>NC_088361.1:43696095-43711095 GCF_034508935.2 Berghia stephanieae
TCATACTTTTATAATGTGTGTCACTGAATGTACAAAATATGAAATGAATTTGTGAAAATAATAATATACATAATAATGACACTTACATCTAGTCACGAATACAAGATAATTATAGTTATACTACCACCATTTATATTGTAAATATTTAACATAAACAGGGGGTATGTCATTATATGTTTTGCACACCTACCAACTTAACGGTCGAATTCATTTTTTCCCAACCGACTTACCTTGATGAGAAAACCCAGTTCTTGATATCCAACGATAGGTGTTGCTAAAAGTTTAATTCCGATGAGTTCTCCAACCTTTCTACACTCAGACACGTCCACTCCCATCATATATGCCACAGGGAATATGACGTAAGAAAAAACAACCTGTAGGTAATCGGAGAGAAATCATTCCGAACTTATATTTATCTATCAAAAGCGTTTGAATTTAATAATTTTATATTCGTCAATCAAGAATTATGTCTGAATGAAATATATATATATAGATTTTGCCACAAGGATAGGGTGCAACTCATCCCGTTTACTTCTTGTTTCATTGTACGCATTTGCACTGTGTTGAACACACAATCAAAACAAGAAAGCAGAATTCCTAAAACTGACAACTGACAGTCATGGTTTATTCTGACTTACTGACTTACTGACTTAAGCCCCCCATAGACGCCGACATCCGCTGGTAGCGGGACGGATGACCTATCGCTTTGACCCCATCCCTGCGTTTATCGCAGATGATTTTTGCCCACATACGGGGAGATATTTTTTTAGGCGATCGGCGATAGGGGGCGTGGCAGTATAAAAAAGTGGACAATTTTTTTCGGATTTTCGCTGTTTTCACGTCGGATTCGTGATCAGCGTCAAATTTACAATAGGTTTGATACTAAGAACTGTGTGTTTACTCCAAAAATTGGTGAAATTAGAAATAAATTTTAATTAATAGTGAGGCTATGTGGCCGACAGAACCGATCCCAGTTACTGTCTGTTATTCTATCTTTCGTCTTGCCACAATAGTGATTACTTCTCACTAAATTATATCAATTAGACTGTTGAAGGAACGAAATTGACATCATTCCACTCTTTGTTATTGTATTAAGGCAGTCATTTTGGTAATTAGTTCTCACTAAATTATATCAATCAGACTTTTAACGTTCAAGGTTACTCGTAGTTTTGTATGACGGTACGTTATTTCCGACTGGTGGATGTTGCGAGCATTTTACCTAAACTCATAGCATCAATAACCGTCCAAGATATTCGCATCATATGTAGCAATAGCTATAATAATCTAACATGTCGAGAGAGAGAGAGAGAGAGAGAGAGAGAGAGAGAGAGAGAGAGAGAGAGAGAGAGAGAGAGAGAGAGAGAGAGGGAGAGAGAGAAAGAGAAAGAGAGAAAAATTTACTTGCGCTATATATACCGCTATATTCAATAAAGGTGCTCAAATCACTTTATAAGGGTCTTTGGCCAACATAAAAACATGTTAGACGAGACATGACTGTTAAGCGATATTGCAATTGTTTCCCGACAGAGACGACGCTGTAAACAGCAGGTACTCATTTTAACAGTGAACAAGGTGAGAGAATGCGAGTAAAGAGCCTTTTCCAAGGACTCAATTATGCGCCACTCAGAGCGGGACTCGAATCCAGTACCGTCCGATCCAAAGGCGAGAGTCATTTCACAAGATCACATGCATAGCCGCACAAAAAAGTGATGAGAGAATAGATTCATATGTATTGAAGGAGGAGAGAGCGGATGGAGTGAGTAAAGTTCTTGGATATTTATAGAAGGAACCAAATTGACGTCACTCATCTTATTGTTATTGTTTTTTGACACCCATTTTATGATTAGTTCTCATTAAAATATATCAGACTATAACGTTCAAGGTTCCATGTAGATCTTTGGGCTGGAGTGATATTTCTGGCTGGCGGACTTTGTGAGTATTTTAATTTAACACAGAGCATCAATAGAAGGAATGAATTTGACGTTAGTCAACCCGTTGTTATTGCTTTTAGACAGCATTTTATAATTAACTTATCACTAAGTTATATCAATCAGACAATGAACGTTCGCGTTTGCAGTTTTGTGTGTTAATATGTTATACCCCGATGGAGATGTCGTGAGTATTTTTCCAATACGCATAACATCAATACATTTGCAATCCGATTTAAGTTTAAAAGCAACGTAGACCACGGAAATTTTTCCATTTTGTGGACAATAAAGATTTTTTATTTATCGTCATTATTATTATTATTATTATTATTATTATTATTATTATTATTATTATTATTATTATTATTATTATTATTATTATTATTATTATTATTATTATTATTATTATTATTATCTATAAAACAAATCGACAGTGTTCCCGTGGCAGATTAAACGGGTACTCCTCGGGACTACTCGCATTCGCAACCCCCCCCCCCCCCCACCACCACACCACACACACGCACACAGCTTTTTTTCTTTTTTTTTTTTTTGGGGGGGGGGGGGGGGGGGCGTTGTTTGTAGATTATAATTCAAGGTTACAATGCCCACCCCTGTCATCACGTAGTCAAGGCTTTTTGGCGTCTGCCAATCCCAAATCTCTGTGTGAAGGTCGACCGTCATGTCGCGTCAACGGGTGAGGAGGAAAAAAAAAAAAAAAGAACTGGCATATTATTATATCATTACATTGACAATTATGAAAACTATTTTTTATTTTGTATGAAATCCTTTATAAGTTTTACGATGAACAAGAACGATACTTTTGCCATCTACCTCTTCCTGGCGCAACATTTATAAAAATAGTATTAAAAAAAAATAATAACACAGCATTTATTTGGCGCAATATCCACGTGCTCAAAGCGCTTTACAAGGGGTCCCAAGGCAACAGCAATATTAGACTTGAAAGACGAGACATGACGCCTGTCAGGCGATGTGACATTTTTTTCCCAACAAAGACAACGAACGGCCATGTTCTCATTTTACACCTGAGTACGGTGAGAGAATGTGAGTAAAGTGCCTTTTCCAAGGACTCAACTCTGCGCCACTCAGAGCGGGTCTCGAAACCTGAACCTTCCGATCCGAAAGCGAGAGTCATACCACTTGATCCATCACAAAACAGGGAGGGGCACTTTTCTGTCGGCCACATAGCCTCAATATTAAGCAAAGCGGGCTTTGATTGCGATCGACCGTACCTAGGTTTATCGGCCAGGTATTTGGCCACACACATTGCGTTTTCACCCCGGTTTGCCTGATCGTGGTTCGGACGCCTATCAAAACCGTGCGTGTATGGAGCCTTTTAGATGCCTTTCGCGTCTCGACCGAAAGATCGGGTCGCCTTGGCTGTTTCCAGTATTTCCTGTGTGAGGTGTCTCCAATATTGCCGGTCCTCTGCTAGGGTTCTCAGATTTTCAAGGTCCCCTGCCGTTATGAGACTAATGCTTTGTCCAAGTGTTGTGAGGTTTTTGTTTAGGATCACAGGGAGTGTTGTGATCGGTCTTCCTCTGAAAAAGTTCCCGTGTTTTTGGAAGTATCCCGACATGGCTTGGTTAGCTGGTATGTTTTTGTCCCTGAGTAGTATGTGACCGAAAAGTTGCCATCGTTGTTGTAAAATGTCAAGGGAGATTGGTCTTTCTTTTGTGATCTTATAGAGTGATTCATTTGAGATCTTTTTGGGGTATTTGATGTCCAGTACTCTTCTTAGCTGTGTGCGATGGAAGGCATCCAGATGTTCTTCTTCGGATTTTGTCAACGCCCAAGTGCCGCAGTTATACAGAAGTACCGGTTTTACAAGAGCACGGTACAGTTTCAGTTTGGTTTTTCTCTTTATTTTGTCACCTCTAATCCATACATTGGTGAGTTGACTGAGTGCGGCGTTTGATAGCTGTTTTCTTCTTTGTACATCCTCGGTGTCTCCAATTAGTGAGCCGACTTTCTTTGTTCTTTTCCATTCCTCTTTGTTCCTCGATATTGTTGTAAATTCGGTTTTATTGGCATTGACATGGAGGTTATATTTCATGAGGGTATTTTGTATGATGTCTATATTTGCTGGTGTTGATCCAATAAAATCGACATCATCTGCATAGGCGATTTCTCTAGGGATTGCATTCTCAATATGAGTCGTTGGTTTTGGAATGACTTTTTGAACTTCTTTCAGAGATAAAAGTGTTATTAAAGCATTATTCGAGGAAAATGGTTGGACTGGTAAAAGATTGTTCGAGAATTTCCGAATAAGAACTGGTCAGTCAGGACGGTTAACAAAAATCATTACAAAAGTACGAAAAGAAGAGTCAATTCATAGAAAAAAAGGTGGTGGTCGCCCCCGTTCAGCGAGGGTAGAGGAAAATATCGACTTTGTGGAAGATGCTATTCTGTCTCAAGAAGACAATCCTGGATCCCATCTCTCTACTCATGAAGTTGCTGGTGTCCTAGGCATAAGTGACTTTTCCGTACGGCAGATTATATATATAAAAAAGATATAATCTCCGCCATTTCAAGCGAATCAAAACCAGCAGAAAGTCTGAAAACGTCAAGAGAAAACGCAAAACACGAGCAAGAGCTTTACTAGACAAATTCACCCACAACGACGTTAAGCATATCATTTTTACTGACGATAAGGCCTTCACTATTGAACTTGCAAGAAAGTCATTATGTGACGTTGTGTACGTAGTAGAAAAACTGACATTTCACTGGATAGACTTTACCACGAGAGTAATCAGTTCTCAAAAAAATTATGGTTTCGGGAGGGGTTAGTTGGAACGGCAAAACCCGTTTCCATTTCATCGATACCAAAACAACAAAAGTAAATGCACAATATTATACGGTACTCCTTAAGGAAAAACTGTTACCAGATTGCTTAACACTGTATCCTAATAATTCGTTTATTTTCCAACAAGACAGGACTGTATCCCACACAAGTAGATCGACACAAACATTCTGAGTGGAAAACAACATTAAATTCATAACAAAAGATGAATTCCCTCCCATGAGCCCCGATTTAAATCCTATGGATTTGGGCCATAATGTCAAACATTGTGTACAAAAGCAGACAAAAAGTATTCGATGAAGAGCAATTGAAAGTAGCAATCCAGGATACTTGGAATAGAATAACTATTGATGATATTCCTCGTTCAATTGCTTCGTGGAAAAAACGCCTACGTACTGTATTGTATAGTGTCACAAAACGGCAGTTCGACCGATCACGTATGAGCTTTTTGAAATCCTGACGCAACTTTGATATTATGTTATTAGGGTACGTTTTTATAAAGTCTTGTAAAAAAATAACTACTTGTTCAATGTTTTAGAAATTTCACAACGCTATTATTAAATAATCAATAATTATTGTGTCAAAAGGACAAGTCTTTACTATTATTACTTTTAAAATGACAGATCTCCAAAGTGGGCCTTTTATTTTCTCGCACCCTATATATATATATATATATATATATATATATATATATATATATATATATATATGGGGGGTGTGAGTATATAAATATATATGGGGGGTGTGAGTATGTATATGTATATATACAATAAATTTAAAGTTAAAAGGAATAGAAATTGAAAATTAAAGGGTTTTTTATATTTGAAGAAACAAGACTCTATCTCCTCAATACATGGCATATTACTGGTACTCAGATTTTTAAGGAAAAAGATTAACTTATTAGATTAAAATTAACTTTCAAGCACCAGGATTATCTGGACATAATATCGTTTTGTGACGACTGGTCACATGTATTCTATCAAAGTCGTCGATACCCAACACAAAAACAGAATTAGTTCAAATTATAAAAAAAAAGAACATAAAGTGTCAGCTGATATAGGATTTACTTTCATGATTACTTGACTCTCTCCTTACTGACTATTTCATGGATTCTCCTCATAACGTCAATAGAACACAACATAATATAGAATTTTAAAACTCTTACCAAAAGTGGATTAGAACATGCCATACATATTTTGTTTAGTTCTTATAACTATAGCATAACATTTCTTCAAATTTTGTGACGTACAAGAGACATACATCTCAATGAGAAAAATGTTGGTACCAACGGAAGCGAATGTGACGATTTTCTTTCTTATGGTAGGAGGGAGTTACGCCATCGTGAGATTCGTATGAGTATTGCATGATATAGAAAATCCTTAACCCCCACACCCACTCGTTATTCGTCAACTTGATAACCACTCCTGGGTGTTGCATCACCCATACATTTTAAAGAGGGGGAAAAAACCTATAAACCACTCATGGGTGACATTCCCCCCATATTTGAGAAATAACGGTATTCACCGTGTCAACTGGATAAGGTCAATGCAATAAAGAGTAGAAACTTTTGTAATATATTTTTCTGACTAACTATATTTTATTAAACCATAAATTTGAAAACCAAATTAATTCAAAAAATTTAATCAAACAAAAAAAAAAAAAAAGATTTTTCTGGCACCAAAAAAAAAAAAAAAAGTTTCTTAAGACTTTAGAGCACAATCTTTCACTTTGACTTTGAGCAGTTGATACAAATAAAGTCTCTGTGGTCGAAGCAAACAAAAGCATTGCATTTTGCACACACTGTTGACACTTTTTTGTCCTTCTTCCAGCTACATATTGAGCAACGTTGCTGTTGTTTGCGTGCAGACGTTGTTGTTGGCTTTGAAGTAGAATTGACAGCAGAAACTTTTGTTGGAGTTTTTTTTTTTTTTGCAGCAGGGGAATTGGTCTTTGAAGCTGATTTTTTTTTTTGCTTGGAGGGGGTTCTGGTGGTAGTTTTGGACAGTTTTGAATTGGCACTAATGGAAGAAGTGATTGGAACATCATGGAAAAGCTCAATTGCAGTTTGTATTGCGATTTTTAGAGTCCAGGAGAGAGTAGAAATTAGGCTGTGGCGCAACAGATAGGGAGTGCTGGAGGGTGCTTGAAACCTTTCTGATAAAATGTTGCCTGGCATTTTTGTGTGACAGTGGATCAGCAGGAAAATTCTCCCGAAATATCAGATGGGCAGCAAGACATGAAACATCCAAAATACTGACAAAGTACGCCATAGGGACTTTTGCGTTTGCATGAATATTCTTTGGCCATTTGGTCCATTTTGTCCACACCGCCTTTGGTGCTTTTGTAAAAACAAACCACTTCAGTTTTGTTCATCTCTGGCTTCTCAATGGCTGTTGTTGAATGCATTGAACTCAATACAGATACACATTTTTTGTTGTTTTTTTTTTAGATTTGTAGGTCACTAGCATTGCTTTATCTGTGAATGCAAACACATTTGAGTGCAGTTCGTTCTTTTTCATGATGTCCATGACGAAGTGGTTCCGGAACGAACTTTTTATCTTTTATTTTCACAATGCCCACAACAGTAACATTGCTCTCTAGTAAAGACATTGTCAAGTCATGCGTTGTAAAAAATTGTCACGCGTTATGCTACGTAATGTTTTGAGATATGGTGCTGCCAAGGCTGAAACAACATTTGCGCCATGATTTTTCTCTGGCAGTCTACCCACTTTTCCGAGGTATGGCAATGTTTTCAGAGGGTAACTTGTTTCTTCGTCACAAGGCCAGTAGATTTTCAAACCATATTTGTCTGGTTTACTTGGAATGTAAAACTTGCAGCGACCTCTGAAAGGCACCAACTGCTCGTCCATTGTAAGGTGTGGACCAGGCGTGTAGTGACGACGTAGATTTGCTTCAAACAATTCCCACAAATCCCGAATTGGAGCAAGTGGGTCCTTTTCTTTTCTGTTTGTACGAGTGTTCTTGTTGTCGAATCGTAAGTAGGACAACAAGTCCAGAAGGCGGTTATAACTGAATAAACTCCTTACGAAATTATTTCCCCAGACTTTATCCAACACTGTTTTCAATGAGACATATTGCTGACGTAACGCACCAAGTGCAAGAATCACACCTATTACTGCTATTATCTCATCTTCATTGGTATTAACCCATCCTTTTTTCTTCTTTTTTTTTTTGTTCGTATGCATGAATGCCTTCAAGGTTTGTATTTTTCACGATGATGGAAACGAGTTCTTTAAAAAAAAAAACAAACAAGTCAATTGCTTCTTCTGAAGCATGAAATTCGGTAACAATTAACTCTAAAGCAGATTCAAAAGTGGTCTCCCTTGTGTAAGAATGTAGATGTGTGGGTGGTCAGTCACCCATGAATAGTTTATAAGATATTTCTCTTTAAAAAAATATGGGTGTTGCATCACCCATGTATGAATAAAGAGTTATGGAAAAAATAAGGGCTATTAATAGCCAAACCATATTTTTTTGTGTCAGATATATAATCATAATTGAGGCATTCTTAAAGTGACAAGAATTTTCAAGAAATAGAAAAAAAAATTATAGCTGTGTAAAGAGGTCAATGGGTGTCTGGTCACCCAGGAATGGGTGTGGCGCTTAAATATTTTTACATTCATGTTATTGATGGCAATATATATTATAGATTCAGTTTTGTTATCAAGAAAAAAATAGATAAATAGTAAATGATAATGAATAATAAATAATGAATTCCCTTTATTCAACATATGGGGGAAATTTGTCTTTGGGGTCTATTCAAGGAAATAATGGAATAATTAAGGCGTCAGTCGCAGTGCAGTATTGAAAACTGAGCTAGGGCGAGGTGAATTGCTCAGTGCAGCGGGTATTCGAACTCGATACATTTCGGGTAAGAAGCAAAGACTGTACCACTGAGCTGCCCCAAATAACAGTAAAATAGGCAACAATGTACTTTCTGAACAAATGGAAATAGGATGGAATATAATTATAATAATCATGGCCAGTTAATTTGTGACAGAACCCCATTATCTAGCATTGTACGATTTTAATAGTTAAATATAGAAGGGCTTAATCTAAACAATATACTCGTACAATTCTTTCATTTCTTTGTATTCATTAAACGAGTTATTTTTATCATGCCAAACAATACGAGGAGCTTGCGATAAAAAAAAAATAACGAGTGAAAATGAAAGAATAAGTTTATTCCACCCCATCCAACTAAGATTCTTAGATATTTTGTGACCAATTGTATGGTAATGGTAGTATTTCGATTCGCCAAAAGATTATTTTTCATTGCCAATCAGTTGTCTTTTACACCTTATTTTAAACCGATAAAATGAGAAAACGTAGTATGCAATCGTTGAATACATTTTTTATTCAACGTTTTCAAAGCATTATTCAACGGTTACGTATTTACAAAGAAATGATAGGGTTTTCCAATGGGAGGGGTGGAATAATATACGAATCTTTCATCTCTTGGTGTTTATTAAACGAGTTTTTTTTTATCGAGCCCAATAACACAGCGAGCTTGTGAGTAGTAGTAGTAAGAGTAGTAGTAGTAGTAGTAGTAGTAGTAGTAGTAGTAGTAGTAGTAGTAGTAGTAGTAGTAGTAGTAGTAACAGCAGCAGCAGCAGCAGCAGCAGCAGCAGCAGTAGTAGTAGTAGTAGTAGTAGTAGTAGTAGTAACAGCAGCAGTAGTAGTAGTAGTAGTAGTAGTAGTAGTAGTAGTAGTAGTAGTAGTAGTAGTTGTAGGAGTAGTAGTAGTAGTAGTAGTAGTAGTAGTAGTAGTAGTAGTAGTAGTAGTAGAAGTAGTAGTAGTAGTAGTAGTAGTAGTAGTAGTAGTAGTAGTAGTAGTAGTAGTAGTAGTAGTAGTAGTAGTAGTAGTAGTAGTAGTAGTAGTAGTAGTAGTCTTTATTTCTCTTCTTGTGAAGAATGTTGTAAGGCTGACACTGATTATCCAAGAGAAAACTCACAGTAAAAGTCAGATTGGCTAGACCGGCCCGTTCTCCAAACCATTTTACAAGAGCATTCAACATGCTTATCATAGCTATAAAGGCCAACAGATTGCTCCAAGCGGCCACGCAAAGGCTTACGCCCATAACTGCACCATCCGAAAAGGCTGTCAAACTGTTCGATTTCCTGCAAAGGTCAAGGAGAAAAAAGGTTTTTATAATCAAAATACTTTTTTTCATTCTACACATGAGTCAAGGTCGCTGATAACCCAAATTATGATTGGCTTATTGTTTTAACGGGGATACTCTCAAACTAACGCAAAATAGTGTCCGTTACAACAATGTTAAATCAAGCCTCTTAATAGCATTCGGCCATCTGACCTGTAAATGATATGTGCACGCAGTTCAGGATTATCAATATATACTGATTAAAATATCGACAGTAATCGATTACAGCCAATTATATAATAAAGTTGATAATAAAAAATAGCTCTCTCATTATCTGTAAAATTGCAAAGTTTGTGGTATACATTTATTTTGAAAATATGAAAATAAAAGCGAAATTTGGAAGCACGCACTTGTGCCAGACAGAGCACAAATACAAAAGAATACAGAAGGAGTCATTTCAAAAAATCCTCCTGTCTCATCGAGCCTCAGATCTTCTGATAATCAGTCAGTAGTCCTTCAGAGCCATTGGACCCATGGAACCGGAGTTTATCCCGGTTTCTATAACGGGAAACGGACTTGCTATCCTTTTGATAGTCTATCGCAAAGTACTTCCCAACAGTCTAACAGACTCAGCTATCCATTCAAAGCTGGGTCGGAAAAATATCGATTGCACCCGGGATCGATCTTGGTCCCTTTGCGTGTGAAGTGAGTGCTCTACCAACTGAGCGACTATTTCACCACAGATGCTTTCAGGGGTTCAAGGCTCGATCCAGGCTGACTGATTGCTTTTGGATTCTTTTTTTTTTTCTTGTTTATTTTGCATGAACATTAACTGGTACTGTTTATTTAGTACACATCTTTACAGAGTTACCGACATCTTTAGTAAAGGGCTATAAATTGTTCAGACATCACCATATCATTAATGCTAAATTTTAATTAATCTTCATTTTGATATAAGAGAGGCAAATATTGAATTCTTATATGCTTGAACAATATTCATCCTAAATCATCATAGTCAAAAGAATATGATTGGAGAGCAATATTAAAGCAATTTCAATTCAACCCCGCCCCCTCCCCCCCCCCCCCCCTCGACTTTGTCTTTAAGCCTTTTGTATTTTGTTTACTAATATCACCATAATTACCGTGTTTGGCATGAAATCTCGAATATTTGATGAGAACTAATCTGCAAATTTAATATTAAAATAGAGGGAGTTCTGGACTGCAACTTATATATTATCGTCTTCGTTTTGTTTACATAATTTCAATTCACGCTGTCGTTTCGCCACTCATTTTGTAAAGCAGTGAAAGCTTAAAATAAAACTTTTACAACTGTAGATCTTTGAAGTTAAAGAACAAAATAATGTAAAATGAAAGTTAAGTCCCCTGCAACAGGACTCTGATATACTACCTGATGTATAAGTAGTCCTTCCAATAGGCCCATGGAGCTGGAGTTTATCCCAGTTTCTATAGCGTGAAACGGACAATAGCTATTGTTTGCTACCCTTTGGATAGAACGATAACCTATCGCAAAGTACTTTCTACTTGATCCAGCTACCCAATCACTGCTGAGTGGACAGAGGGGTCAGAAAAAACCCGACTGCACCCGGGATAGATCTCTACTAACTGAGCTGTCAGGACCCCCCTATGATGTCTAAAATACATTGTAGGGATCAATCAATGTCAGTCATCTTAATTTATCTTATCTTATTGATAACACCATAATGAAGATATTACTGGCTATCAACCATTCTGACGTGTGCCTGGGATTTCCGTGCGACCTTCTCTGTTTCTGGGTACATGAGTTTGGAGAAACCCAGGGCAGCTGGAGCAGATATCACAGCTGCCGTCAGGAGATGATTAGCCGGTGCCTGGAGTGTGGGAAATAAAAACGTTGGTTATGAACGATCTTTTGCATCAAAATCCAATTAGTATTGATAATTGATATTGATTGGGGAGCAACAGTACGGTCTTTGTTTCGTACGCGAAAGGTACTGAGTTCGAATACACGAACATTGTATGGCCTTGAGCAAGTCACATCGCTCTAGCTTCCCTAGGAATAGACAAATTTCCCCTATGGGATGAAAAATATAGCATTCTTTCACGGATTTGGATTTATTTAATGAGTTATTTTTATCGCGGCAAATAATTCACGAGCTTGCGTGAAATTATACCTTTATTCCAGCCCTCAAATTGATTTTCTTAGCTAAACTAATAATATGTAAAAATACTTAATTTTTCAATGAATTCAAGTTAACTATGGGTTGGGATGATAAAAAAAAACTTGTCATAGGGAATCCCAGACGAAATAAGGATGCCAATTTGGTACTTTAAGTAAATAAATAAAATAAAATAACATTCATTCCATTTATTCACCCCATGGGGATAATTTTTTCTCTAGGGTGCATTTTCTACACGGTTGTGTGTAGAGTTGGTGAACGGCTGCATCCATTACCACCTCTGTGTTATTCTCTATTATTTGCAGATTTTTATTCGTGATTTCAAACTATTGGACTATATTTTTTATACAGTTGTGATTTTTAGTGTTCAGTGCACCCTGTGATTATAACATTTTATGTATTTAGTCGATATTTTATTAAATAAATGGATTTTATTTTTCAAGAGGCCGATTTTTTCCCTGATTTCTACGTGCCGCCATACCTCATTCAACATGCTAATGTTATTGTTTTTATCTTTAAATGTTGTCACCAGCACTTGAAATGCCAGCGGCGATTCAATACGACCATACCTTCCTGCTATCCTTTAACAAATATAATACAACTTACCAGCTGCCCCCACTTATTATTTTTCGATTATATTATTATGAACTATTGTCATCATTTGTGTTAAAAAATCAAAACATGACGAATGAACCGTTTAAGGAAATGATAGACAAAAATAGAAATGGAAGAAAGACTAGACGGGGGAAAAGCGGTGAAAGAAAGAAAAGGAAAAGGATAAAAGTGGTCATGAATGTATTTAATCGTTTCTTCACACCGTCATTCCAACACAAGGCCATTGAACGAATACATTCCTTGCTACCAAAACAAATAAACAACTCATCGTCTAACAACAATTATCATAATCATAAATGTCTTACAGTTGGTTTGCTCAACGCAAGGTCCGTTATGAAAAAGGAAGCCTTAATTGAAAATATTATCATTGAGAAGGATTTGGATATTTTTATTATCACGGAAAGTTGGCTTAAAAACAACGACAGTAAACTGATTCCACGAGGATATAGTTTTATAGCACAGCATCGAAAAACCGGTCAAGGAGGAGAGATTTTTGTTATTCATAAAGAATCCGTAAACCACAGAAAAACAAGACGCAATCTAATTGCAATACTTTCGAGTCTCTAGTTATGACCTTAACCTCGGAAAGGAATGAGAAGTACCATGTTGTTATAATTTATAGACCTTCTCCATCCACAAGGAATAAACTCACACATAACCAATTTTATGATGAAATCAACACGCTCGAAACTAGCACAACCAGTAGTGAAATTCTTATACTGGGCGATTTCAATGTTCACATGGACGATCTAACGGATGCAAAATGTTTGAAGTTAAAGGACATTTTAGATAGTCACAATTTAAGATATGTAAAGGACGGAACTCACAAGGCGGGGCACATCTTAGACTTAGTAATTTCCAGGAAAGATAACAAAATAATTGATAACGTTGACGTTTTGGATCGCACAATTTCAGATCATAACCTGATTGCTTTAAATCTAAAAATCGAATGCAAAACAACCGTCAAGAAAACGATCACATACCGGAAAACAAAATCACTAAATAAAGAAACATTTCAAGAATCCATCAAGTCTTTGGATTTACTCGCCTGTGTTAAGAGTTGTGATAATGTTCACGAAATGGTAAACACATATAATAATTCTTTGAAAACTGCCCATTGGTCACGAAAAAAAATTACTCTTCGACCAAACACCGAGTGGTATTGCAACGAGTTACAAACACTAAAACATCAACTCAGATCTGCCGAACGGATTTGGCGTCGATTCAAATTAGAAATTCATCATCAAATCTATTTAGGACTAAAACACCAACTGAACAAATTAATTCTATCATGTAAAAAAACATACATTCAAAATAAGATAACAAGTGCCAAACGTAACTCACGTGAACTGTTCGCCACCCTGAACAAACTGATGCAGGATCACCCTTCAAGTAATTTCGAGGACCCTATTGCTACCGCAAATAGTTTCTCTCTTCACTTTAGAGATAAAATATCAGGTATTCGGAAAAAGTTGGATGAAGAAGAGACAATGAAAGCACAAGTAACTGAAACTAATGCACTTCCAGCCGGAGTAGCATTCGACGAATTTGAACCCGCCACTGAAACAGAAGTACTGTCTGCGCTGAGACAATGCTCCAAAACAACCAGTCCAATAGATCCCATTCCTTCATGGCTTGTTTTTTCTAGAGCTAATATTTTGGTTCCCGTTCTTACTCATATTGTAAATGCTAGTTTGTTTATCGGTGAGGTATCTAATAATCTTAAACATGCTATTGTCACTCCCATATTAAAGAAATCTAGCCTTGACAAAGAAGATCCAAATAATTATCGACCAGTCTCGAATCTCACCCTCATGTCTAAACTAATTGAGAAAATTGTTGCTTTCAGGCTTAACACGTTTTTGAATGAACACAAATTGTTCTCAAAATTCCAGTCTGCTTATCGCCCATATCACAGCACTGAAACTGCTCTTATTAAAATTCACAATGATATCGTAAATCATATATGTCGGAAAAATGATGATGTTGTTATCATACTACTCGACCCTAGTGCTGCTTTTGATACAATAGACCATACTCTTTTAATTGACAGACTTAAGACACTATACGGATTTGGGGGTACTGTTCTTGACTGTTTTTTTTCTTACCTCTCTGACAGAATTCAATCGGTGTCTGTGAATCGACATGACTTCTCTTCTCCTTCACCCAATTACTGTTTCCCATTAATATCGACAATCATCTCAATGTTATAACGGATATAGAAAATTGTATCTCTGAGATTAGTGACTGGATGTGTTGCAATAAACTCAGGTTAAATGAAAACAAAACAGAGGTGTTGCAAATTACAAGACGGGGCCTCGTCGACCTTTCCACGCT
>NC_088361.1:43716095-43726095 GCF_034508935.2 Berghia stephanieae
AGACTGGTACCTAACTGAATATAAAAAAAATGTCTGGACGTGGCATTGTGTTATTGTGTTATAGTGTTTCTAGGATTTAATTTAGACCTTTTTAGTGTTAGTTCTTTCCTTTTTGTTTTGATGTTTAGGTTTGTTTTTTTTTCTTTTTTCTTTTGCCTTTCCCTTTTATTTCTTAGCCGTTAGGGAACTTCTTTAGTGAAGTTAGTTAGAATGTGCTTATCTGTGCCAAAAATTTAAAACAACTGTATGGTGTAAGTATACGGAAGACCTCCCAACAAACACCAGTGTTTATTCCCCATATCCCCGCCCTACACCCGTAACCCCGCCTTTTGTACCCCCTTGTGATGGAGCATCAGATTTCCTCCTAAATTTCCTTTGACCCCAACCTAGCCCCCCCCCCCCCCCCCCTTTTTTTTTTTTTCCCTTCTAACATTTGCCAAACTCCACTTGCTTTACCCCTTACTAAGCAAGTAAGTCCATACCTAACCACCCTCTAGCCCCCCCCCCCCCCCCCTCTTTTTTAAATATTTTTTAAAATTTAAATATTACCACACGAGGGGACATATCCCTCTACGATTTTGCATTTACACCTCTTCTTCTCTCTCCTTCTCTTTCTCTTTCCGGGCCTCCATGGCGGTTCACCCCAACGTAGTTGTGGTGAAGCTATCCGCAGAGGATCTTAAGTTCAATGGGCCTCATCCGCCAAATACGGTTGAGGTCTTCTTAAAAGGACCTGAAACAAACCAGGCCAACCATCTTAAGATCAAGCTGGCCCTCAATAACATGGGGTCAGTATGGACGACATTCGGGAGTCTACCGTTTCATGGACCCCCGCAAATATTACGTCACCTTCAAGGAAGGAAGGGAGTCAGAGGTGGAGAAACTGCACGGCGTAGTGCACCCCCACCCAACCCTAAAATTAAACCTCCACATCAGGGATGTTAACAAATCCTTGGTGTCGGGGGTATTGAAATGGGTGGCTCCCTCCGTCAAGGAAGGCGGCCTCACCTGGGCCCTCGCTCCCTTCGCTAAGCCCGGCACCATCGTTGTCGGCAAACCCAGACGGGACGAGCTGGACTCGTACACGTTCCGTCTGGAGAAGATAGATGGGGTAGAAATACCCCACTATCTAAAATTTGAGGTAGGTGGCGCCTTCCACCACGTTCAAGTGCACATTCCTGGGCGTGTGCCGGCATGCTCCACATGTTACAATGTGGGGCACCCCTTCTACTTGTGCCCTACTAGAGCACGGTATACACCAGGAGTGATTTTCGGCACGAAATCCCACTATCCCTCCTCCTATTCCATCTTCACCTACTGTTTCTGTCACGCCTTCCGGCAACCCCCTGCCGGACGCACCATCCCAATCCCAAGAACCTTGGAACCAGGTGGTGAAAAGGGAAAGAAACCACACACAACCACTCCAACACACAAAAAAACAACAACAACACACCAAATACACCACAAACCCACAAGCTACACCACTAAACCACAGACACCAAACACAAACCCACAAGACAACACTCCAAAAGACACCAACACAACAAGAACTGCACCAAGAAACACCAGAACAGGAACCACACAACTCCCCATACACACCAAAACGAATGTCATCCATGACAAATCTACACCAACACACCACACCAACACCAGTAATATCCCTTTAGAAAGGGCAACATCACCCCCACCCCCATCCACACCCCCCAACCCCAATAACAAACCCACAAACTCTCCCCCAAAAATACAACCACACCATCGCCCTTCAAAGCACACACTTCACTCACACGATTCACCACCTGGGGCTTGCCCAAGAGCACGAAAAATCACAAACACACTACCCAATCCTACACAAAACAAGCATACACACCACACCGAAAGGAGCTCTTCCCTCAAGAGGAAGAGTCCACCCATCCAAAACATTGAAAGAGAAAGGTCACTGCCCAGACCACCACGACACATGGGAGACACACACCACAATATTTAAACAAAACAATACACACACTAAACCCAGACATGCAGCCTACAGACCACACGTATATACTACAAACATACGCAACTCTAGATACAACAAACACACCACCTCTAGAGAACAAGCAAAATCATAAACTAAAAACAAACCATACAAAATAAAAACAACCTACAAAGAGGATGACCCCCACCATTGACAATCATAACCTCAACATCAGAGGCATGAGACAGAAAATACAAGACATTAAAAATTAATAAGGAAACAAAGACCAGACTTCCTACTGTTACAAGAAACGAACATACAGACAAATTCACACAAGAACGAACACTTCTCGAACTTAAACCAAAGTTAAAAATATATTTTGGACAATCGACAAGAAAAAAAGAAACTGTAGAGGAGTAGCCATAATAAAAACCTCCGACAATTGGACTGTTACCCAACACGACCATGACAACACAGGACGAATAGGGAAAATAGACGTGACTCAAGACGACTTCTTCTTCTTCTTCTAGGTTCCATGCCTGGTCCAGGCTTCGGATACTGCATGAATTATCTCTCTCCATTCCTCCCTGTCTCTTGCTTTTTCAAACAGCTCTTGGATTGTTAGGTTGGTGAAGCCCTTCAGTTGGTCTATGAGTGTTTTCTTTGTCTCCCCCGGGCGCGTTTACCAGGTATTTTTTCCACAACTTGCCAGGTATTCATTCTTATCTTTCCTTACTATGTGTCCGAAAAAGGATAGTTGTCGATCCACTATTAAGGGCATTAGTTTCCTTTGTTGGTATGTTTGTTTTAGCACTTCTCTTCGTTTGTGTCAAATAACGAATCATCTGCAACTTCACTCAAGCACTCTCAATTTCCCAAAAGCTTACAATTTCTTTTGTGTTCTCGCATTTGTATCCAGCTTTCGCATCCGTATAAAAACAAACTGCCACACGTAGCACGTTCAAGACCGAATCTAATCCAACGACATCTGTTTGTTTTTCAAAATGTTTCCAAGACGACTACAAATTCCAAATTTACAACATCTACGGACCTGCCTCAAGAACGGACGAAAAAAAGACAACTTTCCTAGACTTAGAGAAAAGAATGGAAATAAACCCATCAACACCCATCATCCTAGCAGGGGATTTAATAATACACTACACCCCCGCGACACAACTCACCATAGAACACAACAAACAGTCATAGACAAACAAATACTACAACGAATTTTAGAAAAACACAATCTAACAGATACATACAGAGAAACATTCCCACTCGGGAAAGAAACCACCTTTAAATCACTCGCAAACACAGGATCCAGACTCGACAAAATATACATATCCAAAACAACCCCAATAACAGAAATTAAACACCTAGAGAACACACTAGACTACACAGACCACAAAGCTGTCTACGCCCAGTACGGCACCCAAATTACAAGACCCAAACAAAAAAGTGCCTACTGGAAATTCAACAACAGTCTCCTGCAGGACCATTATTACACACAATACATGACCGGCATCATATTAGACTATACGGACAACATACCAAATGAAAACATCCGAGAATGGTGGGACACCCTCAAACAGACCATACAAACGCTAACACAAATGATAGGGAGAAAAGTACAAGACAAAACCAACAGAAAGGAAACAAAGTACAAAACAATCATCAACATTGACAGGGCGCGTGACAACAAAACAGAAATACAAACAAACCACATGTTACTAAAGCAATAGAAAAATTGAAAGAAATTGAACAAAGAAAATTCAGAGGCCACAAAGTAAGAAGCACAAACAAAACACGCAACGACTACACTGATTTAAACGACACAATAGCACGAATAGAAAACGAACTACACAATAGACGACATATAGGCAAAACCAGAACAACAGATGGGCAAATAACAAAAAACGAGACAGAAATCCTTAAGACCTTCTACAATTTTAACAAACAACTATACACAAGTGGCGAAATATCAACAGATATACAAGACCACTACAACGATTATACAAAGAAGCTGACAGACGAACAGAAAGAACAATTAGATACAGAGATCACAATAGAAGACCTACAACACAGCCTAGAGAACATGAACACAAACAAATTCCCAGGCCCCGATGGACTAACAGTAGAATTCTACAAAAGTTTCTTCCCCCTCTTTAAAAAACCCCTCCTAGAACTGACTAAGGAAATACACAAAGAAGGACAATTAACGAACAGCCAAAAGATATCATACATAACTCTCATACCCAAAGAAAGCAACACAACAGACGTCAAACAATACAGACCCATATCCCTCCTAAACACCGACTACAAAATTATAGCGAAAACTTTAAGCAACAAAATCAAAACTTACCTACCCCAACTGATAGACAAAGAACAAACATGTAGCATAAAAACAGAACAATAGAACAACACACACACTTCATCAGAGATCTTATAGGATATGTAAAACAGACACACACACACGCATACATTTTGTCCATCGATCAAGAGAAAGCTTTCGATAGATTAGAACACAGCTTCTTACACAAAATATTAGAACACAACAACATAGGCCCTTATTACAGAAGATGGATAAAAATACTATACAACAACCCCTCCAGCTGTGTAATAGTCAATCAAAAAATATCTGATCCCTTCAAAATCGGTCGGTCAGTACGACAGGGTTGCCCTCCCTCGGCCCAACTATACATCTTATGTCTCGAAACCATTTTGGAAAAAATTAGGAGAAACCCGAAAATTAGAGGCACCAGAATTCCCGGAAAAGCCAACAAAAAACTCATCGCGTATGCCGATGATGCAACTCTGATTCCGAGAGATATACCTAGCATACACAAAATTTTAGAAACTTTCAAAAATTTCGGCCTTGCTAGTGGTGCCAAACTAAATATTCAAAAGACCAAAATCTTGAATCTCGGTCCCGAACCTTTAGAAACCGAAAAAGCCCAGATACCCGACATGCAATGGGTTAACCAAATTAAAATCCTCGGAATAACGTACTGTCAAAGACACACTACACCGAAACACATCTGGAGTGGAATTGTACACAATATAGACAAGAAACTACATTCATATACATACATCAAAGCCAATATATTCGATAAAACCAGGATAGTGAACACCTACATTATTCCAAAAATCTTATACTACATCAAAATCTTCAAACCTCCGTTCACCACAATAAAGAAATTAGAAAGACGCATAGACACATTTATACTACAAGACGCAAAACCCATTCCACACGAAATACTCACACTTCCCACAGAATCAGGCGGCACAGGACTAAAATGTATTAAAAGAACCTTAGACACAACTAGGATCAGATATATAGACAAAATAATACAAGAATCGACAGGAAATAAATTCGGGTCATACTACTTAGGGACACGACTAACACAATTTAAAAAGATCGACCACACACACCCCCATTTCGGAGGTAAGACACTCCCTCCTTTTTACAAAGAATGTGTAGGACTAGTAAACAAATACCCAGACACAATAAATAAACAATTAGACAGTAAACAGATATACAGAACAATAAACACACCAAACAAACGCAGAGAACAAGACCTAATGCACGCATCAGGACTAACATTAGATAACATGAGAGTGGCCTCAGAAAACTTACATAAACATGACACTTCTAGATACAGTAAGCATATAACATACAGACTGATGTTCAACGCCTTACCAACAAACAACACGCCCAGATGCGCCTTATGCTGAGCGCTTTGTCCAACACAAAATGTACACATTTTCACAAACTGCATTAAAACAAAAACACTGATTAGAGCCACAATAAACACAATACAAAAAACAATACGACAACCCATACATACAGAAATAGCATTTAGACACAATATCATCCCCAAAACTGACAATGCAACACATGAAATAAACATACAAATCCTAGCAGCAGCAAGACAAGCGATATGGACAGCATGGATAGGTCAAGTACACAAACAAAACACCACTAATACCGACATGTCATTAATATTTCTTAACATAATACAAAAGAAATACAAAAACGATTTAGATAAAGAGAGAGAGACAACATGGAACAAATATACCGACCTAATAACACAATTCAGATAGATGACCTTCCACCGAGACACTTCAACTCTCTGCAACACACCCACAACCTGACCTTACCCCTCCCCTCCGCCCCCCCCCCCCTTCCCGAGTGAGCTAGCTTTATAAACTTTATTTATACATATATTATTTACACCTCTATTATCGATCAATTACCTGACTGATCACTTACTATTATATCTTCCCACTCCTAGTATTTAGTTATTCCTCCTTCCCTTATTTTTTGCTGTATTATTATCCTTTTCTATATTAACTTCCCTTTTCGCCCTCCCTACCACACTGATATAGCCATAACTTTTTCACCAACTTCACTGCCGAACAACCTGGTTACAAACAACGAGGTGCGTCCATGTCTATTCTTACCCCCCCCCCCCCCCCCCCCCCTTCTCTCTCAGCATTGATAATGATACACAACCCGATGAATCGATCATCCTTCTCCAAACTCTTCGGCCTCCGGAATAAGATAATCAGAACCATTCTGTATATAACTAATTCTACCTTTTCCTTTGTTCTACCCCGCCGCCCCCCCCCCCCTCCCCCATACAGTACATCCAATCCTACCCCACATCTAGATAGACAATACAGACAGCCCCCTTCCCATCACCCTGATACAAACGGAGACGGAAAAGAATACCAACAAAAACGACAGAAGATCACGCCAAGGAAAAATGCAGAGTACCACCTTTTTTGTATTTTTATTTATCTGATTGCAAAACTATAGCTAGAGTAGAGAACACAGACCCTATTTCGGCTCTAAAAGATCATGTGGCAGATAAAACCATCTAATAATAAATGATACTAATACTAACATAAAAAACAACATACCCCCCCCCCCCAACCAAAAATCCCCACTAATACTAAACTCAACAAAATAACAATAACAAACCTCCAAGGAAAAGACGTGACACAAGTGATATAATTTATTTATTTATTTATTTTTTTTAACAACGAATCAATCTTCCGATGCGGCCCCGGCGAACTCGACGTAACGGCCCATGGCAAAGACGGCGCGGGGCAATGTGTGTGCCGCGCAGCATGCTGGAGGGGTCTGGTCCCGCCCAACCCGCCTGAAGCGCGGCTGAAACAATTGCGCTGCGGCGTCTAGACTATCGTGGACTACATGTATGCAGATGAGATCAGTCGGGGCCGACTCGGAAAGAAAAATATTTACAATATTTATAATATTAAAACGTACACCTTGTACACCCACAGTCACAACCCCCCCCCCCCCCCCCCCATGGTCTAACTTTAACGAAAACTTAACCATATTCATAGAATAATAAAATAACCAATGCTGCATAGGGAAAGACCACGTGCACAGTAGTTAAAGCAGCGAATGACGCTCGGCGAGAGAGCGGGAAAGTGGGTGGCCACCCTTGGACTCCTTAGGGAGCAAGGGAATAGGTTACTAACAAATTAATCAAAAGTTTCCTTTTAAAAGCATAACCACCTTCATCACCAGTCCCAATCTACTCCCATAATTTAGCAATAGCCCAAGAACAACAACAGACCACAACAATTAATAAACCCACAAGACGATCGGCCCGTGTATTCAACATCCCAACAACAGAAGCAATTCAGAAACCTACCCCCCCCCCCCCCCCAACACCCCCATCCAACCTAAAACCTAAACCTAACCTCATTTCCACAATAACCCCATATCACAGAAGTTCGAATATTCCGATCAGCTGATAGGCTGCAGCCTTCCAACTACCACCAATCAAAACCCTCAGAATCCAACACCCCGCCCCCCCCCCCCCCCCCCCTACTAAACCTCTACCAGTCCCAGACAATTTATCCAAACAACATTACAAACAGACCGGAATCATCAATAAACCGATTGGTACAGGATCTCTGTCATCCACCAATCACAACAACACATTTTATCTACTCTCCACATCCAACCATGATCAGCTTTTTAATTGTTAATTTAAATCATCTAAAAAAGTAACAAAATTTATTACAACCCACCAACCCAATATATCCTCTAACTGACCAACTGCCCAATTAACCCCCCACCTTCCATGAACGCGTTAGGCAACATTAATATTTCAACCTTATTTCATCCTTTAAAAAAAAAAATTATCATAACGAACGAAACAGAAGCAGTTAATGTCAATGCCTTTCTACTGCTACTACTACTAAACATAATAATTAACCTAACAAATAAAATTGTTACTAATTAAGAGGGTCATTAGATAGGATGGCCTGGGTCTAAAAAAAAAAAAAAAAGGAGCGTCTTCCCTGTCAGTTATTTTATGTACTGCGGTTGGTACATAACAATAATAATAATAATAATAATAATAATAATAATAATAATAATAATAATAATAATAATAATAATAATAATAATAATAATAATAATAATAATAATAATAATAAATTGGCACCATTAGATCCCGTCGCCTAGGTATTCCATGAAGGAATATAGATATTCCTCCCAACTGCTCTGTCCAAGTATTTTTCAGACAAAGTGAAAATTATAAAAAAACAGACAAGATCTTCATTCGGCTGTTCAAAACGATGAGGAAAATTCGGACTGTGTTACACCCCCAACACATATCCCTAATTTCAGTATTTTTAATCATGTATACTCACCACCCAAATCTTGTCCCCAAGACTCGATTCCAACTCATCTTTTAATGAAATGTCTTGATTGTTTTTAGAACCTATTACTGTATTCATAAATAACTCATTGCAGTCTGGAGCTACAAAAAAGTACTCGTCACTTCTCTTTTAAAAAAGCATAATGTAGACCATGAAAATCTGAAAAATTACCGCCCTGTATCTAATTTGCTTTTTCTTTCTAAAATCCTGAAAAAAAAACTAGTACTAAAGCAGCAAAAGAATCACCTAGATTCAAATAATCTTATCGAACCTTTTCAGTCGCCTTACCGTGAGCATCGTAGCACTGAAAAACACTTTTGAAGATCGTGAATGACCCGCTGTTCGATCTATCTGCTGCATTCGACACAATAAATCACCAACTCCTATGCGATAGGCTTTATTCTGATTTTGGCATCTCTGGTACTGTTCTATCGTTGTTTAAATCATACCTCACTAATAGGTCCCAGGCAGTGAGTGTAAATCGCAACGTTTCTAACGATGTCTAAATAGAATATTGCGTTCCGCAAGGTTCAGTTTTAGGCCATATCCTTTATATAAACTTTACCATTAGGCAGTGTAATACGCTCCCAATCTGTTAGCTACCACATTTATTCTGACAACACGCAGCTATATAAAGCTGCCTCTCCTCATGATTTCTCTTCTCTTGTCGGTGATTAGAAAATTGTTGTGACTCCATCAAAACTTGGATGCTAGAAAATAAGTTATTGTTAAATGAAGATAAAACTGAAGTTGTTTTGATAGGAACTCAGCAAAAATTAAAGTCTATCCACTTTTCAACTCCTACACTGATTGTGATATTTCTATTTCTGAAAAGGCTAAGAATTTGGGTGTCATTCTGGACATTTCTTTATCTATGGAACTGCATACAAACAATAATGTGAAAATTATGTACTATGAGCTCCATTTTTATCTTTCAACACCTTGAAGATAATTGTCTCTGCTTGGTCTTGTCACGGCTCGACTCCTGCAATCCACTGCCCCGCTGGTCTCCCTAATAGCAATATAAACAAGATCCAGAGAGTGCAGAAATGTGCGGCTAGATTAGTCCTGGGAAAATCTCATTACGATGATACAAAGGTCATGCTTCGAACCCTCCACTGGCTGCCAGTCCGGACTAGAATTGAATACAAAATAGCACTTGTCTGCTTTGGTGTATTTGAGTCTTCTGTCCCCCTCTACATTCAACACTAACTCCAAACGTACGTACCTCTGATAAATCTTAGATCCCACGATTTCAAATTGTTAGCATCTCCTAAAGCTAAACTCAATACTTTGGCGATAGGTCTCTTATGAAATTAGGACCAATGATTTGGAATGATCTCC
>NC_088361.1:43728595-43756095 GCF_034508935.2 Berghia stephanieae
AACTTTAGGACAATGAACTCAATGACGCCCCAATTATTCAGTAAGTATATGAGCGCGTTGGTAAAGATGAAAATGCCTGAAGTCTTGGTGAAAAATCAAAAATTGAGAATGGGGTGGGAAACAAAAATTTTATTATTATTATTATTATTATTATTATTATTATTATTATTATTATTATTATTATTATTATTATTATTATTATTATTATTATTATTTATATGAGCATAACTATGATTATTATTATTATTATTATTATTATTATTATTATTATTATTATTATTATTATTATTATTATTATTATTATTATTATTAATATTCTTCTTCTTCTTCTTCTTCTTCTTCTTCTTCTTCTTCTTATTATTATTATTATTATTATTATTATTATTATTATTGTTTTGCCTGACATTCAACATCTATCTTATATAGAAATATTTAATGTGTATCTAAATTTGTCTTCACTAAAATATCGTAGAATAAGAGGTGATTTTATTCATATAGACAGTATGCGCTTGGCTAAGAAGCTCATAACATTGCCATCCGGAAGTTTTACGGACCAACACACAAAACTGTGTGTATCCATGAATGTTTATAGTCGGGTTATTACAGTTCAGTGAGCATTACTCATAAACGCGGATGGCAAAAAACATCAACAAAGACCTGAGTGACGTCATCTTCGAACTATCAATAGATGGTATGCAGATGATGTCACTCAGTCCTTTGTTATTGTTTTTGCCATCCGCGTTTGTGAGTTGTTCTCACTAAACTGTATTAACCAGACTGTAAAAGTTCATGGTTACACAGAGTTTGTGTGTTGGCCCGTTATACTTCCGGATGGCAATGTTGTGAACTCCTTGGCCAAGCGCATTCTATCTATAGATAGTATGCAGATGATGTCACTCAGGCCTTTGTTATTGTTTTTGCCATCCGCGTTTGTGAGTTGTTCTCACTAAACTGTATTAACCAGATTATAAAAGTTCATGGTTACACAGAGTTTGTGTGTTGGTCCGTTATACTTCCGGATGGCAATGTTGTGAACTCCTTGGCCAAGCGCATTCTATCTATAGATAGTATGCAGATGATGTCACTCAGGCCTTTGTTATTGTTTTTGCCATCCGCGTTTGTGAGTTGTTCTCACTAAACTGTATTAACCAGACTATAAAAGTTCATGGTTACACAGAGTTTGTGTGTTGGTCCGTTATACTTCCGGATGGCAATGTTGTGAACTCCTTGGCCAAGCGCATTCTATCTATAGATAGTATGCAGATGATGTCACTCAGGCCTTTGTTATTGTTTTTTGCCATCCGCGTTTGTGAGTTCTCACTAAACTGTATTAACCAGACTATAAAAGTTCATGGTTACACAGAGTTTGTGTGTTGGCCCGTTATACTTCCGGATGGCAATGTTGTGAACTCCTTGGCCAAGCGCATTCTATCTATAGATAGTATGCAGATGATGTCACTCAGGCCTTTGTTATTGTTTTTGCCATCCGCGTTTGTGAGTTGTTCTCACTAAACTGTATTAACCAGACTATAAAAGTTCATGGTTACACAGAGTTTGTGTGTTGGTCCGTTATACTTCCGGATGGCAATGTTGTGAACTCCTTGGCCAAGCGCATTCTATCTATAGATAGTATGCAGATGATGTCACTCAGGCCTTTGTTATTGTTTTTGCCATCCGCGTTTGTGAGTTGTTCTCACTAAACTGTATTAACCAGACTATAAAAGTTCATGGTTACACAGAGTTTGTGTGTTGGTCCGTTATACTTCCGGATGGCAATGTTGTGAACTCCTTGGCCAAGCGCATTCTATCTATAGATAGTATGCAGATGATGTCACTCAGGCCTTTGTTATTGTTTTTGCCATCCGCGTTTGTGAGTTGTTCTCACTAAACTGTATTAACCAGACTATAAAAGTTCATGGTTACACAGAGTTTGTGTGTTGGTCCGTTATACTTCCGGATGGCAATGTTGTGAACTCCTTGGCCAAGCGCATTCTATCTATAGATAGTATGCAGATGATGTCACTCAGGCCTTTGTTATTGTTTTTGCCATCCGCGTTTGTGAGTTCTCACTAAACTGTATTAACCAGACTATAAAAGTTCATGGTTACACAGAGTTTGTGTGTTGGTCCGTTATACTTCCGGATGGCAATGTTGTGAACTCCTTGGCCAAGCGCATTCTATCTATATTATATAGACTCGTGCAAGGAAGCGGGTGCAATCGTAGCCATCGTTAACATATAGCCTCACAAGAAAGTAAGTCGTGAGTTGTATTCAAACGTTCAACCAATGGAATCACATGTTTCCCTGATCCCTACTAACGACAACTCACGGAGCGTTGTCCAAACCTAAAAAATGACGCCAAACTATAAGTCCCAGCGGGTTCTTGCGTAGCCATCGTTAACATATAGCCTGACACAAGAACCCTCTAGGACTGGCAGTTTGACGTCATTTTTTAGGTTTTTGTAGCGCAAAAGGAGTTGTCGTTAGTAGAGCACAAGGAAACAAGTTATTTGATTGGTTGCACTATTGAGTACAACTCACGATTTGTTTTCTTTTGTGGCAAAAGGATGGCATTTTGATGTCATTTTTTGGTCAGTGTCAGGCTATAACTTTACGATGGCTACAGTTCTCGCGTAGCCATCGTGAACTACTTATAGCATGACACTGACCAAAAAAATACGTCAAAAGACAAGTCGTTGGCTACAAAAGAAAACAAATTGTGAATTGTATTCATTAGATGAACAAATGGGATTACTTGTTTCATTGAGCACTACTTACTACAACTCAATATACACTGCACAAAAATAAACAATGGTGTGAACCTATAAGTCCGTGAGGGTTCTACTGTCAGGCTATAGATAGTTCGAAGATGACGTCACTCAAGCCTTTGTTATTGTTTTTGCCATCCGCGTTTGTGAGTTGTTCTCACTAAACTGTATTAACCTGACTATAAACGTTCATGGTTACACAGAGTTTGTGTGTTGGTCCGTTATACTTCCGGATGGCAATGTTGTGAACTCCTTGGCCAAGCGCATTCTATCTATAAGTTACCGATGGCTTCGGTTCTAGCGTAGCCATCGTTATAGCCTGACACTAGGACTCTCTAAGACTTCTGGATTGACGTTATTTGTTAGGTTTGTGCAGCGCCAAGTGAGTTGTTAGTAAAGCTCAAGGAAACAAGTGATTCACGATTTGTTTTCTTTTGTGGCCAACGACTTGTCTCTTTGATATTTATAGCTGCGTCTTCGATTCCGATTGTCAATCATGACAAAATCCCGCCCACAAACTTTTCATAGGTCCATCCTAAGACTTTCAAACTTGTTGCTCGTTATATTTCAAGACTTTCTCAGAACAAATTATTGGTTCTTGATAGATGACAACCTCCAATACGGTCCAAAAATCTCATAAGCAAGATTATGGTTTAAATGTCAGCGTTGGTTGTTTTAACATGTCTGTATTTGAATTGAGCAAAAAATTTTCCCAGTCTACATCAGGCACACCCTAGTTTCACATTATTATGTGAACAATTTTATCAGCCCAGCCCGCCGTTCAATAGACTCAAACGTCACAATAACATGTTAACAACTTTATCGGCCCAGCTCACCGTTCATTAAGAAATCTTAACGAATTCAGAGGCCTCTTGTCGAATTTAGTGATTTGACGATTAACTAAACAATACAGCTATCACCAGGTCACCTGACGTCACGAGGTAGCCAAATTATAATGGTAACATTTATTGACACGAGTGTGGATAGTAACGAGAGTTGTCCGTCAGATTCTTGATTGAATGAATGTAATAGTTACCAATGTTAAAGTTTTCATTGGTTACTTTAAATCTTGACTCGGTGAAATATCGATGACAAAAATAACCGGCTACTTAAATAGAATTTGTCTTAAAATGTTAAAGATCTAAAAGATTTTATTTCAGTAATAGAGGAAATATTATAAGCATAAACAATTAATCTGTAAAAGTGCGGTTTATCAGCTGATTTCAATTAGACAAAAAAATCATCAGTTTCTTTCAATGAGACATCATCGTGTAATTTGTCGAGATGCTACATTATCATTTGGAATGTATTCATGATAGGGTTGACAAAGGCTTTGGATGGCTGTATGGAGTAGACACATGCACGTCCAAACTAGGATACAGGTGACTTCTATCTATACATTATCAATTGTCATCTCTCTCTCTCTCTCTCTCTCTCTCTCTCTCTCTCTCTCTCTCTCTCTCTCTCTCTCTCTCTCTTATTTTTTTTAATTTTTATAATAATTTATTTTACACATACACATTCCCCCCATACGCACACACGCTAAATGCCAGATGATCAGAATTCCTCGTGACCAATTTCAAAATCAAAGATAACCAAATACACCCCCATGTGAAACAACGATCTGACTGCCTTGTAGAGATCATCGTTTTTGATTTTTAAAAATTAAACATCAACTACACTAAGAAAAACGTAGCTTTTAAAAAAAAGTAAATAAAAGATATTTTTTAAAGCCCGATTCTAATTGTGGCCAATCTTGGCCAAATTGATCATGAATATGACCATCTGGCAGAGATGCAAGTAGCGCCAAGCCGTTTCGAATGGTCAACCCATGCTATATTATTCGTTGTCGCCACCGTCGTGCTCACGAGGGACGCCGACCACTTTACGAGGCGGACACAGTCGTCTGAGATACTGTCCTTTTGTTGGTTAAAGATGGGGCTTAAACAGGATATTGTTTCAAACGATATTTTTAATTGCCTCTAATTTCAAAAATACTTGACATATGATCATTTTGAAAACTCTGTTAGCTTTCCTATGCATGTCCCAGAGTGTCGAGAAAGTGAAAAAAAAAGTGATTTATTGATTTTATTGAGAGATACTATCCTTTTGTTGGTAAGGGCAAGCTAAGTTTGAAACCAATTTTTTTTTCGGAGTGGTGGATGGCGTCGACTGTTTAGCGTCCCTCTCCCGACCAGGCGGAATTGTCGTAACAGTAAGGTCATGGGTTCGAACATTATGTTTTGATGCGTCGAAATTTAGCACTGATTACAAATATATACATAGCCAATAACTCTCTCCTCCGATCAATACACCCTACAGAAGGAACGGAGTAGAAGTCACTCAGCTCTTTGTTATTGATTCTCGACCACGAGTTTAGTGATTAGGGCTAACAAATGATATATGAGCCAAGGTCAAAAGGTGCCCGTCTGATACCAGTGTTAAGAACATTCGATTTTTACTTAATTATGGGCTGTTTTCATTGGGTTAATGCTTGTAATCAATTGATAATATGAAGAAGAGATAAAATGAGATAGCTCAACATATTCTGTTCAACAGAATATGAAATAAACAACTTGAAAGTCAAATTTGAATGCAGTTTGGCATGTGCTTAAAACGAGGTCAACGCATCACCTTTATAGAAAGCATGTAGAAATTAAATGTGATGGTTTAGCTCACATGATTGAAATTTGCTAATAGTATAAAGTCAAAATTTACTTTTAAACGCAATTGCAGTATATTACATATCTGATTAAGTTTCATATAGAGTTCTTAAAAAGTTTGTATTGCTTGTGACCTTTGGTGTCATCAAACACAGCACAATACTAAGACTCGACACGAAACTTTAAAGCTCATATTTAAAGGTTATAAAATGTTTTATTATGAGAAAAAAGCATAGATTTTCCTTCTGAACTCAAATCTTGGAGTAAATGTATTCCGTTTGCTGATATTGAGGTTTATTGGTTTTGGTGTCATTTGTCACAAGCAACACGGCATGCGTGAACACGTGGAAGTTTGTTTCGTTAAATGGCGATTCGCAATTTTGATCAACCCTTCTTACCAGCCTTTGAAGTGCAGCACTTTCAGTTGCCTTTCCAGCATGGCTCCAGACAGAAAAGGTAAGTTGAACTTTGGTGTCATCGCTATTTTACATTGTCACAAGCAACACTTGAAATTGGATATTACAAAGTGCCACCAACAAATTATGTTTTCATCTGTTATTCTATTTACAAATATGATATTATGACATCTCATCTGAGACTGTGATTTTGACACAATTAATCATTTCCTTGTAATTCTAATTTTTTATGTTTCAGGGTTGTATGAATCAAGAAAAAGACAAAACTCAAGCTTTTGACGAATCCAGATAAATAGAAGGGTTGTCAAGAAATTTGATTTGTTTTACTATTAACACACTAAATTACTACAAACAAGCAGATTTGAGCAGTAGGGTGCTGTTATCGTCTGGTTACATGAATTCATTACCATGGCTGATATTTATCTAGAGTTTGTGTGACTTCTGGTACTTTTTGTGACCATTGGTGTCATTGGTTAAAATGTCACAGTTGACACTTAAGTTTGAAGTTTCTAATGTATTTCTGTTATCCTGTTCTTCAAAGCTTGAAATGTCATTGAATTCCATTTTAACAGACTGTATTACATTTGTTCAGTTGCTATTCTTGATTTATTGAGGCAGAATTGCGTTCTAGTGCCGATTTTGACCCAAGTAATAGCAACAATGGGATTGCTAATTTCTAAGTATATTTCCAATTTGAAAGTATTTAGTTTCTTAACATATTATTTCATTTCATTTTAGCATAATTGACTGTTGGCTTGGATGGCCATCTAATTTGCGGTTATTATGCTTTTTTGACTGAATATAATGATATAGTATGGACAAAAGTGTGATTTGGTGTTGCTTGTACATAAGTATAAGTAATGGTGTCACCGGTCTTATGTCACAAGTCACATTCAGATACTCTATTTTCCATGTATATTTCTATTTTTGAAGTCTTTTGTTTCTGAAATATTATTAAATTCCATATTTATCTGAGGTTATTACACTGGTTTGACTGAAATTAATGATATATTGTCGAAATGGCAATTTGGTATTGCTTGTGACATAAGTAATGGTGTCATCGGTCTAATGTCACAAGTGACACAATGTTGCTAAATAAGATATCGATGGCCCGTTGATCAAACCTCTGAGGTAGCGTTTTTGCCAATCCGCTGATCTAACCTCTGATGTCAACTTCAGAGATAAGCGCGCCCACTTATTCTTTAGTCTCAAGATGATCAAACCTCTGATGTTAGTTCAGAGTTCAAGGGAGACGGAGAAGTACTTTCAAGCAATCAAAAACACGTCATGTAAATGATGTATAGTTTGTTTTCGTGGATTAGAAAGAATGATTGTGTTTTTAACTACAAAATCAATATTTCATTTTACTGTTAATAGGGTTGTATTGACATTGGACTCTATAATTTTGAGCATCCATAAATATCACAGCTGCTAAATAATTGTCAATTTCTAAAGTCACGATGCGACTGAACTTCAAGCCTATTATCTCCCAGTTATGCTTTATTAGTAAATATAATGTACGAAATAATGATTGGGTATTTAAAAAGATAATACGCCGATCACCTGTTCTCCCTATCTCTATTAATTTAAAATAACAAAGCTCGATCATGACAATCACCCCATTAAATTAAATCACGTCATCACTATGACATGTCCACCTGATGCTATCCTGATATCATACCACCGTTTAAACCCCTACCCATCCTGTCCAACAAACAACAAAGATCTTTTGATTTTTTTTTTAAAGAAAAAGATAAAGCTAAACAAACAAAAACAAACAAAGAAACAAGCAAACAAAAAACATTGTTGTCGATAAGTATATTACTGTTTGCGTCTTTAACGCATTTTCTTGCCACGGCTGGTCGTTTTCCACTTAGATCTTGTATTGACTGGTAGAATTGTTTGGTGTAAGATTTTTTTAGTCTTTCAATTCTGTGACATTCATGCTCAATATAATCTTCCTTTGCTCTCTTACACTCACGTTTTATAATCTTATTAGCTTCTTTATATTCATTGCTGTTCCGTTCTAGTTTTCGTCTTTCATTCATTAGTTTCATGATCTTGTCATCCATCCACTTATGTTTTGGTTCGTGTTTTTTTCACAGATGGAATAGTTTCTCTTGCAGATTCTGTGATGCAGTTCGATACTTGATTCCAGTACTCATATATCTGAGGTCAAGTTTTCACTTTTTTTCTTTCACGCATTCTTTGTAATCATTTTTTATTTGATGGATAATTCTCAATAGATCTAATTGCAGTTTTGGTTCCACTTTCTTTTTCTTTATTTGTTTTAAGTTTTATTTTTAGCGTGGCATTGACAGGTCTGTGGTCACTATTACAATCTGCGCTTGGAATAGTTGCGTACGATAATTCTGAATCGATATTGGACCAGAATAAAATCTATCAGATTTCTATAAAGGCCACCTGGGCTTATCCACGTCCACTTCTTTCTATCGTGGTTTTTAAACCATGTATTGACAATAGTAAGGTTTTCCAATCTGCACCAGTCGACAAGTCTTTCCCCTCTATCATTTTTGGTACCTGGTCCGTGGGGGCCAACGATATTTTCAACTCTCTCGTTACCAACCTTTGCATTGAAATCACCAATTATTAAACGAATTTCATCAGATTTACATTGTTTTAATGCTTGTTCTCTATCTTGATAGAATGTCTCAATTTTGTTTTCGTCACTGTCTCATGTCGGGGCGTATATTTGAATAATATTAACATTAAACGGGTTTCCTTTCAACTTTACTAAAAATAACTCTTTCTGAGATTGCAACATGATCTAAATAGCACTTTGATGTTGGTTTGTCTAAAAGAATTCCAACTCCTTTTTCATGATTGATATATATATATATATATATATATATATATATATATATATATATATATATATATATATATATGTATTGTATATACATTGAAAAAACATGAACAAACTAAAGGAAATAACAATTTTATCTTAATCTTTAAAGTTTATTTAAATTTTAAAAAATTTTAATTTTCTTCTCCTACATCCGTATGATGATGATGATGATGATGATGATGATGATGATGATGATGATGATTGCCGTGCAATACAAAGTATTAAGAAACGTGTTGCAGCTCTCCTCTATCTCAAAACCCGTTGTTCAAACTTCGGAAGTGACATCGGATGATTGATCGCCGTGAAAAAGCCGGGCGCGAAACTCTGATGTCGCCATCAGAGCTTTGATCAACGGATTCACGAAAACGCTACTTCAGAGGTTTGATCATCAGACCCTTGATATGCTTTGATCACATTATTTCCCAACATTTTATTCCAAAAGTTTCTGAACATTGCTGGTAATAAGCATATGCAATATTGTTGTTGTTGTTAATGTACAATCATTTTTATGAAATAATATATTTGCATTCTATGTTGCTTTTGACCGATGACACCAAAAAGCAACCTTTTCTCCAATAGTTGGTAACACTATTGTACTATGATTGTTGTTGATTGTGTCTTTTTGTTTATAACTTACTAAATAAAGTTTGATACTTAACAAAAATCATTTGGTTATTGCGCTTTTTGTCTCATTTTGGTGTCACCGGTCACAGGTGACACCAGCAACCTATAGGCATTGTTGACGTTATTATGCTGCGTTTGACCGTAATGTTATCTAAAGGGCCTTTGATTCATGAAGTACAGGGTTTTTGCTACATATCTAGAAACATAAATGGACTATTATGTCACTTTTATTTTGAGAAAAAAAAATTGGCACCTTTTGACCTTGGATATATATATATATATATATATATATATATATATATATATATATATATATATATAAACATTTTAAGTATAATTATTATTACTCCTACAGATCTGTTTCTTGTCACTGGGACAATCTACGGGAAGTGTGTGTAAAAAAATGTAGCATTGTGGAGAACATTGTGCTTATTTGAGTCAATAAAAAAATTGATACGGCGCACAACTCTACTAAAAGATTTGAAAATTAGAAATGTATTTTTTACAGATAGATAAACAGATAACTTGATTTCCTTTTATAATTTAAAGTTAGTTTGAAAGTTCGTTGAGTCAAACAGATAATATCATAAAATATGTACCGACGACACTTGGCTCCCAAAATCAACTAATATTGACACTGTAAAAAGTTGTCAATTTGCGTCATCTATTTATGACATCAAGTATTATTATTACTTCCGTTGTGTTGTTGATTTAGCGGTGATCAGTTTTGTTATGTAGTATTATGTTCTAATTGCGTGTATGTTTGTGTGTGTGTGTGTGTATGTGTGTATGTTTGTGTATGTGTTGTATGTGGTGTATACATGTGTGTGTGTGTGTGTGTGTTGGCATTTTTCAGCAAATCGTGGCATTCATAGTGATATTATTCACTTGATCACATGAAGGTATTTCAGTCGCCATTTTGATTCCTTTTTACTATTAGGGTTAGCTCGAGAGGTTAGTCATACGTGTTATTAAAGGTGTTAGGGTGTTTGTTTTTCCATAAGTTAAGTAAAGGGGAGACATTCCGAAAGCTGCTACATCCCCAGTATTCTTTAAATTTGTATTTTCACCGTTGATATTTTGTCAGGCATTTATTTATTCACTAGAACAAACCTTGATAGATTTGTGAAAGTTTAAAATTTCCTAATTTGACCATTGTTTTGATTTTCGGCCGCCATTGTGATTTGTTAAGTATTGAAAGGTAGTGCAAAGCAGTCCGAGAGTTGTTTTTTTTCTATTAGGGTTAGCTCGAGAGGTTAGTCATAAGTGTTATTAAAGGTGCTAGGGTGTTTGTTTTTCCATAAGTTAAGTAAAGGGGAGACATTCCGAAAGCTTCTTCATCCCCAGTATTCTTTAAATTTGTATTTTCACTTTGATCTTTTGTCAGCACGGTGGTAGAACAGCACATTCAACGTTCAAAATTCCAATTCCAATAACGGATAACAGCACCTGTAGCATCAGTCGCCAATCAGACACAGCTAAGTTACTGAAGAGTAGTTCTCTCATAATTTGGGATGAAGCACCTATGATGGACAGGCGTGTGTTTGAATGTGTGAGCAGGACATTTTGTGACATAACAGGCAGTTCAAAACCTTTTGGGGGCAAAGCGGTTGTACTTGGATGGATTTTCGGCAAATTCTACCTGTTGTTAACAAACGAAGTGAAGCCGATATATTAAGTGTCACACTTAACAAGTCAATTATTTGGAATTTTGTCACAATTTTTCACATGAATAAGAACATGAGGGTTACTGATGACAATAACTGTTTTGCAAATTGGCTTCTCCGCATCGGAAATGGTACAGAGCCGGTTTTCAGCGAAATAGGAAAGTATTCTGTTAAATTACCTCCAGCGCTATGCCTTCCTGAAAATGACCCAGAATGCTTGATAAATGCTGTATACAATGATTTGAATCTGAACTTTGCGGATGAACGTTATCTGTCAGAGAGAGCAATTTTGACTACAACCCATGAAAATGTTGACAAAATAAATGCAGCCGTTCTGTGCAGGATGCCCTCATCAACTGAACAAATTTACCGCAGTGTTGATTCCATTCAAAGTGACTCTGACATCAACTTATACCCGATTGAATTCTTGAACGAACTTACACCTCCCGGATTTCCTCCACATGCATTACATTTGAAAGCCAACACGTCAGTCATGATGCTTAGAAATATAAATCCTAAATCAGGCCTCCTAAATGGCACCCGTTTGTTAATAATTAAATTAGGTTCAAAAGTATTAGAAGCCAAGATAATTACCGGTAGTAGAGCTGGCGACATAGTGTTTATCCCTAGAATCAATCTGACGACAACAACGGATTGAGGCTTATATATAATATATATATATATATATATATATATATATATATATATATATATATATATATATATTTATCAGACTATAAAGGTTTAAGCCCCTATAGTTTTGTGTGTTGGAAGATTTCAACTGGCGGGCAGATCGTGTGCATATTGTCATTAAATACGGGCCTGTGCTCTTTCATTTCATTCATGTATATCAGCATTCCTCTCTGTGTTCCCCCCCCCCCCCTTTCTCTCTCTCTCTCTCTCTCTATCTATCTATCTATCTATCTATCTATCTGTCTCTCTCTCTCTCTCTCTCTCTCTCTTTCTCTCTCTCTCCCACTCTCATAATCTCAGTGTTAAACTTTTACATCGAAGATGTGGAGGGGGGGGGGGGGGGTTGCTATTTAGTAATAAAACTCGTAATAATTACCGACAAGGCGAGGCCCCATTGTTTAAATTCTTTTCCTATCACAAGGGCAGATCCCATATTTGCAAACGAGAACAAAGTCGTGACGAGATCTCCTAACCACTGAAACACATCTTGGCCAATCTGGGTTCTCAGGGTAAAATAGGCCAGAGCAAATTGGACTGCAAAGGACCAAAACACAGGGTGCCAGTTTACCTGTATGAAAAAAAACAACGGAAAGTATTAATTGCATTTCAATGAAACCATCAAACAATCAACTTATTAGTACGGTATAGGTATTATATCGGGGGCAAATCCGATACTTAGAATTCAGATTTAAGTTTAACTTATACAATTTGAATAGGGGCCAAGATGTGATGTAAAAAAACTGGTTCCAATGTCATTGGAAGTGTAAAACCACTGTTCCAGAGGATTGGATATATATATATATATATATATATATATATATATATATATATATGTATATATATGTATATATATATATATATATATATATATATATATATATATATATATATATATATATAATCGTATTTGATACAAATATGGTACGGATAGTACGGATATACTATAATCAAACACCCTCATGAAGCCACACTCAACACAAAAAAAAAAAAATGAGATGTACAATACGTGTCCACATCGCCGGAAGTTCTTATTAATCAACTACAAACCGGAACCACTTCAACAAACAACAACAGACAACAAACCAAACTCATGTAACACTCACAGTCCTAACGATGGCTGATTTGGCCTGAAACATCGATGTAGACTGACTCCAACATTGTGGTCAATATTAAAATTATATATATATATATATATATATATATATATATATATATATATATATATATATATATATATATATATATATATATATATATATACATCCTGTGTAATTGATCTTTTGGTTTTAGAGTGACGGCATCATATTTTCTAGTCTAAAAATTATTTTTGTCGCCAATAAAGATCATCCATTCTCGCTCTTATACGTCCCATAATCCTAAGAATCTGCCTATACATCCTGCAACTAAAATAGTTATACCACCCTTTTATTCAAACTGGTTACATACAGCCTTTTCTGCCTTGTTAAAATGAATGCCTTTAGTCATGAGATTGAGTTCTATTTCGTAAACTGTATTATATATATATATATATATATATATATATATATATATATATATATATATATATATTTATTTATTTATATATATGTTTTTAAAAAAATACATTTTCTAATCTTAATAGGTTGCACTTTAAACTCAGTTTTAACCAAAAAAATATAGCTCACAGCGGCATGCATTCAGATTGACCCTGCAGATCACATTTTAACTGGATTAAAAGATGATGATCTCAGACCATTTCATAATGCTGCAATACTCTGAAAAACCCCATATTTGAAAATTTGGCCAGAAAACTCGTCCTTCAGATATCAATCGATTTAAATGACCCTCATCTTGGCAAAAACTCTCAAACTTGAGACTTTGCGACGTCCCAGGTATGAGAGTTTTTGTCAAGATGAGGGTCAATTAAATCGATCGCTATTTGAAGGACGAGTTTTCTGGCTAAATTTTTAAATATATGGGTTTTTTTCCAGAGCACGGCAGAATGTGATACATACAAAGAAGCGGTGGACTTTAAAATATGTTATTAATAAAAATGAATAATACAGCTTCAAAAATATAACAAAATACCAACCACGCATCGGTACGGGCTGAAAAACCCATTCTGGATTATTGTGCGGCTATGTGGTCTAGTGGTATGACACTCGCTTTCGGATCGGAAGGTCCTGGGTTCGAGCCTCGCGCTCGGCGCATAGTTGAGTCCTTGGAAAAGGCTCCTTACTCACATTCTCTCACCGTACTCAGGTGTAAAATGAGTACCTGGCCGTTAACAGCATTGTCCTTTTCCGAAAAATTGTAACATCGCCTAACAGGCGTCATGTCCCGTCCTACATGTTAAATGTTGCTGTTGACCAGGGACCCCTTGTAAAGCGCTTTAAACACATTTAGTGGATATTGCGCTATATAAAGCTCAATTTTTAAATTTTTAAAATTTTAAAGCTTAATCATCAAAACTTGAGCTCTTATTCAGCGCAATATCCACTAAACGTGCTCAAAGCGCTTTACAAAGGGTCCCTGACCAACAGCAAAAACATATGTGACCCTACGCTTCAAAGCGGTATTAAGTCGGGATTTTGAAAACGAAGAAAACCGGTTTTAAAGTCGAAATGGTCAATATTATCAAATTTCAGTGTCTGGTTGTTTCAGAAACTACAATCATTTTTCTACAAAAAACATTATAATTCAACATAAATATTGACGATAAGTTTTCTAAATTTAAGTTTAAAAATGCATCTATTAGTGACACATTCAAAAGGAGAGTTGACTTTCTCTCCAGAGAGCCACCATTTCCAAGTACTTAGTAATATTAAGTCTTTTCCTCCACCATTACCATGTAAGATACCACAGCAAAGGGCGTGTCTTTATCTATCTCAGAGAAAGCATGACTGTTTCCACAATTTCATGGTTCAACCTATAATGAACTTTAAAAACTGTAAAAAGTCTAGGTTTTCCCTGACAACCTTACAAATGAATGATTCTGATTGGTCAACGCTCATCACATGCGCCTGTTGGCCATTAAAATGCCCGGGCAATGTGTCATGACGTCAGCATGCGTGTGTTACATATGTGTGTGTTTGTGCATTTTGTTACACACCACGTGCTATCATTTCTTTGTCTAGCTGCATTGGTTAATGATTGCGATGAGGGTCCTTTGTCCCTCTTTCTTTATTCATGAAATTATAGGACATGCTAAGAATTTAATAGGACAACAGTTGCCTAATCTTACAATTACAGAGATTGTTGTAGGATAAACATGTAATTTTAAGTACAAAAGTAGAATAGTAAATAAAGCCTTCAACAATTTATGAACTGCCAATGGAAATGCGTGTAACTAAAAAATGAAAAAAGTTAAATGTATGGATAGATAAACAGAAAGAGAGACAGGCCTATTAATGGATAGATAGATAGATAGATAGATAGATAGATAGATAGATAGATAGATAGATAGATAGATAGATAGATAGATAGATAGATAGATATATTGATAGATAGATAGATAGATAGATAGATAGATAGATAGATAGATAGATAGATAGATAGATAGATAGATAGATAGATAGATAGATGAAAAGGAGAGAGGAACAAACAGAGAGAGAGAGAGAGAAAGAGAGAGAGAGAGAAAGAAAGAGAGAGAGAGAGAGAGAGAGAGAGAGAGAGAGAGAGAGAGAGAGAGAGAGATGTTCGTTTTGTTGTGCTTTCTTTGTATATTGAAAGAAGGGGAGGGGGTCTTTTTAGACAATCAACAATGTGATGAACGCTAAGGAAAACTTGAGAGATTCAATAACATGTTTTCATGTATGTCATTACACAATAAGCCCCACCCCCTCCTCCTCAAGCTGTCATCTGACTCATAATGTAAACAATGCAATGAATAATTTGACCAGCCCATTTCTTTAATTGCAATCTCATTGGTCAATATGTTTCCAGTTGATTGACTACGACTTACATGAAACAAAATGCTTTCTTAAACTATCCCTACAATTATTTGCTCCATCTCTTTCTTCATGTCTACCTCAGTCCCTCCGTCTTCCTTTTGTCTCTTTCACACATACAAACACACACACACACACACATATACACACACATGCACTCTATTTCCCTTCCGCCCCGCCCTCTTAATGCACAAGCAGTCTCTATCCCCACCCCTCTCGCTCCTCTTTTTCTTTATATATATATATATCCCTCTCTCGCTCTCTCACGTGTGTGTGTGTGTGTGTGTGTGTGTGTGTATGTGTGTGTGTGGGTGTGTATTTTACCCTCTCATTCTTTCTCTTCCTCTCCCATCCTGTTTCTTGATATTTCTTTCCCTGTCCACCCGGCTTCACATAGTTTCAAAATGTACTTTGAAATTATAAACCCTTCTTTCATCTGACATTTTGAAATCTTATTTCCTCTAATAAATAAGACAAAAATGTCATATATTAATTCTTATTTCATTGATTTTTATTTAAATTCTTCAAAAAGTGAGCAATGTCATAAAATTGTCGGCAGTTTTATTTTTGGTGTTTTATTTATTTTAAGGACATCTTACATAATAATGAATAACTACAGAAGTAATAATTGGATTATTTCAAAAATTTGTATGCACATTATCAAATGTAAAATCTAAGGTCATGCCAAATTCAGTGATGCCAAAACTCCAGTTTCACCGGAAAAATAAAATCCGACATGGAGCCAAATATTTCGGGTTACGGGCAACTTCCGTCAAATTCCGGTGAGGTTAAATTGTTCCAAGGATACCCCCCCCCCCCCCTTCCAGTCACTACTAATACAACCATCATCACCCCATCATCTTCATTACCAATACTACTACAACCACCACCACATCATCATCATCACCACTGTTACTACTACAACCACAACCACCATCACCACCACATCATCATTACTATAATACAACCATCACTACCACTGCTGCTACAACCACTACCACATCATCATCATTACCACTCCAGCAACAACCGTCACCACCACATCATCATCACTACCACAACTACTACAACCACCACCATCATTACCACTACTTCTACAACCAACACCACCACACTATCATCACTACCACTACTACTACAACCACCACCACCACATCATCTTCATTACCACAACTACTACAACCACCACCACCACATCATCATCACTACCACTCCTACTACAACCGCCACCACATCATCATCATCACTACTGCTACTACTTCAACTACAACCACCATCACCATCCATGCCACCACAACTACAACCACCATCACCATCCATGCCACCACAACTACAACCACCATTACATCATCATCTCTACCACCACCATCACATCACCATCCCTAAAACTACTATTACAACCACCACAACGCTACCACTACAACCACCAATACTACTGCAATCAGTGTTGTAAGCGCCGTAAAAACCCTTCAAACAAATTTAGTTCAAATCTCTCTCTCTCCCTCTCTCTCTCTCTCTCTCTCTCTCTCTCTCTCTCTCTCTCTCTCTCTCTCTCTCTCTCTCTCTCTTCATACAAACACACATATACACACGCACATACACAAATCAATAAATTCGGTCACTGGATTAATTTTCATGTTCACCTTCCTGTACTTGCCAATAATAGCTCATCACAAACACTTTGACCTCAAACTTTAGCCTTATTAGTTTTTCAAGTTCAAGTTTCTCTACTTATCACTACATGCACTTTGAGCGCACTCTCTCTCTCTCTCTCTCTCTCTCTCTCTCTCTCTCTCTCTCTCTCAAACACACACACACACACACTACAACCACCACCACCACATTTTCATCACGACCACTGCTACTACAACGACCACCACCACCACATCATCACTACCACTACTACTTCAACCACCACCACCAAATCATTATCATTACCATTACTACTACAACCACCACCACCACCACCACATCATCATCATTACTCCACTACTACTACAACCATCACTACCACATCATCATAACTACTACAACCACCACCACTTCATCATCACTACTGCAACTACAATTACCCACACCACATCATCACTACTACAACAACCACTGCCACTACTACAACTACAACCACAACCACCACCATCACATCATCATCACGACCACTACTACAACAGCCATTATCACATCGTCATATGACGCATATTCGGCAATATTACAATTTTTCTGACAGAGACAACGCTATTAACGGTCAGGTACTCATTTTACACCTGAGTACGGTGAGAGAATGTGAGTAAAGAGCCCTTTCCAAGGACTCAACTATGCGCTGAGCGCGGCTCGAACCCAATACCTTCCGATCCGAAAGCGAGTGGCATACCACACGACCACATAGCCGCATTACTATTATAGTACTAATCCATCAGATTATTGCTTCTGTTCTCCCTTTATCGTTGGAGTGGGCATCATTGAGATGAGCTCAAATTCATGATCATGACGCTTTATTCTGTTAACATTCTAAGATCCTTTTACTTACAGAAAGAACGAGCTAAACATTTGTCTGCCGTCTATCTGTTTTTTTAAATGATGTATTTACATTTTTCTTATTTTTCTTATTGGCTGATGAAGAGTTTTGAGTCCGAAACGATCCGTATTTGCTATTTTGGTCATTTTTTAAAAAGGCTGTTATGTTCAATTTTGATTATTACTTTTGATGTTTATCGCGCATTTATCAAAATGTTAAAAATCTCACAGGCAGAAATTAAAAACACAAAATCTATTTGATCTATGAATTAAGTTAATAATCACAATGTAAAGTTAAAAGTCACAACTTCAACTGCTTTATCATGTTAATTTATATTCTCAATTAATCATTTTTATGTACATGACATGAAAATGGCCTTTATATTACGAATTTATGAAGTATCCATAAATGATTCCAAATGACTTGGGTTTTTTTTTTTGCCTGAAGTGTGCCCGATTGAAACAAAAATGAACAAATTAGATTAACAATATGAGGTCCTGGATAAAATACTAAAGTAAAGTCAAGTATATGAATGACAAAGTAATAATAATGTGATCAAATTTACCCGACTTGGCTTTGCTGAAAAAATAAAGCAAAGGAAGATGATAGCCAGCATTCCAAGGAAGGAGCGACGGTGAGTGGCAAGGTGTGCTAATACATTCACTGCAAGAAAGGTTATCATAGCAACTGCGGTTGCAATCATAATTGCGCTGAAATGAAATTGTATTATTAATTGGTGGATGAAAACAAGTTATGTCAAATTATAATTATATTGGTGTCATAAGACAACATGAGATTTTTATCTGCTTTCTTTGTCCCTAATTTGATTAACGTTAAAGCGGTTAAAGGTGTCATTTCCATTTCCAGAGTTTTGCGCCGACTTCATTCTTTTAAAATGTAGGAGAGAACAGAGTATCCGTTATCAAATCTTCATGTTGTTGACATTAGAGATCATATTTTAATGATGTCCCTTCTTGAAAAGTTATTGAATTTCAATTGAAGAGTGTCAAATTTAAATAGATTTTCATTTGACTTTGCGGTGTGTGAATTAGGAAATTGACTCATTTAGAGCAGACACCGACGAATTCTAATTTGAATTTTGAAATATAAATATCAAAAGAGAATAGGCGAATAAAACAATATTAAGATAACACCTACACACTTACTATCTTACTATCTTCCGAACTCTTCTGCCTGAATCTTGTTCCAGGAACGAATGAAGACACCGAGGTAGTCCAATAACAATGTTTCGGCTTTCTAAAACCTTAAAAAAGAGTTTCCACAACATGAAAATGGTGATGGCCAATAGAACGATGGACCCTTCATCACCGAATCTGGTCGTGAGAGATAATACAATGCACAAAGAGTTACAAAAATAGTAGGGCAAACATTTGATATAATTTTACATTAATAGTTGTGTAGTCATGTGGTTAAGCGGTTTGTCATTCGATATAATTAAAGTCATGTAGTCAGGTAGTATGCGAGGACAATAACCCGACCGAAAGTTTCCATGTAAGGACAGGGGTCAAGCAAGGATGTATCCTATCGCCACTACTCTTTATCTTAGCTCTAGATTGAATCGTGAAAAGGACAACAGACAGGAACATAGGTATCCACTGGACACCCCTGCCCTTTATTAAAGACTTGGATTATGCAGATGACATAGCATTACTGTCCGCAAGCACCATGTGCAATAAAAAAAAAGAAAACAGACTAAATGAGCTCGTACTCAAAATGAGCATGAAAATGAAATTAAAAAAAAAAAACAACAACAAAAAAAACAGTCTCAAGAGAACTCAACATTGGAACTGAAAGAAATTGAATATGTATAATTCATTTATCTATTATCAACAATAACAATTGACGGAAACTCAGAGGAAGATGTAGAACACAGAATATGCAGGCAACTTCAGTGTTTGCAATGCTGAAGGACATTTGAAGACTCAAAACATTTCAAACCAAAACCAAATTGAAACTGTACAAAAATAATGTGTTTCAGCCCTCTTGTACGGCAGTGTGTGTTGGAAAGTAAAATCCAAAGTAACAGATAAATTGGAATCGTTTCAAAACAAATGCATCCGAAGAAAGTTAGGAATATTTTGACCCACCACAATTAGAAACGACTCTCCGACAGAAAAGACAGATACATTGAGCCATAAAAAGACTCAGATAGAGATGGCATAGATATGTTGCCAAAATACAGGGAATTGCTGTGTCAAAAACTGCACTCCGTTGGACGTCTGATGGCTAACGACGAAGATGCAGGCGCAATGAAACACATGGAGAAATCCATGGATAAAGAGCTGAAAAAAGCTGACCAAATGCAACTCACAGACAGAAATGAACTTCATTAGAAAATGTCTTTTGCGGCCCCGACGAATATTAAGTAAGTTTATAGTAATGAAGAATAATTCATATAGGTTAATTTAGGCCTCTGCACTGTCATGGTAGAAAAGAAAGCCAAACACCAACACCATCGCTAAAAAGCATAGCACCACGGCAATTCAACTTATTATCGAATTCTTAAAGTAAAGAATACAGTTAGGTATATTATGTCCTTGAAAAAAAATCACAAAAGTACAGTCCTTTAATTCTCACTGACCTGTGCTTCATCGAATATCCGAAATACACGATATATGCCACAAACAAAGTGAAGTATATGCCCACTCTGATCTTTTTCCAATGTAGGTTGAAAAATTCATGAATCTTATCCTCGATGAGTGCTATCCATTTTGAAAAGCCTGACTGTGTAGGTATTACATGTTCGTCGAGTATCATAGGCTGATCTGCATTTGCATCCACGTCTTCCTCGCCCAGATTGTGTTTATCTTTACCATATACTTCATGTGTATTCATGGCTGAGTTTTGATGTGTTTCAGCCTGTAAATATAAAAGAATGAATGACATTTTTACCACTACATTAATATTGAATTGTCTTTTTAAATAATATACTGGCATAGAAATAAATATCCCTTTCCATTTTTGACTTGAACACTTTAAATATATAAATAATTGGTAGTTTTTATATAGGGCAATATCCACTCGAAGTCTCAAAGCGCTTTACAAGGGGTCCCAGGCCAACAGCAATAATTAACATGGAGGAAGAGGCATGACGCCTGTTAGGCGATATTGCATTTTTTCGAACAGACACACGCTTTTAAAGGCTTGGTACTCATTTTACACCCGAGTTCAGTTAGAGAATATGAGTGAAGAGCCTTTTCCAAGGACTCAACTATGCGCCGAGCGGGGCTCGAACCTAGGACCTTCAGATCTGAAAGCGAGTGTAATCATACCACTAGACCACATTACCGCACACAACTTCATAAATTGATAGATGAAAATAACCCTGACTTGACAAAATCGCAATTTCGACAAGACTTTTAGTTTATTTCAAACAAGTCTCGTTACAATTTTGGTACCAGCTTATGGAGTATCATAGATTATAGAACGCTACGGATACCCAATATCTTTGGAGTTATTTATTGAGTCTTCTTATCCGGTTTGGTTTTTTAAAAAGTCTAATTCTTTTTTCCAAATTTCGTTGCAGTTGGAACGGAACACTTTTTTTTAGCTTCATATTCCGTACGACAAGCTCGACAATTTGGTAAAGAGCTGTTTGCATTTATCGTTCTCAAAATTGTGGTAAAATGCGGGAATTCATTTAGGTCTTGTTTGCCGCGATAATATCTCGAACTCGGCATGACTCCAAGAAATCAATAAAATACACAAACGTAAGTTAAATCTGCAAGTCAAAGTTATAGAAAGCTGCTAGCAGCTGTGAATTGCAAAAACTTGTTTTTTGGGGGTTTTTTTAAACCTCAGGAATGTTTGTCGTTGCTTTGCCAATTTAGAATTATCTCCGTCTTTTAAATACGACAATAAACAGGTATAGGTATTTTGACCTTAAAAAACAAAAAACAAAAAACAACAAAAAAACCCAAACCCCCCCCCCCCCCCCCCCAAAACAGATCTAAATTAAAAAGTCAAAAAAGTCACTCTAAGATAAGGGGCTATATATAGTAATCATTGCTATCTACATATAGATTGCGGGTCATCGCATGGGTCATAAAACTCCTCATTGATAATAATCTCATTGGCATTATATAATAAAATGATGACTCTTAGTAGTTATAATGCTAATAATAATAATAAAAAGAATAATAATATAATAATAATAATAATAATAATAATAATAATAATAATAATAATAATAATAATAATAATAATAATAATAATAATAATAATAATAATAATAATAATAATGATAATAATAATAATAATAATAATAATAATAATAATAATAATAATAATAATAATAATAATAAAAATGGTAATATTAATAATAATAATAAATAATAATAATAATAATAATAATAATAATAATAAATAATAATAATAATAATAATAATAATAATAATGATAATAATAATAATAATAATAATAATAATAATAATAATAATAATAATAATAATAATAATAATAATAATAATAATAATAATAAAATTATATAATCAAGAACAGTAAAAGAATATTATTGCCAAGAAATATGAGTAAGGATGGGGAAATCCCTCCTGTAATATTATAATATCTATGGTGAATTGCAAAAACTAATAGACCGTCTAGACAAAAAAATTTCAACCAATAACGAAAACAATAAAAACATAATAAATACATTACTTTAAAATTAAGAGAATTTAAGAATTAAATCTCCCGACCTTAGATTACAGGAGAAGGGGAGACATGATCCAAACATATAAAATAGTAAAGGGAATAGATAGGGTAGAGGCAGGATTCCTTAAACCAAACAAGAACATTCAGACACGAGGAAACAGCAAGAAACTGAAAAAAGAACGTTTTAAAACTCATGAAAGAAGGAACTTTTTTCATCTAGAATTGTAAATAACTGGAATAAACTGCAAGAAACCACAGTATCAGCACAAAATTTGAATAAATTCAAAGCAGAGTTGGAGATAAGCAACACCCTAGGAAACAAGTTCAATTATAAAAATTGGTCCAATCATTAATAGATGAGGAGGAGCGAAGGAGACTACACCAAGTCTAAAAGCTCTATACAGAGGTATCCAGGTATCCAGGTAAAAACCAGATAAATGGGAGAGACATATTTAGCACACCATTTCGGTAAATGAAAAGGTAGAATATGTAGCACGGGACAAACGAATAAATGATACTTATGAAATTTGTGTGTTAGAAGTCAACACCTTTAATCTTCTAGAGGAGAACGTAAACAGGAAGCGCTGACGTGACGCACACAAAAAGTAGGAAACAGACAAGACCCAAGATTTTGGGTTGGAGAGTACATAACACACCTCCTCCCAGCACAGACATCTCACGGAGCTTATTGGTAACGTTCAGGCGGTCGTATAGGTCGTCCGGTACGTGACGTGAGCTATCTGGGTTGCGTTGTTTTGTAGGCGTAGGGTAGCCTCGATTAGGGTCGTTGTCAGCAGCAGGGGCTGGCCTTTGCGACAACGGAGAACGTCCTCGTCGTGGTGGTTGTTGTAGTTGGACCGGTTTAGTGGAATCTAACTGTGCTGACTTGAGACGGTCAACCGAGATGCGTTCTGTGCGACCGCCTGTGTCCACGAGGAATGTTTTGTCTCCCTGTGTTAGTACTGTATATGGGCCGATGTAGGGCTTTGTAACGGACTCCTCTGTTTGTATGTACACGTACTTAGCTGTCAATAGGGATGGGGATAAATGTGTGCCTGAGGTACTAGTGTGGTGAGCGGCTGGTCTAGAAGTATGCAACTGTACCTTGGCTCGGAATGTCGACAAGAATTCGGTCGCCGACAAAGGTGAAGAGTAGGAAGGAATTAACTCGCCGGGAACGGTACGTGGTTCACCATAGACGAGCTCTGCCGACGAATATCCCAGGTCGTCTTTGGGAGTAGTTCCAAGAAGTACCCAAGGTAGTTCTACCCAGTTGGGACATGTGAATCGTGCCTTCAGAGCTGCTTTGAGCATGTGATGGAATCGTTCAATCATCCCATTGGCCTGGGGATGAAATGCCGTTGTCCAATGGAGTCTGACTCCGAGACGTTTAGCCATTTCAGTCCACAAAGCTGAGGTGAACTGTCCGATTATATGTCTCCAGGGACGCCAAAACGAGAGATCCAACTTCCAACGTTGTCATATTTTCTATAGGAATTGCCTCCAGCCACCGTGAATTGCGATCAATGATGGTTAGAAGAAAATGTCATATATGTGACCGCAGGACGGAGGAAGCGGACCGACAATATCGTGTGATATGTGAAAACCTTTTGTCGGTACGGTAAATGTTTCAAGGCGCGCTCGAGTATGTTTCTGAATTATTGATGATTGACACTCATGACACTCCTTTACGCAATTGCTAATTTGAGGCCAAAGGCCATACCACACAAATTTTTCTGTGATGAGTTGGACAGTGGCTTTAACCCCTGGATGTGAAAGGGTGTGCCTCGAACACTGACTGGGCGTCTGAAATCCAGAGGAACGATCGGGCGAGCTCGGCCAGTTGAAATATCGCAAAGCAGTTCGGGCCCCTCGGTCACTCAATTTGGTCTAAGTTATTTGTATGTTTGTGAGCGGTGTTTTGTAGGCTTGTATGTCCGCACTTGAACTTTGTGCTGCAGCCATAGCTGTATAGTCGATGCCCAAAGAGAATGCATGAGTGGCAGTGACAGCGCGGGAGAGGCAATTCTTCTTTCCCGAGATGTGTCAAATGTCAGTGCTGATCTCCGAAATAGCAGAAAGCTGCCTTTGCTGACGTCCTGACCATAGCTCTGTGGCCTTTGACACGGCATAGACCAAAGGTCTGTGTAGATGGTGAACAGCCTTCTTTCTAACATATAGCGAAAATGTCGTATTGCCAAAAGGATGCCAAGGAGGTCTCGGTCAAAAGTACTGTATTTAATCTCTGGTGTCTGCAGTTGGCGACTGAAAAAGGCTAGTGGTTCACAGCAACCATGTGTGTTTTGCTCAAGGACGGCGCCGCGGGCTACATCTGACGCATCACACGTGAGAGCGATTGGGGGAATCTGTGCACGGATGTACCAACATGGTTGCATTTGCTAAGGCTTGTTTACCAGCATGGAAGGATTGGTTCATTTCGTTAGACCAATTGAGAGCTTGGCGTGGTTTGGATGTTTTCAGAGCATGGTAAAGAGGGCGCAGAGTTGAGGCAATGTCGGGGGTTAAACGCTGGTAAAAGTTTATCATACCAATGAACTCTTGAAGTGCCTTAACATTTTTTGGCTGGGGAAATTCCTTTATCGCCTGAATCCTAGAAGGCATTGGTGCTGAACCTGACGCGGAAACTCGATGGTCAAAAAAATCAAGTAATGTCACTCCGGAAGAACATTTCTCGAGTTTGATCACCAGCCCGTGATGCTTTAGCCGCTGGAAAACCGCGTGAAGGTCCTTGATATGAGATTGGGCGGAGGAACTGGCAACAAGAATATCGTCTAGATAAACGAATGCAAAATCTAATTCCTGTAGCACCGTGTCCGCAAGGCGTTGAAACGCTTGTGCTGCGTTTTTTAAAAATCAAAACGGCATGCGCAAAACTTTCCACAAACCAAAGGGCGTTATCACTGCTGTGTTAGGTATATCCTCCGGAGCCACGAGAATCTGATGATACCCTCGGACTAGGTCAATTTTTGAGAATATAGTCTTACCGGCCAGACGTGCTGAAAAATCATGAATGTGGTGAATAGGGTAACGGTCGGGGCACTGTAACATCGTTGAGTCTTCGATAATCGCCACATGGCCGTGAGCGTCCGTTGGCTTTGGCAACGATGTGAAGAGGGGATGCCCTGGGACTGTTTGACTTCTGGACGATTCCAATATTTTCCATTTCAAAGAACTCCTTCTTAGCAATAGCGAGTTTATCCGGTGCCAATCGTCGTGCTCAGGCAAAGACAGGTCGGCCTTTGATCAGTATGAAATGCCTAACGCCATGCTTGGCCTCGGCGGTGTTAAAGGTAGACTGTAAGAGCTCAGGATAGTCGTTGAGGATTTTACGGAACTTATTGCTGTTGGGTTCCATGACAGCAAGATCAGAGCCCGATCATGTCGAAACAGAAATGACAGAGCAATGAATATGGGAGAATGATTCAGCCTCAATCAGTCGCCGCCCTCGAATATCAACCAGCAGGTTGTGTTGACGTAGAAAATCTGCTCCTAATAAGGGACGTTTGACATTAGCCGATATCAAGCGTGCTTTGAAAACACGTTCGCCAAAACGAAGTGTTACGAATCGGGCACCATAGGCCGCTATGGAAGATCCGTTGGCTGCCAGTAAGGAAGGTCATGTGATTCCTGGCACTCTTTCGTCTGATGACGCTGGTTTCACAGAAACTTGTGCACTTGTGTCCACTAAGAATCGTCTTTTGGAAATATCGTCCGTGACAAACAGTTGTGTTACTTTCGATTCAGATATTGTTTTTTGGGGGGATTGTAGTAGAATACCATGATAGACCAACAGTTGGGTTTTCTACTGCTGGTCCGCTCTTCCGTTTCCCTGATGTTTCTTATTTATTTTTAAGCTGTTGATGGATTAGTGCAGTGTCGGGCATTTGATCCAAACTTCCGATGAAACCAGCAAATGGTATGGATTTCAGGTAGATCGGCAGGTGTCGCTATCGGTGGTATCAGGTTCAGCGTTTGAATTGTAGAACACTCTCTCATACTTGGTGTCAGAGTTATAGAGATTATCTGCCTCTTTCGCCAGTGCTCGGTAGTTCGTTTTATTAGGGGAACTAGCCAGGGGGGGGGGGGGGGCAAATCGATTCTGGTAACAGCCGTAAAAAGATGTAACGGAAAAGGAAGCACGGTCTATGTTCACCTAAAAGAGCCAGCATTTTGTCCATCAGTTCGGAGGGTTTGCTATCACATAGCATAGCTCTTTAATGTCCAGAAGAGTGGCTACTTTCTCCGCTTCTGATAACCCGTAAGGCATCTGTAAGAAATGATTTTAGAGTGTTGTACTGTTGTACCTACAGTTGGGAGGTGGCGAAGAGATGACGGCTAATGATCTAGATGCTGTAGCCGCATCAAGCGCTGCCACTACGTGGTAGTATTTCGTTTCGTCTGCTGTGATCCCACGCAGTGCAAACTGAGCCTCGATATGCGCGAACCAAGCAGGGGGCAATTGATCCAAAACGTGGGGAGTCTAAGTGCTACTGCTTTTATAGACATGATGATTTAGAATGAAGAGATCACGTCGGGGTCACCAGTGTAGCACGGGGCAAACGAATAAATGATACTTATGAAAGTTGTGTGTTAGAAGTCAACACCTTTAATCTTCTAGAGGAGAACGTTAACAGAAAGAACTGACGTGACGCGAACAAAATGTA
>NC_088361.1:43761095-43778595 GCF_034508935.2 Berghia stephanieae
TAGCCAGCATGAAGAATAAAAAGTACCGATTTTCTTTGTTTAGAAACACGATGGCCGCCGTTGCTGGGCGACATGACATCAGACTATTGAATCCAATTGAACGAGAGAGAATACAATTATACAATCCGAGCAGGAAATTTCGACTTGCCATGAGACTGGAAGGATAAAGGGTGAAGGGAGGGGAGGAGGTATGGGGGAAGATTAAAGAGAGACGGGTCACCTGAAGACGAAGTACGTGGGAGTGTCACGGACGCTTGTCGTGCAATGTGTTAACCCCTTAACAGCGAAGCTGATATTTTGTTTTCAGATACAAGGTTCATTTTGTCTTTATTATTGTTAATGGAGAATGAAGTGTTTCCACCACTAGAGCAGTCAGAGAATCGCGACTCGGACTTCAGTTATCTATAATCACTTTGCCGTTACTTGTCTTTTGATGAAAATGGGAAGATCTGGTCTTGGGTCAAAAAACGATCGAATTTCGCATATAAAGGGTTACACTGCTAGTGGTTTTACTCCCCCCCCCCCCCCCCCCCCCCCCCATCTATTTCTTCCTATTTTCTTTCAATCAGTGTTGCTGATTGCTATTTACTTTATTATGATTAGCAAGTGAGGTAGAGTGTCACGGGAGTTTCTAGTGCAATTAACCTTTGCCAATGACACTGATTTTTTTGTTTTCAAATAATAGTTTACTTTTAAATTATTTTTAATGGAGAGTAAACCGTTTCCACCATAAGAAAAAAAACGTGAACCTTTATATAACGCGATATTAACTACATATGCTCAATGCACTTTATAAAGGCCCCGTGACCAAAGCAACGAATAATATGTAGAACGAGACATGACGCTGTTAGGCGATATTACATTTTTTCCGGACAGAGACAACGATGTTAACAGCCAGGTAGTCATTTTACACATGAATTTGGTGAGAAAATGTGAGTAAAAAGCCTTTTCCACGCACTCAACTATGCGCCGAGCGAGGCTCGAGCTCAGGACCTTCCGATCCGAAAGCGAGTGTCATACTACTAGACAACATAGCCGCACAATAGAGAAGTAAGAATATTGCGACCCAGGCTACGAATAAACTAAAATTGCATTGCTGTTATTTGTCTTTTGATGAAAACATAAGATCTTCTCTTATCTCCAAGTAAGAATGACTTCGCCTTTGAAAGGTTAAGTTGTTGGGGTTATTTTTCGGGGTTATTTTTTTAAACGCAGCTTCACTGTTTTTGTTTTTTTCTGACTGGCAAACGCGTACTTATCCGCATGACTTACACACACAAAACCATACATCTAGGTCACAATATGATACATCTAGGTCACAAAACGATTCATCCACGTCACAAAACGAAACATCTCGGTTTCGTTTGTGCCATGACAGTAGACCAAACCGAGCGGCTTGGGTTGCGAAATACCTTTCTATAAAAGCCTTGGATTCGCAAGAGCCTTATAAACTAATTCCTGCCCCAGCTCTAATGCTGAGCAATAATAGTTGTCGTGCGAACAATATTATTCAAGTCCTGACATCGGCATGTTAGAGTCAATTAATTGAAGCTATACGTTTAGTAAAAAAAATCTCACAATATCCGCCAGCCGGACATAACGTACCAACACACAAAACTATGTGCAACCTGAAAAGTCTACTCTCGTGAATTGTGATGTGCGTTTAGCTAAAAAGTCACAATAAACCGCCAGCCGGATATAACGAACTCCTACACGCAAAATTATGTGTAACCTTGAACGTTTATAGTCTGATTGATAGAATTTAGTGAGAAATACTCATAAAATAGCTGACTAAAAACAATAACAAAGAGCACAATTTTGACGTCACTCGGCTCTCTGTTATTGTATTTAGCAAGCTATTTATTTATAAGTAGTTCTCACTAAATTGTATTGATCAGACTATAAACGTTTAATGTAAACATAGTTTTGTGTTTTTGTACGTTATATCCGGATGGCAAAAGAAATGAGTATTTATCATGACCATAGCATCGATAAACTACTACAACCACTATTGTAAGTCACATGATCTCATTGCAGTACATTGATTTTCGTATTTGAGGTCGTTCCACACAAACAAACTACAATAACTTTTTTTTAAAATAAAGAAAAAATTAGTTTCCATCTGTTTTTATCAGTTACATAATAAAATGACAAATAAACAAGAACTGGCAATCAAGCTGAAATAAAATAGCAGAAATAGTTTCTAAAAATAAAGTGTGGATACAGTATAAACTTGGTCCATACTTTTTCGACGCTACTGCTATACCCTCAAGGATAGTGAAGATCATCTTGACTCTTTTACCCTGGAGGAGCTACTAGAGGCCTTGTCCCATCTGAAGGCAGGAAAAGCATCTGGACTGGATGGAATCACAACTGAGATGATTCAACACTTTGGCCCGAGAACCCCTATCCTGGCTATTGGACCTCTTCAATGTATGCGCAAGGACAAACAGGCTGCCAAGTGCATGGAGGAAAGCAAGAGTAGTCGCCCTACTGAAACCGGGGAAAGATCCAAAATCCAAGAAAAGCTATCGCCCGATCTCCCTCCTGTGCATCGCATACAAGCTATTTGAGCGAATGGTTATGTCCCGCATGTCACCCAGTCTAGACGAACAACTGTCTCCAGACCAGGCTGGATTCCGACCAGGACGGTCAACATGTGGTCAACTTCTTAACCTTACACAATTCATAGAAGATGGGTTTGAGACAAAACAGGTTACTGGCACAGTCTTCGTCGACCTCACTGCAGCCTATGACACAGTGAATCACAAGATCCTACTCCTCAAAGTGGCTAAAATGATAAAGAATAAGAAAATTGTAAATATTATCCAGTCACTTCTCGAAAACAGGCGCTTCTTTGTTGAAATGGATGGCCGGAAGAGCAGGTGGCGCACCCAGAAGAATGGTCTTCCCCAAGGATCAGTGCTGGCTCCAACACTTTTCAACATATATACAAATGATCAGCCTGAGTTCCCAAATATCCGCCGATTCATATATGCTGATGACCTATGCCTCGCAACACAGGATGTGTCCTTCCAACCAATCGAGAGCAGACTGACAAATGCCCTAGACACCCTTACAAAGTACTACACTAAAAACTCGCTGAACGCCAACCCAGGGAAAACACAAGTGTGTGCATTTCACCTCAATAACCACCAAGCCCACAAAAAACTTAACATCAAGTGGAATGGCCAGACATTAGAGTACAACTACCACCCAGTGTACCTCGGAGTGACGCTTGATCGAACTCTGTCCTTCAGAGAACACGTGAGAAAGACCAAGGCAAAAGTGTCCACGCGTAATGCCCTCCTTGGAAAGCTGGCAAACATGAACTGGGGAACTGACCCTAAAACTCTAAGGACCACAGCATTGGCCCTCAGCTACTCAACTGCGGAGTACTGCTCAGCTGTATGGGCCCGATCATGCCATGCCTCCAAGCTAGACCCCGAGCTCAACAACGCCTGCCGGATCATAACGGGCCAGCTGAGAGCAACACCATTACCACTGGTCTACCGTGCAGCAGGAATAGCCCCACCACACATCCGGAGGGAAACCCATGCCCAAATACAAAAATACAAACAGGAAATGGACCAGAGACACCCCCTTCATGACCACAATTGCCCCAAAAGCAGGCTCAAATCAAGAAAAAGCTTCCTCACAGTAGAGAGCCTTCACCCAGACCACTCAGCATTCTTCCGCCTGGACAAATGGGTAGAATGGGACAAGACAGTAAACGATGCCCTCCAGCCCCCAACAGAAAAGCTCCCAGCAGGCACAGACCTCAAGAGAAAAGAATGGGTGGCGTTGAACAGAGCTAGAGCAAAGGTGGGAAACACCGCCACCAACCTCTTTAAATGGAAAATCTCACCGGGCACTGAATGCCCATGCGGTCACCCCAGACAGACCATGGACCACATCCTGTCCGAATGCTCGCTGGGACCTCACTGCACCAATGCTGACCTGAGGGAATGCAACCAGACTGCCCGGGACTGGCTGACTCACTGGCGCGACAAGATATGATGATGACTGCTATACTCTTGATGTTAAGTCGTCAGTTTTTTTGTTTTTTGTTTTGTTTTGTTGTTTTTTTTCTAATACGCCCTTCCACATGGAATCTTATGATGCCATGAAGGGATATAATTAATCCATCAAAGAATTGGTCTGATGTCAACAGCAATCCCCCATGTTGTCCAAAGTATGTTTTAGGTTTATTTACCATTATTTTCCCTCCGTTGTTTTTCCATATAACTTGGTCTAGGAGTAAACCAGAAAACGACCTTATGGTACCGCATCATTTACCAAACCAAGGTGTTAAATTTAGCTATACACGAGTTCATAATGTAAACTATTTCTACAACTCCGCTTTCGGTCTTTCTTCTCTCGCACAACGCTTTCGGTCTTTCTTCTCTCGCACAATGCAACAGTTTTTAATACCAGTTAATTGCCCAACTTCACGAAGACCCAGGTTTGAGAGGATTTGCCAAGATGAGGGTCATTTCAATCGATCCGATCGCTATTTGAAAGACGAGATTCTAGCCAAATTTTGAAATACAGGTTGTTTTTTTTCCAGATTACGACATTTTACTGGTTAACGAGCAACATCCATAGTGTATAATAGTGTACCAACTACCCGCATCATAACGGCTATTACAATAATTAAAATATCTAATGCCACCCAAGTCACCTTCATCATTCCCTAATGGACTGTTACGTTACAACGTTTTAATTTAGTCCTTGATTACCATTGAAGTCATGATCATAGCGGGAATTTATCAATTATTTGTCAAGCACTACTACTCTGCACTCGTGTCATAATTTATATACCGTAAAAAACAGTTGTAAAAATTGGCATCAACCTCTCTCAATCAATTTGTCTTAACTGACTATAGATTTTGGACAATATTGATGCCATATCAAAAAGGTTTTCTTCTTTAAGACCTATAAAAAAAACAGCTGTTATAAAATTAGAAGTTTGACACTGTTAAATATGTAAACAAGTTACGACCACAAAGTTTGAGATGAATTCATCGTCTATCCAAAAAAATTCGTGTTGACACGTAGTTCCGGCTAGTGATTATGAGTTCACGTCATACGTGTTTCCGAATAAAAACAATTCGCCTTAACTGTTATACACTTAACACTTAGCCTGTAAGTAGTTTGCTTTAAATATATATGAAATAGTGATTGTACATTCAATATTGTCAATATAATTTTGAAAAAAAATTGTATATATGCATGAAAGTTTCACAGAGCCTTAACGGTATTTAAAACAGATTAGGCTCTCAAACGATACGATGCGATACGAAATCCCTATCGGTTCCACTCTCGTAAAGCTAAGTTAAGAAGAATTCTTGTATCTATCGATAAGTCATTAAATACGATGGTTAAGGAATTGGAATTTCACAATGAACCGTGAGAAAATGGTTATCGAAATAGAGAGATCATCAGTGTCGAACGACGTGGTAGGAAAAGGATCCAAGACGACTTTGATATGGATATCATCCAAAGATGTGTGAAACTGGGTGAATGAAAACATACATTCGACACAACATTGGACGTTTGATAATTCGGGCACAAAAGGGCCCATGGGTTATGGGTAGAGGATCGTTGTTATTCTTGCAGGTTGTGAAGATACTGGATATTTAAAAGGATGCCATGCCATTTTCCCCTCTCTGCATCAACTGGAATGTAGAGGATATCATTATGTAGTCAGTGCAAAGTGTTTGAAGGACTGGCTAAATACCGTTTGATGCCTTCCCTCGAAGCACCCAGGACATTGTATTGGACAACGCTCCCAGTCGCTTCCATGATAATGATAATAATGATAATAATGATGATGATAATAATAATAATAATAATAATAATAATAATAATAATAATAATAATAATAATAATAATAATAATAGCAATGATGATGATGATGATGATGATGATGATGATGATGATGATGATGATGATGATGATGATGACGATGATAATAATAATACGTTTTTCTCTTCCTCTGTCTATTCTTTAATGTGATTAAATTTATCAGAATTTCTTCATCAGAGGAATCCATGACGAAGAAAGGTTTGATCACTTCGTGGCGCGTATATCAATACCGAACCATCGATTCTGTGTGTCGATGCCGTGTAATCTATGGAGGCATTTAGTGAGAACTACTCATAAAAATGGCTCACTAAAAACAATATACAAAGATGACTGCCATGCATGACGTGTGTCCGATGGAGGGCGCATAATAACTCGACTCCGGATCGGACATACTGCCCTCATTCACCGTTTCCTTCTGGAGAGGGATGAAAAACCCCTCTGCAGAAGATGTAACTGTGACCTCACAGTTCAACACATTTTAATTGGATGTACAGAATTAGAACAGATAAGGTCACAACATAATGAAAACAGGGACTTGAAGTCTCTGTTCAGAGTCGGTCGATCCGCTTACAATTTTAAAGTATCTGCAGGAATGTGAACTCCTTCAGAAATTGTAAATAGATATTTTTACATAACAAACATGTAACTATTATGATTTTATAAAGATTTTATTACAACAGTACACGTTTTGAGCAGCTATGGCCCCTCAAGGCCGATAAAAAAATTGATAAAAGACAGAAACGGGCGCTTAAATGACCTAAATAGTGTCGAAAGCGCCGTTAAACACCTAAAAACAAAAACAAAACAAACAGATGTGTACCTGGTGTGGTCGATGGAGGGTCCGCCTAAGAGCTGGCAAAGAGAAGTGAAGATCGTTTTTATAGAAGCTCACAACATTGCCATTCGGAAGTATAACGACCAACACACAAAACTATGTGTAATTAACCATGAACTTTTATAGATAGCATGCGCTTGGCTAAGAAGCTCACAATATTGCCATTCGGAAGTACAACAGACCAACACACAAAACTTTGTGTAACCATGAACGTTTAGAGTCTGGTTAATACATTTAATGAGAATTATTCATTAACGCGGATGGCAAAAAGCAATAACAAAGACCTGAATGACGTCATCTTCGTTCTATCTATACTAACGAAAGAGTGAAAATGGAAAGGCTTCGTATGGGAACAAAACAGACAAACAGGCAGCCCTTACCGTCTTCTACTGTTCTATCTATAGTCTGGTTAATCGTAGCCATCGTTAACTTATAGCCTGACACTGACCAAAAATGACGTCAAAATGCCAGTCTTTGGCCACGAAAGAAAACAAATCGTGAGTTGTATTCAATAGTTCAACCAATGGGACCACTTGTTTCCATGAGCACTACTAACGACAACTCACTAGGCGGTGCAAAAACCGAATAATGACGTCATAATGCCAGTCTTTTGGGGTTTCAGTGTCAGGCAATAACTTAATGATGGCTACGGGTTAATACAGTTTAGTGAGAGTTACTCATAAATGCGGACGGCAAAAAGAAATAACAAAGACTTGAGTGACGTCAACATCATTTTATCTATACCCATAATGACGTCACAAACTCACAGGAAGAAATAACACAGAACAGTGAATGAACATCTAACAGGTTATCCAACAACTCAATAGCCAATCAACAACAAACTAGAACATATTGTGAAACACAACGATAAATACGTTCTCTCACAAACACATCCAGAAATACCAACCAACAATTTTATAACGAACTCAAACTAATAATCAAAGTGAATCGTCTCACCACCAGCCAAAAATGATCAAATTCAGCAATTCAAACATAGGGTCTAAAAAGGTTTAACCCTCTCCTTACCACCTACATCAAAATCGTCACATTTGTTACGACACAATATACGATACATTTTTCTTATTCAGAGTATTTTGTACATCACAATGATCTTTGTTTAATGGGCATGATCTATATTAACTTTCCATGTGCTCAAGGTCATTGGTCACATTGCAAAATGTGCTCAAAGTGACCAACTTTGTGAAAAGTGTTCACAGCTTTTTAAATATCTAACATCACGGTTGGTCGTTTGGTTCAGCTTGACACATGGGTATGTTTATAACTTTTGTAAACAAAGCAGCGTGTTTACATTTGTTAAGAAATATCCAATTGTTGGACAGCAACAAATCATGTGATTGATGACCTGGTTGGATGAAAACATGAATATAGATCGTTCCCATTAATAAGAACATAAAGTTGTTTTGTAGAGAGATTGTTTGAATTTCAAAAATCCATTTTTCTACTGGGTAATCCTGCCATTTTGGGAGAATACTGAAAATGATCGGTAAGGAGAGGGTTAAAGTGTTCGTCTTTACGTTCATTACGCATTACACACTGGATACCTTCATTGTTGTACACACTCTGCCTGACAGGCACAGCGTCTCGTTATGTGCTCCTCATGTTTGCTCATGCTACATTTCACTTTGGAACTTCTTTACACCAACATATTTGCAAATTTTCATTGTTTACATGCATATGATTATTCATCCTGATTTTAAGTACGTCTTTACATCAACACATTGGCCAACACGTTTATCACAACAATAAGAAGAACAGGCATCGGGGAGGCAGACGGAAACAACATAAACTTCCAACTGCGATAATTCGTCGTCCACCCGCCCCCACTCATACCCGTACCCCCGTCCACCATCACACTCGTTGTACCTTTATTGGCCACAAATAATAACAATGCCGACAATAATAACATCGTTATTTGTCTTTTGAATGCATAGTCATATCCTTTTTTAAAAACCGGAAGAATTAAATGATTTATTAGCTGAGAAGAACTTTGATATTCTATAATTTATAGTAGAGACGTGGCTTTCACCGTCTGGAGACCACCCAGTTGTAACGGCAATGACTTCCAATACTGGGTACCAATTTAAATCGTATCCAAAAAAAGATCAGCGAAGGGGTGGCATTGGCGTATTTTATAAAACGAAATTATCTAAACATGTGGAAATCATCGAGATGCGCTGCAAAACAATGGAGGTCATAGATCTAAGACTACCCCTCCAGAATGCAAGATACAACATCAACTGAATCTACCAACCGCCAGCAAATCAGAAAAACAAAATAAATTTACCTGATGTCAGGAAAGAAATCAACGTAGATCTGAAGCACATAGGAAAATAAGACAAGAGGGTTCAAATTGAGAACAGATGTTTCCACGAGTAATCCACTTATGGGCCCATTTGGACATTACCTAAAACTACCAGCCCAAGCTAAGATCCCTCCTATAAAGGATACACTAAAATGTTTACAAATTAAAATAAAATAAAAGAAAAGAAAAACAACCTTGATCTTTCACGGGGCAATATCCTCTTTACATGCTCAAAGCGCTTTACAACGCTAGCCAATCGCAACACTTAACATATAGGACGAAGCGTGATGCCTGGACAACTTTTTCCCGTTAACAGCCAGGTACTCATTTTACACATGAGTACGGTGAGTGATTGTGAGTAAAGGGCCGTTTTCTGAGGCTTAACTATGCACCGCTCAGAGTGGGACTCGAACCTAAGATCTCCCGATCCGAAGGCGAGTGTCATACAACTAGACCACATAACCGCAAATTATTAACTATAATAGTACATTAAGGAAAGACAATTTGCAAGGAAACAATATCATCGCTCACAAAAAGGTACCCTACGGGCTAAGGATCAGCGCTTTGACCAGGAAAAAACGAGCAATCTTAATGCAAAACAAAAATAGAGAACAACATTAAAAGGAAAGCTGATACGAGGGGTGGAAGACACAGCAAGTGACTCTCTACCCACTATGGGAGGTAGAATACCCCACTCAGCACGAGCAATCTATCAATGTACCTATTTTAACATTACCTTAAAGTCTCATCAGCAAAGGAGCCGATATGGAGGACACACTCAAATGTTTACCGAGTACAATATATTCAAAACAATATTATTTGTACTCAATAGAGAGAGATAGATAGATAGATAGATAGAGAGTGTGTGTGTGTGTGTGAGAGAGAGAGAGAGAGAGAGAGAGAGAGAGAGAGAGAGAGAGAGAGAGAGAGAGGAAGAGAGGGAGTGAGAGAGGAGACCGCAAGGAGGAAAACCTTTCTCAAATAAAAAATAAGAAACTACATATTTAACTGTCCCACTCGCTGCTAAGGATCCCCACTCCCTTCTCCCGGACAGGGCCAGGGGGAAAAACCCGAGAAATTTCTATACAGAGCAAAAACGTAAAACGTGGGAAGGGTAACTAGGTAAAGGGGGATACAATACACAGCAGCGCGACCCTTCCATCCACAATGTGAGGTAAAGAGCATGGTCTTATGCTAGATCTGAAACTGGCCCCACACTTGAAGTTGATGGAATCGATAATAAGGTGGAGAAAAAAAAAAACAAGACAAAAGAACACAAGTGATAACATTCATGAAGCTTATATTCACGAGATAAAAATAATTTGATAAATCTCTCTCTCTCTCTCTCTCTCTCTCTCTCTCTCTCTCTCTATATATATATATATATATATATATATTATATATATATATATATATATATATATATATATATATATATATCAGTCCTAGCAGGCACAAACAAGTGAAAGAATTTGCTAGAAGTCTAATTATTGTTATTGTTGTCCTCCATTATCCCTTAATGATGGCGTCAAGCAGCACCCGGGTACTCCCGACGATTAGCCACAATACAAGCCAAGCTGCTCATCATCTTCTCTATCATTTTTGGTTTAACTTTAATATTAATCTCGAGTTGCGGACGTTCAGTTGTTCAGCCACCAAACAATGAACCAGTGTACTGTGGTTGCTGATTACAACAAGTAGGGCCGTTCCTTCACATGTTTGATAACCCATTCTACAAATCAAGACCACGCGACGTCCCAGGTTCCAGCGATTTTGCCAAGATGTGGGTCATTTAAATCGATCGATAGTTGAAGGATGAGTTTTATGGCACTTTTTTAAATGCGTATTTTTCCAGTTTTGGTTAAAGACTATTAAGATTTTTTAAGCTGTCACAGTCATTTAGAATTTAATGAAATCCGCATGCATGTCACATCAGAAATTAGCACCATAACACGAAATACTGTTTTGACTATTTCAACATAGATAGACTCGAAATAGTTCATACATAATAATAATATGGGGTCACCAAATTCGTTATAAAATAGGCAACATGTCGATGGTGAATTCTTCAATGGTAAAATTTGGTAGTAATATCCCGAAAAGTGACATCGGTAAACTTAATTTGAGGGTGAAACTTGTTAGAGAAATTAAAAAAGTTTGCGAGTTCCGATTCGGACAGTAAAGTGATACCGACAATGTCGTCTATTTATCTAAAAAACTATTCAGGTTTGGAATCTAATATTTGTGTTTTGGAGCTATCCCATGAATAACTAAGTATAACAAGGTCTCATTTTAGTGCTCATGGCTACACTGCTTAATTGTTTGTGAAATTTATTATTACATTCAAAGCTATTAAGGTTAAGTACGAGATATGTTACCATAAGAACAGTATTGGCGTCAATATCTGTGGAAGGGTTATGGTCAAGAAAGTACTGAATGGCTTTAAGAGTGAGGAATAGAGGTGTATAGAGAAAAGGAAGGCTGAAATGTCCCAGCCGGATTCCAATCGCAGTGCCCCGATGCAAGTGACGTGTGGCTACTATGTGGTCCAGGGTTCGAGCACTAAGTGGCGCAGAGTTACTCACATTATGTCACCGCATCCATGTGTATAATGAGTGTCTGATCGTTAGCAGCGTTGTCGCTGTAGGGAAATAAAATGTAATATCGCCAAACAGACGTCTTGTCATGTCTCGTCTTACATGTTAAGTGTTGCTGCTGGCTAGGGAGACATCGAAAAGCGTTTTAGCATGTTTAGTGAATATAGATCTGTATAAGAGAGACCTTTAAATAATTTTTAGTATATTAATTATGATGTTATTCTATAGGTTTAAGTTTAGGTTAATACCAATGTTTTTTTTCCAGATTTTATGTCTATATTTTGTGCCACATTATTTCTAAAGGGCAATTCTGCAAGTGTATTTGATTGTAATTTCTTTAAGCCTATCGTAATCCATGCTGTTTTCAAGCGACATTGGCCTCTGATCTGCTGTCACCAGCTGCCGCCAGTGCACACACATTACGCTTAGACACGATAACAACAATCTATAATTATTTAATTATAAGCATTCGTTACAACGGTTTTTACATTTATTTTATGTCAGTGCAGTGATATTCATTATCACTACAAATATGATCTTATCATTATACTTCAATAGCGGATACATTATTACATCACGAGATGTTGCTATTTCATGACACCAATATAATTTTATAGTTTTAACCAGTTACGAGTACCTACCGTAGTTTGGAAAGACGCGCATTAAAAAATTTGGCCAGAATACTCGTCCTTCAAAAATCGATTGATTTAAATGACCTTCATCTTGGAAAGAACTCTCAAACCTTGGACCTGGCGATTTCTCAGCTTTGATAATTTTTGCCAAAATGAGGGTCGTTTCAATCAACCGATATTCGAAGGACGAGTTTTATGGTCAATTTTTAAAAAAAATCGCGTTTTTTTCCAGAGTAGGGTAGTTAACTGGTTAATCTTTGTGCCAAAAATAAAAAAAAACACGCCACGGGCTTGACAGGTTTTACATCAAAAAATCAAGTTGCAGATATCACAACGATTTTGATGCGCTTATCTTTTCAAACGGACCAGAAAAATGCTGACTCTAAAAAAACACATTTTTAATATTTTGGTCAGAAAACTCTTCCTTCAAGTATGGATCGATTAGAATGACCATCGTCTTGTCAAAACTTTTAAATCTCTCTTGATTTCTCAGGTTTGAGATTTTTTTTGACAAGACGAGGGCTGCTCGAATCGATCGACATTTGGAAGGCGGGTTTTCTGGCCAAAATGTTTGAAATGTATTTTTCTTTTAAAAGAACGGCAAAAGATTGTGAGAATTTTTATCAACGTGCCATTAATTAGAATTTGTATGGATAGCAGGATGTTGTGATGCTAAAATGTTTCGATTGCTCGTTTGATATAATTTAATATGACTGTTATTGTATATGATACGAGGTTTAATTATAAAATAATATTCGTCAATACAGCTTTGTCTATTATTATTATTATTATTATTATTATTATTATTATTATTATTATTATTATTATTATTATTATTATTATTATTATTATTATTATTATTATTATTATCATTATTATTATTATTATTATTATTATTATTATTATTATTATTATTATTATTATTATTATATTATATTTTTATTATAATGATTATTATTATTATTATTATTATTATTATTATTATTATTATTATTATTATTATTATTATTACTATTATTATTATTATTATTATTACTATTATTATTATTATTATTATCATTATTATTATTATTATTATTATTATTATTATTATCATTATTATTATTATTATTATCATTATTATTATTATTATTATTATTATTATTATTATTATTATTATTATTATTATTATTATTATTATTTATTATAATGATTATTATTATTATTTTATTATTATTATTATTATTATTATCATTATTATTATTATTATTATTATTATTATTATTATTATTATTATTATTATTATTATTATTATAGTCAGAATTTTAGTGGCGCGTATATGTCTTCATTTTCTCAACTTTCCCTCAATGCACAGCAGCAAAAGTTTGTATGACCCTTCGAATCAATTTGTCTTAATCCAAAAAAAATTTTTTAAAGTAATTGTAAAACAATAGGAAAGGATTTGGCTTATAACAGCTATATTAAAATTGATAACTGGTAAGGATCGTAACTCATAGATGATTTACATTATCAAAAATATGAATTTTCCGCTTATCCATTTTGAAGGAATTCGATAAAATGGAATGTTCGGTTAATTGAAACTTAAACGATATACGTACAGTATCTGAAGATGAAAGAACGAATGGCAATCTTTAACTATCAGACATTTACATTTTATAACTATCAATACACATTACTGATGAAAGTACAAATGAAATTGAACATTACGCGCTTCCATTATTTTTATTGCTAAATTTATAGAAACAGCTTGTATTTATGCCAAAGAGCATTACATAAATTTAATGTTAACTGGTCAAGAGTAGAAATTCATCAATTTATGACTCCGTCTTTCTATAAATAGGTACATGTGTTCAGCAATAACAACAACTACAAAAACACCAACAAGAAAAACAAAGACATACTGGACATCACATTCTGATGACTAGGATGAGGAAAAGGAGAAATGGAACGACCCTGGAAATATTTCATGGCATCGCTCTACCCTATTCAGCAATAACAACAACTACAAAAACACCAACAAGAAAAACAAAGACATACTGGACACATCAATCATCACATTCTGATGACTAGGATGAGGAAAAGGAGAAATGGAACGAAACTGGAAATATTTCATGGCATCACTCTATCCTATGAAATGTAATTTTCCTCCAGTTTGCGAAGGGTTGAGCATGACTTTTCCAGTCTTCCCTTGTTATATCATTGATTGCCTCGTCGGTGAGAGTAAATTTGATGTTCCACCTCTCAATCTTTCCCTTTACTTGGGTCCAAATGAGCTCGATTGGATTGCGCTCATGGTGATATGGGGCAAGTCGCGCAACATCGTGCCAAAACTCCTTGAATAGGCAGTCTGCTTTGAAAACTGTTTCTTTTCGCTATAATATTATAGTTGGTTACACACACAATTAATTATATTCATGTGACGACTAGTAATATTATTTTTCTCGAGAAATGTCATGACCTAGAACAACAAATATTGTCAAGCCGGGAGAGCCCGATATGGCATGAATCCAATGAAATGGGTCATAACACTGACTGGGATCAGTTTAGACGACGGCAAAGTTATCAAATAGTAGTCTAAAGCCTCAAACTCGTGACTTCTTTAAAGCTGTCTCTGATCTTCTTCTTCTTCCATTAAGGCCAAAGCTTCAAGCTGAAGATTGTATGGTCGTCTTTTCAGTAATAGGGGTTTTAGAGGGAAGCAGGGATCGATTTTTTGAAGTCATCAGTCGAAAGGGATTGTTTACAAGTGGTTGGTAGGGAGTTCCAAAGTTGGATGGTGGAGAGGAAGAAAGAGTAATTATGATGGTTTGTTCTTGAGTGGGGAATTTCAAAATTCTGTTTTAAGAATTTCTGACAATTTTGACAACCTGGGGATATTTTCATTGATCTATATCCAAAGTTAAAGTTATCTGGGACAAAGATTCTTTTCCAAGCAGTGCAAGACATCACAGCTTATTCCATTGTTTGTTTCACCATGCACCAGCTAATCTCCTCCTCACAGCTGCCATGATATCCGCTCCAGCGGCTCTGGTCATCTCCAAACTCATGTATCCAGAGATAGAAAGGGTCTGTCTAAAATCTCAATCAAACATCAAGGTTGTGGATGAACAGTAAAGGCCTTTTTAATAACAATAATAATAATAATAATGATAATAATAATAATAATAATAATAATAATAATAATAATAATGATAATATAAGATAAGATATACTTTATTGATCCTGTATGGAAATTATACTTCTGTATCACAGCACAATTCGGTAATAAATAAAATAAATATCAAATGTAAATAAATTAAATAAAAGTTGGCAAAGAATATTAAAAGTCTTAAAAAGTACAGTGGAACAACAAGCGGATATATTATGGTGACTATGTGTCGATTATACTTATAATAAAATTCTTGTCCAATATATATAAATAATCAAATGATTATGAAGATATTTTATAAACTGATAAAGGTTAAATGATATTATACTAAAAAGTAGAGAGGGATATAACATAAAAATCGTGTTATTGCGCTTGCGTTAATACTTCATCTAAGGAATAAATAAATTATTTCGCGTGATCACAGTATTTTGGTTATCACCTTATTCATAGAAATATTTATCATTTGCTTTAAAGTAAAAGATTGTAGATTACAGATTGAGTAGGAGTTATATATTATTTCTAAGGAGTAAAATGTTCTATATATATAAACCTCTCTATAATATATTCCTTATTTCATACATAGATATATTAATATGTTGGCTTAATAATAATAATAATAATAATAATAATAATAATAATAATAATAATAATAATAATAATAATAATAATAATAATAATAATAATAATGATGATGATGATGATGATGAATAATAATAATAATAATAATAATAATAATAATAATAATAATAATAATAATAATAATAATAATAATAATAATAATAAAATAATAATAATGATAATGTAATACTACTACTACTACTACTACTACCACTACTACTACTACTACTACTACTACTACTACTACTACTACTACTACTACCACTATTACTACTACTACTACTATACTACTACTACTACTACTACTACTACTACTACTACTACTACTACTAGTACTACTACTACTACTACTACTACTACTACTACTACTACTACTACTACCACTACTATTATTTATAATAATAATAACAATGATAATAATATTAATAATAATAATAATAATAATAATAATAATAATAATAATTATTATTATTATTATTATTATTATTATTATTATTATTATTATTATTATTATTATTATTATTATTATTATTATTATTATCAGATGGCGGCGCTGCTCAGTAGCGACACACAATTGCACTGCTCTTTGTTATTTTCTTGATTTCTTTATTAGTTGTTTCTTATTCGGATTTATATTTTTCTGTCCTTTGTCGTGGGAGGATTATCGATTATGTGTCATTAACAACATCATGAAGTGGTTTTACATGCTATTGTTTCTGATCTTTTAAAATGTTGAACTGGTTTCGTGTCAACAACTTGAAACAACAAAACAACATGGCGGCAGGTATGTGTATGCTAGATTTCGGCTATTATAGGCTAGCTGCGACCAGCAAAAACACCCCCATTGCCAACTGTTGTACAATCTACGTATAAAGAAATTATAAATAGTCTAAAATGGAAAAGGAAATGGGGCAAACGGGGAGAAATTAGACAACGATTGAAGAGACGGGGACATCGACCGCCTCTTCCCTCCATAATCCTACAAAACCGACACACTGCGCTCGTTAGATTCGACACTGACTTGACTAAATACGCGTGTCATCTGTTTAACCGAAACATGACTGTCATCATTACACACTGATGCCAGTGTTAATCTGGACAATTTTACCCTTTTTAGAAGCGACAGAGACCCCAGCATAGGGAATGGCGAAGTATGCCTTTACGTGAAAGACAGAAGGTGTAAAACTGTCAACATCGTGTAAAAAATAAACATACTAAATATAGAACTTATGTCATTGTCACGAGAACTTGGTATCGTCAACATTGTTGTTGTTTACATTCCCCCGAGCTCAAGCTGTAACGAAGGAAAACAAACACTGGAAGAACACACGTCGCAATTGCTACTCAGAGACCCGGATAGCCCCTTAATAAATAATTTCAACCGTCGCCAACACAAAATCTCATCAGAACAGTACACTTGACCTGTGTCACTGTAACATAAAAGACGCCTACACATCAATCTGTAAATAGCCGATC
>NC_088361.1:43783595-43793595 GCF_034508935.2 Berghia stephanieae
TCGTGTGGTCTCCTCCTCACCACTCCACGTTCCCTGACAATCTCATCTTCGTTCCCAGCCCCCATACAAATTGTTGTGTAAAGAGGTCATTAAATATAATGCGGTGAAAATAACAAAGCTAATTACTCACAGCTATTGACAACAATGTATAATGTTTTTCTATCATAATTAGTTGATGGAGGACACTGAATATCTTGGCTGTCAACAGGATGTGACAATAGCCCCAAATGTCTAGAATAAACACGCGTTCAAGAGAAAACAGCCCTCAAAATCAATACATTTTGTTTTGTGTCCCTCTTTTACAATCTGTAGCTCTCCATGTGAATGGGATAATAACATTATATTATAAAGTAAGGAATCAACCGAGTAGGTCTAATGGCACGTCCATGCTTCCGTAATCCGGAAAAAACCATATTATTTAAAAATTTGGCCAGAAAACTCGTCCTTCAAATATCGATAGATGTAAATGACCCTCAACTTGGCAAAAATTCTCAAACATAGGACTTCGCGAAACAAAAACCAAAAACATACAGCTTCGTCAAAAGTCAACATATATAGATAGAACGAAGTTGACGTCATTCAGGTCTTTGTTATTTTATTTTTTCATCATCCATGTTTATGATTAATTCTCACTAAACTGAATTAATGTTTCAGGTTACATATAGTTTTGTCGGTTGATCCGTTATATTTCCGGATGACAATGTTGTGAGTTTCTTAGCCAAGCGCACACTATCTGTCACACAATTAGTCATCAAATTCAGGCAAATGTACCCCGGGATCAAATAAAACTTAAAAACTGTCACAGAGGGTCCTACTAATTGCCGTCCGGAACCGTCCGGCGTAATTTGAGGAGCTTTCGGAAGGCAGAAGACTTCTGGAAAGGTTCGTACAGGTATGAGGGCCTCCGGATGGCTTGAGAATGCTTTAGATGACCTCCGGACGGCTCTCCTGGGGCGCCGGACGGCTCCGAACGGCTCCGGACGGCAATTAGTAGGACCAGTCACAGATGTAACAACCATCGGCCGGGATAACCACCGTCTGGCGAAAAAGGAGCAAATACGGTGTGTGTGTGTGTGTGTGTGTGTGTGTGTGTGTGTGTGTGTGTATGTGTGTGTGTGTGCGGCGAAAGTCACCCCCGTTTCTACAATGATGATGAAGATGATGATGATGATGATGATGGGAGTTGGTCGAGTGAATTAAGTATTGCATTACCACTTAGGAGGCTTGGGTTCGAATCCCATGTCGACAGATCTTTTTTCCCTTTATTAAAAAACTTTTGCCCCTATAATATTTCACTTTGCGGCGCTGCATTGCACTGACATCAGAGTTATCTAGGTCTAACAAAATTAAAACATAATTCTGTTATGATGATATTTCATCTTTATTAAAATTATCAAAATAATGAAATAAAATTCCCTTTATTCATCCCCAATGGGAAATCTGTTTTTAAGGTCTTGTTCCAAAGGAAGACTGGAATAACCCAGGCGTCAGCCGCAGTGCAACGCTTTAAACAGAGCTTGTGCGAGGTGAATTGCTCAAAGCCTCACAGTCGAACGCTGTACCTTTCGGGTAAGAAGCTAAGATCATACCGTCGAATCACGCTGCCCCTCTGAAAATTCACAAAATGTTTAACGTCAAGATCGATAATATTTTATGCATGAAGCCAAAATAAAAATATAAAAAACCTTTTGAAATTGATTTTGTTAAAATCAACAAGACATTAAAATCTGTTTAAAATTTGATGAGAGACAATGTGAACAAACTATTTTAAAAATACAGTCTTTTAATTGTTTCAACTTCACATGTCGTTGTATAAAAAGGCAATTAATGAGATATTATTATCAGTCTGAAAAGAATTGTAGATCTCCAACAACTTTGTTCCGATTAGGTGAAGGTGAAATTATGCATAAAACGTCGCAAACCCACATAGAAGCTTCGTAAAAACACACCGTTCAACTAGTTGCTCTGCGGTTTAGGGCTCGTTACCACAACGGGTACATGTTAGACAGGTGGAAAATACCCACTGATGCTGTGCGGCTATGTGGTCTTGTGGTATGACACTCGCTTTCGGATTGGAAGGTCCTGGGTTCGAGCCTAGCTCGGCGCATAGTTGAGTCCTCGGAAAAGGCTCTTTACTCACATTCTCTCACCGTACTCAGGTGTAAAATGAGTACCTGGCCGTTAACAGCCTTGTCTCTGTCGGAAAAAAATTGTAATATCGCCTAACAGGCACCATGCCTCGTCCTACAAGTTATGTGTTGCTGTTGGTCAGGGACCCCTTATAAAGTGCTTTGAGCACGTTTAGTGGATATTGCGCTATATAAAAACTGAAGCTCAAGATGCTGTGAGTGTTGTTGGCTAGGGATCCCTTTTAAAGCGCTTTTCGCACATATAGTGGATAATACGCTATATAAATGCTCGAGGGTTGTTTTTTTTTACCCCATAGATTTAACGAACTGTCTCTAACATCTCGCCTAGAACTTCTCATGTAAGTCAGTCAATGTACACAAAAGAATCAAACCTAGTGGGTCTGCATTCACAAGTTAATTCGAGGTGTTATTATAATTATCAACAGTTTGAAATTACACTCTTCAATGGTATGTCATGGATAAGTGTCAGTGTCAGATTGAAATTAAATCAGTGCCGTTTACAGTATGGGTGATTTATTAATAACTTTTATAGGTAACATTTTACTGATTGTATATATTGCTGCAAATACTCCAGTCGGTCTGTTGGCCGAAAAGAAACGGTCAATTAACATTCCACGTTATTTGAGGACTGAGAGTCCCGATAGCTCAGTTGGCAGAGCGCCCGCTTCACGTGCAAAAGGAACGAGATCTATCCCGGTGAACTCGAGATCTTTTATTTTCTGACCTCCATGTCCACCCAGCAGTGATTAGGGTTAACTTGGTCAGTTAGATCTGGCGGAAAGTACTATGCAATAGACAAGCGCTTGAAGGGTCGCAAACACTTGGCATTGCCCGTTTCACGCTATAGAAACTGGGCTAAACTCCCGCTCCATGGGTGAACTGGCTCTGAAGGACTACTTTTTTAAATGTGAGGACTAATATTATACAGTATTTTTCATTGCTTTATCATATAATGGTTAAAGCAGAATTTATATTTATTTAGGGATGCATTGGTGGACTCAACACAGTTTTTAATTGGATTAGAATGGGAGAATCATTGTTTTGGAGAAAATAACATTTCTGCATAATTAGACTTCTTCTCTTTTAAAAAGTCTATTTCAATTTTATCATAAAAATAGTTATTCCCAACTAAATAACGAACTTATTCGCTCACTCGGTCGTACATTTACAAAACACTTTTTGACAAATTAGGGGTAGTTCACGTTAATTCCTCGATATATAAAATGAATTTTAACAAATAGGAATAAGATATCGTGTCGACGGATGGCGGCGCCGATAATGAGGTACAATAAAGAACGAGGTCCCGATAGCTTAGTTGATAGAGCACTCGCTTCACAAGCAGAGAGATCGAGATTTATCACGGGTGAAATCGAGATGCTGCCGGTCCCCTGTCCACCCAACAGTGATTGGGTAGATGGGTCTGTTAGACCTGGCGAAAGTACTTTGCGATAGTTAAGCATCCTATCCAAAGGGTAGCAAGCAATTGCTTTTGTCCGTTTCAAGCTATAGAAACCGGGATAAGTTCCGGTTCCACGGGTCTTATGGCTTTGAAGGACTACCTTTAAAAATAATTAACGAAAATATATTAATAGAAATATCAACTTATTATGTAAAAAAACACACAAAAAAAAAACACCTGTTTTTATGTATAGTCTACGTGGGTATATGTATGCGTGTGCGTGCCTGTATGTGTGTGTATTTGTGTGTGTATTTAAATGCTGTAAAACTGTAATTATTGTCCTTTAGAATTCGGCAATCATGGAGAAAGTACTTCCTGAATAAAATTTTTAATTCAATGTGGATTTTTAAACCACGGCAACATCTTCCCTACAGAAAACATGATTTGAAAATGTGTGTTTTTATTGTTCTTTTGGTCCTTTAGTTTTAATTTTCTTCTTCCGCCGGAAACAATTTTCAAATCGAGGTACTTGGAAATTCAAGATCCTGAGAAAATTCCAAAGTTTAGATGAAAATGTTGATCACGAAATGAATTTTTCATCTTGCTTCATGAATGTAGATTTGTTTTGAAGTAAGGAATTGTTTACAATATTAATGCCTTTATAATTATGAATATCTTTAATGATTCTCTCATATTCTCATTTATCTTACGATTATAAAGATAAAACGTAACGAAGAAAATTCAGGACAACAATGCACAGATTGACACACACGCATGCATACACAAGCATACACACATTACACACACATCACACACACATCATACACACACATCATACACAAACATCATACACACACCACACACTTCTATACACACATTACACCTGTTCACAATCGAAAAATTCGTAGAATTTGGGAGATAAAATTTTAGTCGCCACAATTAACTTTAAATCATCAACACTATACTCTCACAAGGATTAAATAACATTTCAAAATTCTTCAAATTATCTAGTCTGACATTGAATTTTATTTTCAATAAGTTATAATGACCTAGAGATAAATGTGAAGTTCTGAAATCCGATGCCAAAATTTCGTAATTCTACGTAATTCCAGTTTATTTTTATCTTCTTCTTAACTATACATAAACACTAAACATAGGCATATGGATATTGACCTTAAAGTTATTGGCTAAAATGAATAAATAAATAAATAAATAAATAAATAAATAAATAAATAAATAAATAAATAAATAAATAAATAAATAAATAAATAAATAAAACTAAGTTTTTAAAAAAATGATTTGATTGGTCTCACCATCTAACTGGGTTCCGGGTTCGACTAAAGTTAAAAAAGAACAATTGTGAGAAATTTTACGAGTACAATTGGACCTTTTCGTTTCCTAAAGAGAGCTGGAAAAATCGGTGAACCAAAAATCAACAAAAACAAACAAGAAAAAATTCGCAAACGATTGCGCACATCAAAATTATTCATATCATTCTATATACTCTCTTAATAGATCATATACGAGTAGAACCAATTGCCTAGCTATATATCATAGATAAGCACTCTTAAAATATTCGTCACTACCTATACCGGATACTTTTTCAAACCTGAGTCAAAGTTATAATATATGTTAAGTGTCTTTTCCAATATACAATTCAAGACAGGTGTTTTTCATTTCATTACCACCCATCTGATCAGAAGTCAGGTTCAACATTACTCTTTGCTTGACCTTTTTTCAAGACAAGTTGGTGGTGCTGGTTATGATGGTTTATTGTGGTTTTGTGGTCTAGTGGTATGGCATTCGCTTACGGATAGTATGTCCCTGGTTTGAGTTTTAGGTGATGCATGGTTGGTTTCTCGAAAAGCGACGTACACACATTTTCTCACCGCATTCCATTCAGGTGTAAAATGAGTACCAGGCCGGTAACAGCGCTGCCTCGGTGGAAAAACAAGAGAAAGTACTTTATATGTGGGGTTCGGCCCGCACGATCGGCCCGCACAGAGCAAATCACATGCTCAAACAGAGCAAATCGTATGCAAAACGTGTGTGTCAAGGGAGAATACGCTTCAACAGTCGTAACGTCATTTCTCTCGTAATGACGCATGGTAACAGTAACTGTCTTTAAACTATCGAAACAATGGCGGACGCCCTTATGAAATATTTCTCCGATTAGCATAAGAGCGTATCCAGAGGCGAAAAAAACATTATAAACCTGATCATGTTTTGACTTTTACACATTCTGATCACAAGACATATGAAAAGTTCTAGGCAGCATGAAGAATTAAAAGTACCGATTTTCTTTGTTTAGAACCACGATGGCCGCCGTTGCTGGGCGACGTGACATCAGACTATTGAATCGTATTGCGATGGACAGCAGTCAAATCTTTTATCGCTCCGGGCCGATCAGGGTTATCAAGCGTAGCTTTATCTCTTGCGGGCAAATCTCACTGGTGCCATGTCTTGTCCTACAATATGTGAAGCGTTGCTGTTGGCTTTAACCTCGCATTACCAACTATAGGAAATTAGTCACATTCGTTACGATACTAACAACATTTTTCGCTATCAGGTTTGTTTTACAAATCACAACATTTGAAGAAAAATAATTTAATATTATTGTGCGGCAATGTGGTCAAGTGGTATTACACTCGCCCTCGGATCGGAAGCTCCTGGGTTCGACCCTCGCTAGGCGCATAGTTGGATCTTTGGAAAAGGTTCTTTACTCACAATCTCTCACCGTACTCAGGTTTAAAATGAGTATCTAGTCGTTAACAGCGTTTCTCTGTTTGGAAAATAATATAATGTCGCCTAACAGGCGTCGTGTCTCGTTCTACATGTTACGTGTTGCTGTTGGTCCAGAACCCTTTGTAAAGCGCTTTAAGCATGTTTATTGGATATTGCGCTATATAAAAGCTCACTGATATCTCACAAGAACTTAATGCTGTTCTGAAAAACGTGTTTTGCTGAACAAAATAATATATAGCATGTACTTATTGCTTTTAATTTGAGTTTAAACATTAAATTTGTGGGTCGGTATGATATTTCAGTATACATTTTGAAAATAGTCGTTAAGGAGAGCCTGTAAAGCGTTTTTAGCAAATTTAGCGTCAATCGGTTTATTAAAAACTTCAAGCTTTTCTTTACTTTCGTTGTTGTGGTGACGGTGACGGTGTTGATGATGATGATGATGATGATGATGATGATGATGATGATGATGATGATGATGATGATGATGATGATGATGGTGATGGTGATGATGAGGAAGGGAAGAGGATGAGGAGGAGGAGGAGGAGGAGGAGGAGGAGGAGGAGGAGGAGGATGAGGAGGAGGAGAAGGAAGAAGAAGAAGAAGAAGAAGAAGAAGAAGAAGAAGAAGAAGAAGAAGAAGAAGAAGAAGAAGAAGAAGAAGAAGAAGAAGAAGAAGAAGAAGAAGAAGAAGAAGAAGAAGAAGAAGAAGAAGAGAAGAGAAGAAGAAGAAGAAGAAGAAGAAGAAGAAGAAGAAGAAGAAGAAGAAGAAGAAGAAGAAGAAGAAGAAGAAGAAGAAGAAGAAGAGGAAGAAGAAGAAGAAGAAGGAAGAAGTGGAGGAGGAGAAGGAAGAGGAGGAAGAGGAGGGGAGGAGGAGGAGGGGGAGGAGGAGGAGGAGATGATTATAATGTTAGGGATTAGAAATTGCTTGTGACAAATTACTTCAACAATTATATAGATCTTGTAATATTGTTGTTGGCCATATCAAAATTAGTATTATTGGTTTTACATCTCAGAAAAGCGCTTACCAGAAGAACAGCAATAACAGTCTCTCTCTCACTCTCTCTCTCTCTCTCTCTCTCTCTCTCTTCTCTCTCTCTCTCTCTCCCTCTCTCTCTCTCTCTCTCTTTCGCTCTCTCTCTCACTCTCCCTCTCTCACTCTCTGTATGTGTGTGTGTGTGTATGTCTGTATGTGTGTGTCTGTGTATGTGTTTGTGTGTGTGTGGGGGGGGGGTGTTGTTGGTTTCTGGGTGTGTTTGAGACACAAAGAGAGAGAGAGAGAGAGAGAGAGAGAGAGAGAGAGAGAGAGAGAGAGAGATGGAGATAGAGAGAGAGGGAGGAGGAGGAGGAGGAGGAAGAGGGGGGGGGGGGGGGGGGGGGGGGGGGGAATTGGGACAGAGAGTAAGAGATAAATCATGTGCATATAAGTTTACATAATTTCAAGCCATAGGAAAACCAGTCATTGGAGCTCATTGAAATGCATTGAAATGGATTGAATGGTTATAGGCCATACTTTTGCTGTATTCAAATATCTATTGTATCGTGTACAAATGACAGTGCCAGAGACGGGCACACTCACACGCACACACAGAGAGAGAGAGAGAGAGAGAGAGAGAGAGAGAGAGAGAGAGAGAGAGAGAGAGAGAGAGAGAGAGAGAGAGAGAGAGAGAGAGAGAGAGAGAGAGAGAGAGAGAGAGAGAGAGAGAGAGAGAGAGATCAGGACAAAATTTTATAATGTTCACAATAACGGATCGGGACCAACAGTAACCACCAAATATTCGGTCCCTATAGAATCAGATTATTAGGAATCTAAATGGTTTTGAGTTGTCCACATCATAAGGTATAAAGAAAGAGGCTTGTGGATAGTGTCACTCATCTCACATAATATTACAATCATCCCAGCGTGTATCAAAACTTTCTTTCTCGAACTCATTACTAACTCATAACTACTTACATCGTTGCATGATACTCAAAATCGATTTTAATATCGCCCCGGGTAATCTTATCTTTTTGGATTTCAAAATAATTGTATATAAACCCGAGAATCACTTGAAATAGAGAAAGTAGAAAAATAGAGAACAAGTAAACATTCGCAAATGCCGTCAAAATAGAACTTGGAAATTTTGTGGACTGGTAAATTGAATAAATTTTAATCAGTATGTGGGATATTCTATGAGATATTTTTACTTTTTCATTTTATTTTAGTATTACAGCCTACACACGTTATACGGTTGCAGTCGCTTTGATTGCTTGGCACTGAAAGGGTCCGTTCATAATAATATTATGTGATCTTGTGTTGATAAAATGCAATGCAAGTCCCGCTCCCTCTTTTAACTCTAGTTTGTCAGCGAGAGAAATGTGACAATTTAATTGATCATGTAGCATAATCATTTAGTCATTGGTAAAAAAAAAAAAAACAACAACAAAAAACTCTTTGTTTTCCATATTTCCCACTGAACCCAAATGTAAAACTAAACTTGAGCTTTTATATAGCGTAATATCTACTTAACGTGCTCAACGCGCTTTACAAAGGGTCCCTGACCAACAGCAAATATAAATATAAAAAGAGACATGACGCTGTTAGGCGATATTACAATTTTTCCGGCAGAGACAACGCTGTTAATGGCCAGGTACTCATTTTACACCTGAGTACGGTGAGAGAATGGTAGTAAAGAGTCTTTTCCAAGGACTCAACTATCCGCCGAGCGAGGCTCGAACCCAGGATCTTCCGATCCGAAAGCGAGTGTCATACCACAAGACCAGATAGCCGCAAAGTGAGTACCCCGCCGTTATGGTTGATATTTTTCAAGCTCAGGGGTTTAAAAAATATCAATATCAGTCAGATCATGAACAGTAACAATTCGATCCAAGGTCACTCGCTTTAAAAACCAAGCTTTAGGCTTATTCAAAATGAACAATAATTCGAAGCCAATTACAAAAGACACAATGTAGTAATATCTATTCACCGTTCATAATAAGGAAATCAATATGTAAAACAAAGAGAAAACAAATCTCTAGAATATCCTTGTTGTTTTGTAAAACCATTAACGTAAACAGTCATTCTTTTCCTTCCATCTTTTTTTTCATTTACTTCCTTCCAGCTCTCTCTCTTTCTCTCTCTCTCTCTCTCTCTCTCTCTCTCTCTCTCTCTCTCTCTCTCTCTCTCTCTCTCTCTCTCTTTCATTTTTATAATTTGATATTTAATATTATCTCGATAATATAATTGCAATTTAAAGCTTAATCGATTATTTTCATTAAAACGAAAAAAAATTTAAATAAGAAATTCTCGAATCTTTCCGATTAAAGTAGGGATCTACAAGAGAGGTTGAGTCTATCTTCCGTGTGGATTGGATTGGATAGGATTGGATGAATTTAAATCATTTATCCAAAAAAAGACGAGCAACATTCATACTAGTTCAAAGTTTAATCTGTAGCTTGTCTTTGTGAGTTTAACTAATGATAATATATAAATATATTCATTTGTCCTTTAGCTCTGTCTCCTTACCGATCATTTTCAGTATTTCCCCAAATGGCAGGCTTAACCAGCAGAAAAAATTGGTTTTTAAACTCAAACAATCTCTCTACAAAACAACTTTATGATCTTATTATTAAACAAAGATCACTGTGATGTACAAAATAAGAAAAAATGTATATTGTGTCGTAACACAGGGGGCAGCGTCGCTGAGCCGTACGGTCTTTGCTTTGTA
>NC_088361.1:43798595-43803595 GCF_034508935.2 Berghia stephanieae
GGCGCTTTACCTAACTACCCCATGTAAATTCCTTTGATTACATAGAGCTACATAAAAAAGTAGTCCATCGGGGCCATTTCGCCCATGGAGCCCGAGTTTAACCGTAGCCATGGTTATGCTATAGCCTGGTACTGAAATCCAAAAGGACTGGCATCTTGACGTCATTATTTGGTTTTTGCATCGCCTAGTGAGTTGTCGTTAGTAGACCTCATGGAAACAAGTTATTTCATTGGTTGAACTATTGAATACAGCTCACGATTTGTTTTCTTTTTTGGCAAAAGACTGGCATTTTGACTTCATTTTTTGGTCAGTATCAGCGTTGCCTTCGTAAAGTTATGGCCTGATACTGACCAAAAAATGACGTCAAAATGCCAATCTTTTGCTACAAAAGAAAACAAATCGTGAGTTGAATTCAATAGTTCAACCAATGAAATGACTTGTTTCCATGAGCTCTACTAACGACAACTCACTAATGACGTCAAACTGCCAGTCCTTTTGGATTTCAGTATCAGGCTGAAGTATCATAACGAGGGCTACGGTATCAGGCCATAACTTTACGAAGGCCACGTTTTAACCCGGTTTCTATTGCTTGAAACTGACAATAGCAACTGCTTTTTATCCTTTGGATCGGACGCTAGTCTATCGCAAAGTACTAAATAAGGCTCACGTTTTCTCAACATGTCTTCGAAGTCCCTAATCTTTAACACGTTTTTTTATTTGACACGGTGGGGATGATAGAGAATAATAATATTGTTCTGTATAGATTATAACAAGCCGTTTAGTTGGAACATGGCAGTGACGGGAATATGACTGGACAGTTTATTATTAATGCCTGGATAACGTACAGATGATAATTATCAGACAGAATGCTTCTTTTGGGGATTACTAGATAGTTTGGTGGGCACGCATACATATGGCTCAACGGTTATGTCACGAACCCGTTGCATTCTTCTGTGATCTTAATCCTTTATGGACAGAACGAAGATGGCGTCACTCAGGTCTTTATTATCGGTTTTTGCCAACCATTCCTATGAGTAGTTCTCACTAAACTGTATAAGAAGACCATTAAAGTTCACGGTTGCACACAGTTTTGTGTGTTGGTCCGTTATACTTCCGGATGGCAATGTTGTGAGTTTCTTAGCCAAGCGCACACTATCTATAGACATTAATAGAAACATTTTTTTAAAAATCAGCGCTAAATAATGTTTTAGACGTTACGGTATTTAAAAAAAATGAGAAATAAATGACGAAGTGACAAATAAGGAAGCAGGCACAAACTCTAGGCAGGTTGATTTTGTGTTGGGTTTTTTTATTTGTTATTTCATTTGATTTGTTTGTTTGTTTTTGTGTGTGTGTTTTTTTTTTGTATTATCCTACTCTCTGCTGTGTCTGGCACTGTTTTGTGTACATTTTTTAGATCTTTATAAATGATGAAGCCAAGAATACGCTGATAAAGGAAGCATAAAGACGTGGAAAAACAAATAAGATGAAAAAATGAATAGAAATAAATGAAACCAAACCATGATTTCAATTCTAGAAATATCTGCTTAATTATGAATGCAAATTACATAAAGGAATAATATAATAACATATCAAGGAATTGTTCAAACGTCCGCGATTTCCATTAATTAACAATCAATGCAATCGTCAAATAAACATTAAAATCTAATCGGTTTACAGAGCTCCGTGTATTTTGTTGATTTAAAAAATGTTGAAAAAATTAGTTTTGAAAACCAAATTGAGAAATTATTTTTGCACGACGCAGAAAAGAACCCTCAACATCAGCTCCAAAGTATTTTAGGGTTTGTTTTTTCCCAATTTTAAATATGCAAAATGGAACACGTTCTCACGTCAGCTTGTAATGATGCAGTAAAGAGTTAACATCAGTAACGTATAATCTTATAGGTATTTAGTTACCCGAACTATCTCTGTTGTGAAGTAGTAGAGTCTCTGACTAGTATTCAAGCGGTCTGAGGTTAGATCCCCTGTCGAAGTAGGGTACCTTTTTGATATCATTACTTTTTTGTAATTATGACTCTGCCTTTTCTCGCTCTCTTTCATATATCAACATCTTTCTTCAGATTTTAAAATAGTGTGACAATTTAACACGCCTTTCTAGCTCTTTTTTTATTTTGCTTTTATCAATTCAGATACCTAGCTTTTTGTGTATATTCGACTTTTCACAGACTGAGCATCTCTGTTTGTTTGTCGATCTTTGTTCAACTAAATCATCTACATCTTCACAACCTTCCCATTTACACCATAGTGCTTGGATGATCGGACGATAAACAATATATTACATACCAAATAACCCCCGTCTTTTCTGCTTTATACTCTCACGATCCACATCGTTTTCTTGTTGTTTACTCATCAAAAATGGCTGAAATTAAGGTTTAAAAATATTTGTCCACACAACATTCCCAATAAATCCTCAATCTTCTTATTTAAAATGTACTAGGAAGAGGATTACGCTGGATAAAGGATCCGGAATTATTTTTTTTTCATTTAAAAACAAAACAAAATAGAAAAGCATTCAAAATCATTTTCACTACTCAAATCGATCCAGTCTATTACAACAACAATATTATAGGCTGGTATCTGAGGGACATTGAAGTCTGTATAAACATGCTGGAATTCATCGTACTGTGGCGTTTTTAAGAAAACACTCTACACTTATAATTCCAGTTTAATGCCTGATCTTTTAAATAAATTTGGAAAACTACAACAACATCAACAACTACTTCTACTACTACTACTACTACTACTACTACTACTACTACTACTACTACTACTACTATTACTACTACTACTACTACTACTACTACTACTACTACTACTACTACTACTACTACTACTACTACTACTACTACTACTTCTACAACTACTACTACTACTACTACTACTACTACTACTACCACTACTATTACTACTAATGCTACTACTACTACTACTACTACTACTACTACTACTACTACTACTACTACTACTTCGTCACCATCTTCTTCTTCATATAAACGAAATGACTCAGTCAGACTGAAAATAACTGACAATGTTACATACTCACAATTAAAAAAAAAAAATTAATAATTTTAGAACCTTCCTTTTAATTTGGGTCTATCTCTAAGGGTCTCAGTATTGCTCAAAAGCGCTCATTTAAACGATTTTGAACCAAGAACTAATAAAGTACGTTTTTTTATATTGCGTATATATATGCCATTAAATAAGTTTGTTTACAAGGAATCCGGAATCCCAATATGTCCCTTACACACTCTAGTGCATACTCCAATCCTCATCATTTACTTCTTTTTTCAATAGACGTCTTCCCGACGACTCGTCGCCTTCCGTGATAACGAGACACTCAATTGACACTTAACCGGATAACTGCCGTACTCTGGAAACACTCGTAATTATAAATTTGGCTAGAAACCCCGGTCCTGAAATATCGATCGATTTAAATGACCCTCTCTTGGCAAAAACTCTCAAACCTGGGACTTGGCGAAGTCTTACTTAAAGTCCCAGGTTTGAGAGTTTTTGCCAAGGAGAGGGTCAGTTAAATCGATCGATATTTGAAGGACGAGTTTTCTGGCCAAATTTATAATTACATGTTTTTCCAGAGTACTACAGTCGGCAGTTAACCGGTTAAAGACTGCTTTGTACAGTCTGTACCCTGTACTACATAATTATGCTGTCGTACTTGGAAAATACACATCTTTAAAAATTTGGCCAGAAAACTCATCCTTCAAATATCGATCGATTTAAATGACTCTCATCTTGGCGACTACTCTTTAATGACTCTTATCTTGGCAAAAACGTTCAAACCCGGGATTTCGTCGAAGTCTCGGGTTTGAGAGCTTTTACCAAGATGAGAGTCATTTAAATCTATCAATATTTGAAGGACGAGTTTTCTGGCCATATTTTTTAATACGTGTCTTTCCAGAGTAAGACAGTATGGTCATTTACAGCAATTAAAATTCTATTTTATATACCAAGTAGTTTTATATTTTAATGACAAATCTTTACTTTCCATACCCTTACATTCCATTTTTATAATATAGCAGAGCAAAATTTGTAGCGGGTATTTTATTTTATCCATTATTTTATTAAGATATAAATTTCTTATTTTCAAACCAAAATGAGACTCTTTTAGTCGAGACAGTTTAGCTTCATATGTCTTGAATATCTAACTGGCTTTTACCCAAATCTGTTTTGTGTCTGTGGCGGAAAAAAGGGTTGTGGATGGGGGTGGGGGTGGTGGTGGTGGTGGGGGGGGGGGGGGGGGGGGGGGCTGGAGACGATAGGTTTGGATCAGTCGTGCAAGATAGTAACTAATGTAGCTTTTCAAATTTTCATGGTTAATTTCATCAGTAACCAAGGAGGAAATTGGATACTGTTTTTATTTGATCTGTTTAAATTCTTTTTGTTTTGTATTTCTATGTGTGTGTGTGTGTGTGTGTGTGTGTGTATGTTTGTGTGTGTGTAATTGAGAATACAAAACATAGTTTATATTTATCACGCTGAAAGAAATGAAAGGACTCTCAATACAAAATGATGAATTTATCTATGAAATATCTAAGCTATCACTGTAACCTTCACCATAAACTTTTACCTTACAATTAAAAAACACATTTTATCATACAATAACAATTGCTTGCTATCATTTTGATAGGACACTATTTTATCACAGATAACTTTCTACCAGATCTAAAACTCACCTACCAAATCACTCCAGGGTAGTCAGGATAAGGGTGGGGGGGGGGGGGTCAGAAAAAAAATCTCGACTTCACCAGGGATCAATCTCGGTCACTTAACGTGTGAAGCGAGTGCAATGCCAACTGAGCAATCTCCATCCATACAAATTACTATTGATCATTGAAGCTCCAAAGCAATCTGCCGAGTTATTGATGTCTAAACTACGCTTGTCTTATCTCCAATGAAGCTTTTCAGGGTTTAATGATTTTTTAACAAACTAACATTTCATTATTTTGATGAATTTCTAATAT
>NC_088361.1:43811095-43828595 GCF_034508935.2 Berghia stephanieae
ATGCTCACCAGAGCATGTTAATCTTTATTTGAAGTAAATCGGGTGATTTTCCATGAAGTTATGGTCAGATGTATGGGAAGGTGTCCAGCATTGTCTAGCTGTAAAAAAATATTTAGAAGTGAAATTAAGCTTTCCCGAAGAAGTTCAAAAGTGGTTGACAAGAACTCATTTTAAATAAAATTTGACCTTCTAACTAAACTTGGCAATAACTCAGTTCAAGCCTTTTCACCATCCGACTGATTATGTCATTCACAGTAACAAATTGCCATCACGGTGAAACCAGAAAATCAATTACGCATGGTATGTATCCATGGTCTGTATAATGAGATTGGAACCAGTTTTTGGACTTAACTCTTTTGTTCCTTACTGGAAAAATAATAAGTCTGACTTTACTTCGAACTGGATGCGTTTCTCTTTATGACCAAAGAATTGATCGGATATTTCCAAATCAGAAACAGACTGAAATATAAACTCGTCTGCTAGCAGCCGTAAAAAGTTGTTACAAATATAAATAAAACAACTATTTAAAAAAACAGAACAAAATACTTAAGTGTTAACGTTTCGGGGTTGAAACCCTTCTTCAGCGAATGACCAAATTATTAAAGAATAAAAGCTGTTAAAACTCACATTTGTTGAATAACAAGCTGTCAGTGTTATCAATGTAACAAATATAATTTGTGTTTTGACTGCAACGATTGCCAACACAGTAATCTAATGATTTTCGAAGAGAATATATTCCACATATGAAATACTGACATATATTTTATCATGTCCTTCCTCTACACGAGTCGACTCCTCTATACTAACATACTCTGGGGGAAAAAAAAACACGTATTTAAATTTTTGCCAGATAACTCGTCCTTCAAATATCAATCGATTAAAACCACTCTCATCTAGTTCAAAACTCTCAGACCTGGGACTTCGCAAACCTGGAACTTCTCAGGGAACAGTCATAATCTGTGTGCCATACCACTAAACCACAAAGCTGCAATACTCGTTCATGAGTATGTATTAACATCGATAATAATTTATTTCTGTTGTCAAAAGCGCCCACCGATCATCTCCATTTACAATGGTGTGAATCTGTCAAACTATATGACTTATGAAGTATTTTCGCTCTACTGATCAAGAGCAAAAGAATATATTTATTATGTCAGAATTAATAATGAAAACCCTTATTTATAATATTTCTGGAGGACATGAAGAGAAGAGAATAAATCATCACAGAATCACACTTTTCCTACTGGAATATAAATGAGCTCTATTAGACCCATGAAATCCTTGTTAATTTCAGTATTAGTAACCTGGAATAAAAATTAGTAGTGTTGTAACCGCTGGTTGTTACTTTTTGGATCTTATCTTGTTTTTTAGCAAAGAACTTGGACGCAGCTAAACAAATCACAGCCTGCTAGGGTTAAACTTTTCAATGATTCAAATTATTTGATTTTGCATGCGAAGTAAAGCGCTTTGAGCACATTTAGTAGATATTGCGCTATATATTTTTTTAAAAAGCTCAAAAAAGTAATCTACCGATTAAGCCATTTGGCTCATATTGCTCAATAGAGAGACAGAAAGAAAATGAAAACAAAAACCCTGAAATAAAAGAGTTCAACTTTTAAATAGAAGCAGTTGTTAATAAACATTAAATGTGTACTTTTTCTCAACATCTACAATATTGTTTCTTGCTTTCCCAATCTACACAAAATTGTCATGAACATTGTTATAGAAAGATAGATAAATTGATATAAATAGATAGATAGATAGATAGATAGATAGATAGATAGATAGATAGATAGATAGATAGATATAGGTATGTAGGTAGATAGATATATGGAACTTCGGTATACTGAGCCATAAGCACTGCTTCAATGACAGCTCTTTGAGATGAGGAAAAAAACAAGTTCTTTGTTTTCAAGCAGACAAATCCATTGGCGCCAGATTCAACCCCCCAAAAAACTATAATGACAGTATTAGCCATTGAATGGGAGGTACCCGCTGCCCAGCCGGCCGGCTATTATCTGACTTCGAAAGACTAATCCAAACTATTATGGACAATAGGGGGGAATAACAACATTGGAAGGTCAGAAATCAGATATAAAAGGTAATGAGAAATCACAGAGTATAAAAGGTATTGATAAAGAATCAATACTTATAATTTTTCTCTGACCACCCTATATTCCCTAAAATTGATTTGGCACCCCTGAGACAAGATAAGTGTAACTTTACACAGCAATGTCTTTTAGAAGATAGATTAGGACAACCGTCTGGTTCAAGTTACAAGAGCCGGGAAATTTGCTGATTTAATGGACCATAAAATGTGGCTTAGAAGGAGCATTTGGAAATAATAAAAGAATCATTGTAAAAAGATTTTGATTTAATTTACATACAAATCCAAGGGCTCTTGTCGCATGACTTTTATATGCGTTTGTAGGCGAGGGTTCACCACGGAAACGTGCACAAGTGTGAAAAATATAAGCATTTAATCGTCTCAACTATCGGTACCCAACCTCCGCACTGTAATAGTAGCACGTCTGAGCAGTAATCAAGAGGTGTGAGGTTCAATCCCCAGTTGAGGCAGGCTGAGTTTTTGAGATGATGATTTCTTGACTTTTTCAGGCGAGGTTCACATCACATGTTGATAATTGATAACATAAACAAGATGCTATTAATATTTAAAATGTCATTTATATTAGATAAGTTGACCTGTAACAAAAGTAATTGCCGTAAGGAACAAAATATTTTTGTAGCGAAATTATTTTTATTTCAATCATTTTGCAAACCAATATCGCATCGAGACCTTAAATTCAAAATCAGATGTCGTTCATTTTAAACACAAATAATGAATCTCTACTGAAATATCAGAAATTAAAACTCAGTATTTATCTATATTTCAAAAGTATATACAATCAATTTTTAATTTGTAGCATTTGAAGAATATGTTTTGTGATCTGTTATTTGTAAAAATATGTTGTAATAACAAAAATGAATGAATACATAAATAAATAAATGAATAAATATGTAATAAAACTAAGTAAATAAATAAATAAATAAAATAGAAAGCTGTTAAGAGTATCATACACAGAGCACCGAATGAATGAGGATGTATGAGATTTTGTAATGAAAAATGAAAGCAAGAGCTCTGCCTGTCAACAATAAAGAGAAGGAAACTCGCTTGTTTCAGGTACACTGTACGTCATGAAATAATCTGCAAGAGTGATGCCGGGCGCAACGTACGGACAAAGGAAAATAAGAAGGCAAAGGTAGATGTAGATAGACAACACCAAAAAAGGCCAGGTCTCAGGGTGGAGGAACTACTGAACAATGCTCGCAACAGAAATGACTGGAGAAAAATGGTTAAGGATTCATCCCACATGTCCCAAAGCGACCATCGATTAAGAAATGGATGATATGTAAAAATAGATGGTTTTTAAAATGGTCCAATGGTAAGAGGTATTGAGCTTCGATTTAATCCCTCAAAAGTCACAACGTCTACATATCAACAGAGAAGGACCTGTAACTGTTTCTGATTTCTATATAATCTATAAAATGATTTGAGTTGACGCCAATCAGCTCTTTGACTTTGTCATTCTTTTAGGACCAGCAGACAGATGATCATTTCTTAATAAATTATCTCTAGAGAACTATAGATATTAAAGATTATCCATTTTTTCTGTCTTGGTCACGATTGTTTTAGCGAGCAGAATTAGCATAGTAAGCAGCTAACATTAGATACCCGCAATCCATCAACAGGGAACGACTTTTCGATTGTCACAGTCACATCTATTGTTACAAAGTAAAAGTTCCTGTCCGCTGACATTGCAGAGACCGAGATAAACGCCTGATCTTTTGACACAAAGTTGTAATGTTGAATTCTTTTTGTGTCTAAGAAATCTACAACATAAATACACATAGAGAATCTTCTTTCAAATGATTCTTAGATAATTAATTCACTTTCATATAAACTCATACAAGAAGAGAAGACCAATCTCATTTTCGGGCAAACAACTCTTATTGTATTCATTGTCAGTGAGGTTGAATTGGATTGGAGTACATGGTACAACACTATCGCACTCGACTCGGAATGGAAAGGATATATTATGTGTACGAAATGAGATAAAATTTAAACAGCTGATTTTATACATGTGGCATTGGAGTCTAGGGTGAATAACCGTATAAATCGTCCATTCAAATGCCCACACTAATTCATGCTTGTTCATATTTTGGCCACAAATCCAAAGATGAGCACACACTATTTTCATAAGAATAGCCCAAACAATTATCCAGCGTGTAATAAACTCCACCAGTGAAATACAGTGGTACCTACCGGCCAATACCAAAAATGACCACCGGTCGTTTATTTTGGATCAGATGATGGCTTGGCGTTTCCTTGCCAAAATCAACAGGACTAAGGAGAGTTGGGTCAGTGGCAGGACGAAGATTGATTGGACTAAAATGGTGGGATCGTGTCAAAGATCCCCCTGGATTTACCAGGAAATCTGTCTTGTATCCTCTAAAGTCAATACAACGCTGGCTGAGGCTGAAAACCGTAAACAATTGGGCAGAATTTTTTTTTTAAATAGCAGCTGCGAAAAAGAAAACATTAAACGTAAATAACAGAGTTAAAACCACGCTTAAGACCAAACCTTTCTCCCCTCCCCTCCCCAGATCTATTGATGCTATGCGCTTAGGTAAAATACTCACATCACCGGCCAGCTATTTGTAACCTTTTGCGTCCATAGTCCGATTGAACTACTTTGCGATTGTTACTGTCAAGTCTATTGTGTAGAAAGCAAAGGTTATTGTCCTCTGGCGTCCCAGAAACTGACATTAACGCCTGTTCCATTGGCACAAAAGTTGTAATGTTGAATTCTTTTTGTGCAAAAGAAACTCCACCACTGTTCATAGTTCGATTGATATAATTTAGTGAGTGAGAAAGAATCATTAAAATGGCTGTCTAAAATAATAATAAAGAGCTCAGTAACGAAATCAACTTCGTTCCTTGGATAAACCGGGTTGTCATCTGAAATAAGGAAAGGCGATAGGAGAATTGTTAAATTGCGTTAGCTGCAACTGGAAGTAGATTTAAGTCATTTTTCTGTGGGATATCCGCTGATCAAGATAATTTCTATTATAAATTTGTGTCATTTGATATGGACATCTGCTAATAATAATAATAATGATGATGATGATGATGATGATGATGATGATGATGATGATGATGATGATGATGATGATGATATTAATAATGATGATAATAATAATAACATAACATAACATGTGGTATAGGGCAAAATAGGATAAGATCCTTTGAATGCCCTTAATATTAATTAGTAATGCCATAAATCTATTGATTAAATATTACAATAATGATACACGTGGTAAAGATAGTATTTCAACTTAAATGTACTCATGTGTTGTACAAACATATATCTTTAACCGTGACATGCAAAGCACACACACACACACACACAGAGACACACACACACACACACACACACACATAGACACACTTTTAGAAGATAACCATAATAATATAATAATGCATAATATAAACATACAAGATTGAAAGCCATGTCAACAGCAGAGCAAACACGTATTATTTGTCATATATAAATCTCCCATCATATAATTCCCTGTCTACTAACACCTTGAATTAATCCATAGATTTTGCATTCTTTGTTTCAAATTTCAAACTGTTCCATTTCTGAACAATACGAATACCGAACCAGTTTTGTCTTATGTTTGTTTTGCATCTAGAGACAAGAATCTTAAACTTGTCCCCTCTTGTAAAAGTAATATTAGAATATGAAAAAAAATAATCAGAAAAGTCTATCCTATCCATACCATGTACCAATCTATAAACCTGAATTAAATCCCCACGAATTCTTCTATATTTCAAACTGGGTAAGTCAAGAAATTCTAACCTTTCCTTAGAAGATAAATACTGTATTGTATAAATTTTTTTGGTAGCTCTCCTCTGTACACTTTCAATACTAATAGATTGTCTTTTATATAATGGGCTCCAGATGCAATTTCCGTATTCTAGAATTGGTCGAACGAGCGATTTATACAAATATAAAAATGTGGTTTTATCAAGACTTATAAAGGTTCTATATATTATTCCCATCATTCTGTTTGCACGGCTTACACAATTATCAATATGTAAATCAAAATTCAAATGTGAATCAAAAGTAACTCCCACATCCTTTTCATAAGGCACAACGGAAAGTAGATTTGACATAGAAGTATCGGTAAAATAATTATGACATGGATTATTTTTTCCTATATGTAATGCTTTACATTTCGAAACATTAAAATCCAAATGCCATGTTGTAGACCATTTGAAAAGTGAAAATATATCATTTTGTAGAATGTTATGATGTTCAGTTGTACTATGGATCTTTGTATCGTCTGCAAACAGTTTGCAGGCTGAATTTATGGTAAATCATTTATATATAAAAGAAATAAAAGTGGTCCCAATACGCTTCCTTGGGGTACACCGCTAATTACATTCTTAAAATCCGACCCCACACCATTGACAATGACCCTTTGTATTCGATTATTAAGAAAGTCTTTAATCCAGTTAAATATATTCCCTTTAAATCCATATGCTTTTAGTTTAATGAATAATCTCTCATGAGGTACAGAATCAAAAGCCTTGCGGAAATCAAGACAAACAACATCAATGCATTGATCACGATCAATTAACTTGGTAAAATCCTCCATCACCTGTAAAAGTTGAGTAATGCATGATCTCTTTGATCTAAAACCATGCTGGTTATCGTTTAGCATCGTATGACTTTCAAGAAAGTCCATTATTCGGTCTTTCAAGATAGACTCCATAACCTTATAGAGTATGCATGTTAAGCTGATGGGTCTATAGTTTGCAGCATCTAGTTTGCTTTCCTTTTTATGAATGGCAGTAACATTGGCTTGTTTCCATTCAATGGGCAAGGTACCAAATTCAAGAGACTTATTATATATTGTTGATAGCGGCTGTGATATTTCAAAGGCCACTTCTTTCAGTAAACGGGGATGAAGGGAATCGGGTCCCATGCTTTTAGTCACGTCTAAATTCAACAATTTTGCAAGTATGTCTTCTTGTGTAATATAAAAATCGGGGACGTTTAATTGATTTGTAACATTGAAAGTTGGTATAGATCTATTTGTAGTGTCTTCTTGATAATAATAATAATAATAATAATAATAATAATAATAATAATAATAATAATAATAATAATAATAATAATAATAATAATAAAAAGAAGAAGAAGAAGAAGAAGAAGAAGAAGAAGAAGAAGAAGAAGAAGAAGAAGAAGAAGAAGAAGAAGAAGAAGAAGAAAAAGAATCATTATATAGAATTTGTATAGTGTATAATCATGACCAGGTTATGCTCTATGCACTTTACAGTTACAAGTATGACAATCTAAATAACACACACAGACACACACACTCACACACACACACACACTCACACACGCATATATATATATATATATATATATATATATATATATATATATATAGGTCTATATATATACACGACACACACTTTCATAGATTATTCAACATAATCAAGCATAATGCTATTCTAAGCTCTATTGCTATTTCTTTTGTGACCAATCTACTTAAAACAGTATTGTGTTGAGGTCGAGGGGATCAAATTATGGTAATATCTTTAGAAAGCTCTTATCCGGGGCGGAGCTGATGCTTAAAATAGAATTTGAGTTAAAACAGGGATCATACATAGAGAGAAACCTCGTTAGCGCTTAACATGTCTTCCCTTAATATTTTCTACCATCGCCTGTACAAAGTAATAAAGATATTAAACAATCAAAAACAAGCTTTTATATAGCACACTATCCACTAAACGTGCTCAAAGTGCTTAACAAGGGGACACTATTCGACGGCAACCATGTAGGGCGAGGCATGACGCTTGTTCGGTTCGGCGATATTACATTCAACAACTTAAAAGAGAATAAAATACCAAAAACGAAACGTTTCGGGCTCAAACCCCTTCTTCGGCCAATAACACAAACGATTAAAACATGAATATATCACTTTAAAATCCAGATCGACGGCAGAGAAATATTTGGCTCGTCGTTTCTAGGATCTCGTGCTGCGGAAGGTCCAGGGTTCGAGTCACACTCTGAGCGGCACATAGTTGAGTCCTTAGAAAAAGTTCGTTACTAATATTCTTTCACCGTACTCGGTTGTAAAATGAGTACATCGCTTTTAACAACGTTATCTCGGAAAGAAAATTTTATGTAATATCGCCTACCAGGGACTGTTTGTAAAGCGATTTGAGTACGTGTAGTAGATATTGCCCTATATAAATTCTCTAGTATATAAATTGCTCTAGCTGTATAAAGCTGTAAGATTATTTCTTGTTTGGAAGATTTGGCTAGCTTGACTGAACAACTCTCATCATGCATCCAACCTGGGTTTGAAATCGCGTTATGTCAGAGTTTGTTCAAATCCGTCACCATTCCCAAAACCCGATAATGAAAATGTTGGTGCTTGGAGCTCGAAGGAAAAAAAATAAAGTTAAGTATGCTCGTAAGCTTCAGTTTTCGATTGTTACAGCTACTGTGGACATTTCGGGTTTTTCCTTTATCAATAAAACACATGAATGAAACACAAAGGACGAATGAGATATATGTGGATGGCAGAGTTAAGAACTATATTTTTGGTTTTGTGTTCGTATGTTCAGGTTGAGTTTTTAGTTTGCAATTTGTTTATTTTAGAGGTAAAAATGCTAAAAGGTATGGCATAGTTAAGAACTATCTTTTTGGTTTTGTGTTCGTATGTTCTGGTTGAGTTTTTAGTTTGCAATTTGTTTATTTTAGAGGTAAAAATGCTAAAAGGTATTTCTGGTTGAACTGACAATTATGCAGTTCTCTGCATCACATTGCGATTCATTAATTATTAAGCAATGTTTTCTTGTTTTTCGTGATAAGATGCTATATTTACTTTTTGATCCCACTTTTTTCATCGAAATATCGCAATGGTTTTGGATCCAAACATGTTTGATACGAATTGTGAGATAAAAGTGATATTGATGTTGACTCATGCTATGTCCGTTTTATGTCAAATGTGCAAACTACTAACTTTCACTCATAAAAGTTTTGAACTTAAGCCAGAACTAATCTGGCCCCTTCTGATATGTGTGGCTGGCTGAGAAAACCCGGAAAGAAGCGCAGATTTCATAAATTGAGTTATGTATGCAGTAGCGTAGACCACATCTTTCTGATCATTTACCACTTTGAGTTTTCTTTCTATTCCTATCAGAACCCAAGTTATGAATTTTCTCTCTGAATAAAATTTTTTGCTATGGGGAACACGTTATGTTCGATTTTGGCTCATGTCTAGAATCAAAGCTTGTCCATCTTCCCGGGTTTTCTCAGCCAGCCTCACATATATGCTACCAAAACCAAACAAAAAATACTATAATGTTAACTGAAACATAACCTACTATAATATCAGGTTAATCACTGTACACAAACTAATAAAACTACTTTGCCAGGACATAGGTTTGAGAGTTTTTGTCAAGATGTGGGACATTTAAATCGATCGATATTTGAAGGACGAGATTTCTGGCCAAATTTTTCAATATGAGTTTTTCCCGAGTGTTACTTGTAGTTAACTGGTAAAATTATCCCCAACTTGTAGAGAGTTATTTGAAATTAAAATTAAAATCTTTCTGGTCAAACATTTGACAAAAGCAATTTCTAATCAGACGGAAGACTAGCTTTTTTATTTTGCCACCTTTTAACTCTTACCTTACCTATCATTTTCAGCATTTTCCAAAAATGGCAGGCTTACCCAGCATTAAAATATATTTTTAAACTCAAACAATCTCTCTACAAAACAACTTTATGTTTTTATTAATTAAACAAAGATCATTCTTCACATTTTGTGATGAACAAAATTAATCTGAATAAGAAAAATGTATATTGTGTCGTAACAAATGTGACGAATTTGCTGTAGGTGGTAAGAAGAGGGTTAAGACTTAGAGTAGCCATTTAACTAATACCTTACTGGCGTGACCCTCACCAGCATCGAGCAAACACTATCAACACACATTTTCCGTGTTCTGTTTTTGTTTTGTTTTCTTATTATTTAGAATATTCTGTCACATTTAACGTTAATCTGGAAGGATTGAAAAGAGGTAATAAACACAAATGAATATAACAACTTTATAAACAACAACAAAATACCAAACAAGGAACGTTTCTGGCTAAAACCCTTTCTTTAGCCAACAAAAAAAACAAACAAACAAACACAAAGCAATAAACACATAAATACATTGCTTAAAAATCAGATTTAAGTAATGTTTTTGTCTTATTATTGTTTTTCTTGTTGCCTGGAAAAGGATTTTGAGTTCGAAAAGTTCGGTGTTTGCCATTTTTCTTTTTGAGGCTGATATATTCATTTTTGTTTATTACTTTTTTACATTCTAACTAGCAATATTGTATCACTTAAGAAATATTGAACGTCATTTTGATTAACCTAGCTGGTAAGTGGAAGATGGGAATTGATTTTAATATAACATGTCAAGCATAGATTGTCTTCCAAAAGGAATTAAAATACAAGGAAAAAACACTAAAATGGAAGAACAAAATAGGATGATGAAACGGATGAATTTGTAAAAGAAATAGTGAAGTCTATGGCTGAGGGAACTGAAACAAAAATTTAATTTGGCAACATTATTAGTAATTTGAAAAAGGCATTATTATTTTCAAAATATTAAAATTGGGTAGCAGCAGCAGCAGCAGCAGTAGCAGCAGCAGCAGTAGTAGTAGTAGTAGTAGTAGTAGTAGTAGTAGTAGTAGTAGTAGTAGTAGTAGTAGTAGTAGTAGTAGAAGTAGTAGTAGTAGTAGTAGTAGTAGTAGAAGAAGAAGAAGAAGAAGAAGAAGAAGAAGAAGAAGAAGAAGTAGTAGTAGTAGTAGTATTAGAAATAGAAGTAATACAGGAGTAGTAATAGTTATTGAATTCACTCTGCTTAGTACTTTTAGCAGGAGGAGGTTTACTGTGTTATGCCCAGGAGGTCCAAGTCGACTTTATGTCTTTTGGATCATTAAGAATTCGTTTCAACGGGACATGGAAGCAAAACAGAGCTAGTTCTTGTTTCGTTGTGTTTTCTTCTCCTCCCCCCGATTTACCAATGCACCTTGTGTTTTATTAATTCGATTCCAAATGAGACCCTTTGAAGTTGGATTAACTTTAATTATATCCTAAAACATGGCGCCCCGCTTTGATGTTCTGTCCAGTGAAGGAAGATATGACGGGTTTCAATGTCACCCCATCCCCTTCTCTCTCTTTCACACACACACACACACACACACACACACAAACAAACACACACATACTCACACACACATGCATACGCACTCTCTCTCTCTCTCTCACACACACACTCTCTCTCTCTCTCTCTATCTCTATTTCTCTCTTCTAATGTTCATATAATGTGAGTGGGTATGCATATGCATCATTTCAAAAGATTAAAGCTACAAACGTTATTCGCCAAAAGAAGTTTTATCGTCATTGCATGAGCGAGTTTGAAGCAAATCTCCATGTTGGGGTAATGTTATTGATAGCTGCACTCAAAACATCGCTTACTTAATTTTTTACGAGAAAAAATACGTCTTTACAAATTCTGTTTATATTGCGTCTAATTTTATTCGAATCTCTGACATCATCCGAGTCAGATTTGGTTTTATTTTTTTAGATCTTCTAGCTTGGGGATGGACTCTCGGGTGTATACTTAAAAAGGATACAAACAAACGTTGGGTCAATGGTGTGACTGTGGTCACAGACAGCAATTTCCTGTGCTGTTGCAGAGCGTCTTTGGCAGATCTTGAAGGATTCGCGACTATTTATTCTAGATCTCTGAAAGATATTTCTTTTGATGCTCTCCTAAATGTCCATTTACAGGAAATTTCCATTACATTCGCCAGCTTTAGGATGTGTTTTCCCCCCGTTTTTTTAAAGAAGATAAACAGCTTTAATAGTTTAATCCTTGGTCTGGATATAGTACGAAACTCTCTCAATAACCAAGAGATTTTGGTACCGATAGATGAGAAATAAGGTGGCTCAAGCAAGTAGATACTGTATCTAGTAGGGGGAAACACTGTGCAATAATTTTTTTTTGGACTTATCATTGGTTTCCATCTTCACATTTATTTGTTTACTTAGAGTGTTTATGTATTTTAGGACTTTTTGGCTTTAAAGATGTTTTTCGTTAGTTGTTTTTGGGGCAGCGTGGCACAGCTAATTTGCTTCGTACCCGAAAGTTACCGATTTTGAATACCCGCTTCATCATCTTCTTCTTCTTCTTCCTCTTCTTCTTCTTCTTCTTCTTCTTCTTCTTCTTCTTCTTCTTCTTCTTCTTCTTCTTCTTCTTCTTCTTCTTCTTCTTCTTCTTTACTTAATTAATTCTGACTTAATTAAACGAAGGCTCTGAAAATTATATTGCAATATGAGAAGAAAGGATAGAGGACCAAAAATAAAAACAAAAACAAAACTGAAATACAAACATTGACAACTATTTGCAATTCAGCACCTAAGACCTGATGGATGAAAATAATATAACATTCCGACTCTTGAATTAGTAAATCATTATGGTTGAATGAATTGAATAATATCCGTCGGTCGACCTTATGACCCATCTACAATCATTTTCATTTCTATGTCTGGCCCTGGTATGGGCGAAATCCTTCATATTCTTGATGTTATGTCAGTATGTCAGTTAGTAGAGCACTCATTTCACACACAAAGGGACCAAGATCGATCCCGGGTACAGTCAAGATTTGTTTTCTGACTACCCTCTACACTCAGAAGAAATTGGGTAGCTGGGCCTGTTAGATCTGGCGGAAAGTACATTGTGTCCTAGCAATAGCTATTGACCATTTAAAGTTATACGATCTCCAGCTCCATGAGCATGGTAGCTCTGAAGGACTTTTTAAAGATAATATGTCTCGTTTTTTATTTTTTTAATTTTATTTTGGTGTTATTATACCAAAAAAAAATTGTTTTAATGTGTGTTATAAAAGACATAGACTTGAAATGGTGCTTGTTTAAAGGTACGTTTGACACGATAGCTCTTGTGTGAGTGAATACAGTTTTTTTTTGTTTTTTTTTTAAATTTCCGTATAAAAGTACATATCTAAGATAACCAGGATGCTCAAAGCGTTTTACATTGTGATTATTTTCTTATTATGGAACACCATATTATATTTACAACACATTGACGAGGCATGCGCTTTTATAAATCTAGAAAAAGACAATATTGTATTGAGGCTGTGCCAAAATGCAGTTTTTGACAAAAGTATTCCAGTAATATGCTATTCGTAAAACTAAGGACAAAATACGTATTCATCTTTTTCGATCAGTTCATAATGTAAAATAAGCAAACAAAAAACTGGCAATCTATCTCCAATTAAATAGGAGAATAGTTTTTTAAAGGTTAAAGAAATATGTGGACGGACATTTTCCACACTTTTTCGACCTATTAAAAAGCTATAACTACAATTATTTTCATGCTAGGTCGTCAGTTTTTTGTTTGTTTTTGTTTTTGGTTCATTTTTCATTATTTAACCTAGAAAAAAATAATCATAACGAAACTTTTCTTTAGTTTTTTTTTCTTTTCTTAATACCAGCATTTTAGTATTTTGTCGCTCGCGAGCGTCACAAAAACAAACTTTTGGCACGGCCTCTGCACCAGAGACACTTAGGAATGAAATCATCATAGCATGAAGTCCAAAAGTAAAGAAATATGTTCTTAGTTCCAGACACTACATATTGACATCACTATAGAAGTGTATATGTTTAAAGATTTATCTTGATATGACTAAAATCCTTTTGTAACATGATCTCTGGACAAATAAATAAAAATAGTCCTTCAGAGCTATTACGCCCTTGGGCTTGGGTTTATCCCAGTTTCTTAGAGTGAATAGAACGATAAAAATTGCTAGCTACCCTCTGGATATGACGCTAGTCTATTATCGCAAAGTACTTTTTACAATATATAACAAATAAACTCCTCCATTGTGAAGTGTATGTGCATCAAACTTGAAACTTGAAACCCTAGAATATGCAAAAACATCATCATACACATTCCAACCTTGACAACGCATCTTAAATCAATACTGACAAAGTTCAAAGAAAAGCACAGAGTATTTGATAAAGTCATACTATGACGATTTAATCTGCCAACTGCCGTATTCCGGGGGGGGGGGGGGGGGGACATGTATTAAAGATTTGGGCCAGAAAACTCGTCCTTCAAATATCGGTCGATTAAATTGACCCTCATCTTGGCAAAAAAAAAACAACAAAAATCAAAAAGCTGGGACTTATCGATTAATATTTGAAGGACAAGCTTTATGGCCAAATTTTATAATACGTGTTTTTTTCTCTAGAATACGGCAGTTAAATGATAAAAACACACAAACGCAAAATACAAAAATGACTACAGGCAAATCTTTCCATGACCTCATGTCTCAGTTGTGCCTTTCTTTGCCACGTTCGCACTATCTTCGAATAAAACGTTTTTGTTTATTCTGTTGCCAATGGGAAACTTAAAATAGCTAAGATAAACAGATAGTCAGTTGAAGGGAAGGGTATAAAAATTAGAAGTTTTAATAGAGTTTGCAGATATAATCACTATATTGACAATCCAACTTAATTGAATTTGATCTGTGTGTACACATTCGATCAGTGTTAATTCTATATCATTATATTTGCCATAGATTAGATAACTCGAGTAAGTGTCATAATATAATTTTTGTTCGATATTCTATCTCTCGTAGGGCAGTCTCGCTTGCACGAATCCATTATTGACTCTATGCAATCCAATTTTAATATCATGTAAAATGGGTACAAAGGAATTTCTCAATATCCATATAGGAGGACTTGTTTTTAAAAATGTTTTCTAATTTATTGAGAAGGTGGTGAAAAAAGAGGATGTTGATAAAACAGCAAGCAAGACACGCCAAAAATTTATATTTACTGCTTTTATATCCCAATAAAATTCATGGCAGCCGAACAATATAATAAATTTCTGTCGTAGTGACAACTTGTCCAAAAGTACAACTCAAAAGAGCTGCCACTGGTGACTATAATCGTATTGGATCATTTAGCCATATATATATATATATATATATATATATATATATATATATATATATATATATATATATATATTATATATATACGTATATATTTAAAATTTGGCTAGAGAACTCGTCCTTCAAAATTCGATCGATTTAAATGACTCCCATCTTGGCAAAAACTGTCAAACCTTTATATTGAGAGTTTCTACCAAGATGAGGATCCTTTAAAGCGATCAATTTTATGGGACGAGTTTTCTGGAACAAATTTCTAAATACGTGTCTTCCCATAGTACGGCAGTTAACTGGATCGAAGCCAATAGGCTTTTTTAAACTCTCTCCTTACTGGCCATATTCATGATTTTTCCAGAAATGTTATACCTACCCAACACAGAACTTGAATTTTTATACTCAAATCCATGAGAAATACGTAAATACTAGATATGCACATTTTTGTGCAGCATAACAAGCTTTATAAAACAAATATTTTTCATAAAATGTTGTGATTTACAAAACATATCTGATTAAGAAACATGTTCATTGTATCGTAACAAATGTGACGATTATCCTGTGGTTGGTAAGGAGAGGGTTAAAACCAGTATATACTCTGTGTAACTTTCATGCACAGAGATTTATGTATCATTTTGCCTGGTACCTCCAATCAGATAAAATTGACATTGCCGTTGCTCACTTCTATCAATTACTACTTTGAAAAGCGTGATGATCTTCGAAGTTGTATTCGACCAAAGGCCATAACGTTACCAATCTGTGTTTATCGCATGCCTCCATGTTTATTATTACTCATCATCGCCTGTCCAAATTATACATAGTAAAGTAGTAGTCCTTCAAAGCCTTTAGGCTCATGGAGCCGGAGTTTATCCCGGGTTCTATAGCGTGAAACGGACAATAGTAATTGCTTGTTATCCTTTGAATAGGACGCTAGTCTATCGGAAAGTACTTTCCGCCAGACCTAACATCCCAGCTACCCAATCACTACTGGTTGGACGGGGTGGGGAGGTGTCAGAAAAAATGTCACTGCACCCGGGATCGATCTCGCTCCCTTTGCGTGTGAAGCGAGTGCTCTACCAACTGAGCTCTTGGTCCCCGATATTATGTATAGGATTTATGTAATTGTAATAAAAATTACATTTTGCGAAAATAAATCAAACAAAAAAATATACAACAGCTTCAATTCAAAAGAAAAAATAAATTTCGAACACGAAACGTTTCTGGCTTAAAATCCTTCCTCAGCCTAAAATGTTCTGTGTTTGGTAGTTTATTCTTGTTTGAAGCTGTTATATTCATTTTTTTCCACTCAACAGCTTCTATATATAATAAATGATAATAATAAATTGAGCTTTATATAGCGCAATATCCACTAAATGTGCTCAAAGCGCTTTACAAGGGGTCCCTGATCAACAGCAACATTTAACATGTAGGACGAGACATGCCGCCTGTTAGGCGATATTACAATTTTTCGGACAAAGACAACGCTGTTAACGGCCAGGCACTCATTTTACACCTGAGTACGGTGAGAGAATGTGAGTAAAGAGCCTTTTCCAAAGACTCAACTATGCGCCGAGCGCGAGGCTCGAACCCAGGACCTTCCGATCCGAAAGCGAGTGTCATACCACTAGACCACATAGCAACTTGAATCATTTTGATTATATCCACAAAGTTTATGTTTTCATTTAACGCACGCCCCGATAGCTCAGTTGTTGGATCATGTGATTCGCAAAAAAGGACGTTTTTTCAAATGTTTTCTGACCCTTTTGTCCACCTAGCAAGTGAGTGATTAGGTGGCACCTCTAGATCTGACAGAAAGTACTTTGTACTTGAACTCCGCCATAACAAAATCGTAGACATCAATATTGTTGATAGTACTTTAATGCTACACAAATCAGTATCAAATATTTATGATTTATAAATATCTACTAAACCTGCTCAAAAGCGCTTTACATGGAGTCCCTACCCACCAGCAACTCTTAATACGAAGGACCGGACATGATGCCGTCGAGGCGAAGTACCATGGAGTCAACTATGCGCCGCTCACAGCGGGACTTGAACCCTGCATCTACTGGTTCAAAGGCGAGTGTCATACTACAAGACCACATAGCGTAGTATAAACTCTGGCACCACGGTTCTTGTGGTCAAAAGGGACATCTTTCTTTAACCCTCTCCTTACCAGCCATTTTCAGGATTTTACCCAAAACTTCACACCCAACTAACACAAAAATATATTTTTTATCACTCAAACACAATAGCAGTAAAATTCTTGCGATACATAATTTCTTTAGTAAAACATGCTCTACAACAAACTGTTCATTTTATTTAAATTTTATGATGTACAAAAGGAATTGGAATAAGAAAAATGTTGGTTGTATCGTAAC
>NC_088361.1:43831095-43846095 GCF_034508935.2 Berghia stephanieae
TTTTTGTTTTGTTTTTTTTTTGTTTTTTTTTTTTGTTTTTTTTTTGTTTTTTTGTTGTTTTTTTTTTTTTTTGGGGGGGGGGGGGGGGGGGGAGACTCCTTTTACGTTGTTTCCTAATATTTATGCTTTAACCCCTATTCTGATTGCTGTGTTTTCAACTAGATCTCTTTAAGCCTGCGTTACTTTTATCAATAGTCCGATCTTTTTATCTAGATGCTACAATAATATAAATGCTGACATCAACATCGATCGTTCTTTCGTCACATTATTTTACAAATCCTTTATATCCGGTGCACAAGGGTTAAGTTTGTCTATATATTTCGATTACTATCAACATCTGAATATGAATGAGCTGTACAATAGTCTATATTATTCTTATTTTATCAAAACTCCAACCAGTGCCGAACCTCACCAGGATGTGGTCTTGTGGGATGGCACTCGCTTTCGCATCAGAAGGTCCTGGGTTCGAGCCTCGCTCAGCGCATAGTTGAATCCTTGGAAAAGGAACTTTACTCACATTATCTCACCGTACTAAGGTGTAAAATGAATACATGGCCGTTAACAGCGTTGTCTTCGTCGGAAAAAAAAATTGTAATATCGCCTAACTTGTCTGTTACGTGTTGCTGTTGGCCAGGGACCCATTATAAAGCGCTTTGGGCACGTTTAGTGGATATTGCGCTATATGAAAGCTCCCAAAAAAATTCAGCATGCGGTTATGTGGTCTTGCGGTATGACACCCATCTTCTGATTGTTATGTGTTTCTTTAGGCTAGGGATCCCTTATAGAGGGCTTTGAACATCATTTAGTAAATATTACCGCAAATACCCGTGCAGCTACTATGTGGTCTAGTGGTATGACACACGCTTTCGGATCGGAAGGTCCTGGGTTCGAGCCTCGCTCGGCGCATAGTTGAGTCCTTGGAAAAGGCACTTTACTCACATTATCTCACCGTACTCAGGTGTAAAATGAATACATGGCGTTAACAGCGTTGTCTTCGTTTGAAAAAAAATTGTAATATCGCCTAACATGTCTGTCACGTGTTGCTGTTGGCCAGGGACCCATTGTAAAGCGCTTTGGGCACGTTTAGTGGATTTTGTGCTATATGAAAGCTCCAAAAACAAATTCAGCTTGCGGTTATGTGGTCTTGCGTTATTACACCCGCTTCTGATTGTTAAGTGTTTCTTTAGGCTAAGGATCCCTTATAGAGCGCTTTGAACATCATTTAATGGAAATTTCCCCAATTTAAATGCTCAAATTTAAGATAAAGATGTGTATTCATATCCAATTTAACTCTCTCCTTGCCAGCTATTTTCAGAATTCTACCCGGAACTTCATACTCATCCAACACAAACGTATATTTTTCAAACAGAATAGTAACGATTATATTCTATATTTTGTTCAGAAAAATGAGTTCTGCAACACAGTGTCGAGTATTTATAACTACAACTATAACAAAATGAAATCAGAATAAGAAAAAAATATTTGCTGCATCGTAACAAATGTGACGATTTTCGTATGGGTGGTAAAGGGGAGTTCAACTCTTCCATTAAGCAGAACTAACACAGGGTAACACACGTACCAGTCTTGTGTTTTTAAAGGCTTATAGACGTATCATTACCAATAACATAGAGATAGAAAGAATTACCAATAGCCCGGGAACATTTATTATGTTCCATTTGTTGGGAGCATCATTAAGTGGCCACGAACAAAACACTTCGCACAATTGGATTCAATAGTCTGATGTCACGTCGCCCAGCAACGGCGGCCATCGTGGTTCTAAACAAAGAAAATCGGTACTTCTTATTCTTCAACTTCATGCTGGCTAGAACTTTTCATATGTCTTGTGATCAGAATGTGTAAAAGTCAAAACATGATCAGATTTATAATGTTTTATCCCTCTGGATACGCTTTTATGCTTGTCGAAGAAATATTTCATAAGGGCGTCCGCCATTGTTCCGATAGTTTTGAGCCAGTTACTAAGTTACCATGCGTCATTACGAGGGAAGTGACGTTACGACTGTTGAAGCGTATTGAATGCTCGTCGGTGACCAAGTTGTCTCGATTAACACTCGGAAATAGCAACGAGCACCACGCAACGAGGGAAGAATATAAAAATGAAAAGGTGAACACGATACAGTGTTAGACACAATGATCAGGAAATCTCGAAAGATAAGAGATTCCTTTGAGAATGGCTGATACTTGTGGATAGTTTTGTCCCCGAAGCTCTATGTTGTGTATTACACTGAATTATAGTATGATGCTTTAGCCTATTTATCATTCAGTTGCAGCAGTAGGCTACATGTTCTTTAGATTTACACTTTATGTGTCAAAAACTTACGATATTCCATTTTAAAAAATATTAAATTTTTTTTGGTATTCAATTTGAATAGAATCGAATTCTGAGCGATGTTTATGTATTCCCCGGATCAAACTTTCATCTGATATCTATTCAGATGGACATAACTCAAAATAAGAAAGAGAAAGAGAGAGAGAGAGAGAGAGAGAGAGAGAGAGAGAGAGTACGTGTGTATGTGTGTATGTGTATGTATGTGAGAGAGAGAGAGAGAAAGAGGACATGAGAGAGACAGAGAGAGAGAGCGAGAAAGAGAGAGAGAGACAGAGAGAGAGAGAGAGCGAGAGAGAGCGAAAGAGAGAGAGAGAGAGAGAGAGAGAGAGAGAGAGAGAGAGAGGGATATGAGACAAAAGGTTGTTTTACAACTTTAACATCCCTATTAATTTAAGCATTATACTGGTGTGTCGCATAATGACAAAACACTTTTTTTAAATCTAATTTTAAAACTTGTTTTGACTAGTTAGACTTCATTTCAAATCAAACTATCGATATACGAAGTAAATATTTCTGATTACTTACTTACTTATCCGAACCAGCGACCATCTGAGCTCTAGCCATTCGGTTTCATTTCTGATTAAAATGATAAAAAAGAAGTTTTTGTCACAACCATGTAAGAATACGGACTCACTGATTTGTCTCTCTCTCTCTCTCTTTCTTTTTTGCTACATTGAGCAAGTCAGATGTCTGATCTTACCAGCATGAATAAAGGCAAATAAAAATACAAATGAAAACTATGTCGGTACTTTTATCTTGAAATTACAAATTTTGCTGACATTTAGGACTCTAAATTGAATTCAGCCTTAGGCAAGCTACCATCTCATTCTGAGCACTCATTGTGTTCATCAGTACAGCCACGTGATCAATATTTGCAATTCCTTTGCTCAGGAAATCGAATTAAAGAGTTTTCAATGTCTTGAATCCGATTTCTTATTCATTTTGTCTGGATTAAATTCTGGGTTCTTCTCTGATGAAATGGCCCCAGGCTGAGGTCAACCGTTTCTGAGAGTGTACGTCTAACCTTTCTTAGGAATTCATTAAACATTTCCAATCACGTGTGAGTGGACCCCTTTGTTTAGATAGAGACAAGAGTACATGGATCAAATATTAACAATTTTATGGTTATTCTTTTAGATTTTATGCCAATGTTTTTCTACTAAAACTAGTATTGCTTATAAATATAATTCATTCGTCATCATTGTTGTTATTATGATTGTTATATTATTATTATTATTATTATTATTATTATTATTATTATTATTATTATTATTATTATTATTATTATTATTATTATTATTATTATTATTATTATTATTAATATTATTATTATTATTATTATTATTATTATTATTATTATTATTATTATTATTATTATTATTATTATCATTATTACCATTGTTATTATCAATATTATTGTTATCATTATTATTATTATTATTATTATTATTATTATTACTGTTATTATCATTATTATTAACATTATTATTACTATTATCACGTATCATTATTATATACAATTATTATTATACAATACATATGATAGAATCCTCATTTTTGTGATCACATATTCATATCATCATCATCATCATCATCATCATCATCATCATCATCATCATCATCATCATCATTTTTAACTGTTTTAACACGATTCATGAGTCTTATGCTGGGAAAGTAGTTTACAAAAGTTAAATTTTCTTTCCCTATTCAAATCGATCCAACCTCACCGATCACAAAATATACTCGTGGATTATACTCCAAATACGTATCAATGGAATCAAAATGAAGATAACCCATTAGGTAATTAAACACGGCATTTGTCATGTATCGGTGTGTATATTAATATAAGTGAAAATGGCACGAACCTGCCTCTGCTTTGATCCCTGCCGGTGGAAATCTTGAACCATTCGCTTTTACACTAATGGGACTCCAAAATCCAAAAGTAAACAAATTGTTTGTTTATTATTATCTTTATTGAGCAAAAATAAAGAAAGAGCTTCAACTATTTTTAAATGTTAAAGAACGAAACTGGTTCAAAAAGAATGTTTGTGGCGCACTTCCGGTGGTGGAAAATGACTTAAGCAATATCATTATTGTAAGGTGCAGTGATTTAGATATGATAGAACTGTGCAGGGCGTTTTGTTCCTATTGATACAATTAGAATACTCTGCACGGTCATGCCCTTACTTCTTCTTTCCCCTCATCAAGCTCCTTCTCATCAATCTCCTCCTTTTCCATCTTTTTTTTTCAATTAATTATTTCTGAGTAGTAATAATGACGAGTAAAATAAAAAGAGTACTTTTATAATAATGAAAACCTTTAGTGCATGATAAATGTCCTAATGTTGCCCAAAAGAGTGATATTAGCAGCAAGATTCCCCCAGAATTATTCACGCATTATAAGAAAACTAAGTTAGAATTAACAGTGTGGCATCTGTGTAGGTCGTTTAAGGTGGAGATTCAATTTTATTTAATTTTTTTTAAAAACTGATATTGCACCCAATAAAGTGCGAATTTTATTTCCATCTGCCAGACGCGAAGGGAGATTACTCGTTGTCCATAAAAAAAAAGAATGCTTCATAACAAATACTTGAAAGAAAAAACAAAAATATCATGGGAAAGTTATAAAGAACAACGAAATTATGTGGTAAAATTAAAAAGAAGTTCAATTAAACGTTACTTCTTAGAAAGGTGCACCGGAGGACAGAAGTCAAAAGATTTCTGGCCAACGGTCAAACCATTCTTATCGAAGAAGCACAACAAAATCAACAAAAGATTGTACTTCAAGATGGTGATAAGATATTGAATAATGTTGGTGATATCTGTAACAATTTTAACTCTTTCTTTGTAAATGTTGCAAATGACATTGGTAAAGACGTTGTTTTTGATCAAGAAACTCACCCAAGCATCAAATCCATCAAAGAAAACTTACCTGACCTTCCGAAATTTGAATTCAAAGAAACTGATTCACACACTGTCCAGAAAGTTATCAACAATATCAATATTAAGAAAGCAACTGGTTTTGACAATTTTCCGGCCAGACTTCTTAAAGCTGGCTCCCCCGTGCTGGCTGAACCAATAACGAATCTAATTAACAAATCAATTTCTTTTGGTGTGTTTCCTGATTAATTGAAATTAGCACGTCACGCCTTTATATAAAAAACAAGATCCTCTAAATGTAAAAAACTATCGTCCTGTTAGCATTCTACCTGTTGTTTCCAAAGTATTTGAAAAAAATTATATTTCAGCAATTATCAATATATTTCGATGACATTTTTAATGACTACTTGTGTGCTTTTCGTAAAGGCCATGGTTGCCAAACAACACTTTTGCGTTTAATTGAAGATTGGAAAGAGGCATTAGACAATAACAAATATGTCGCTGCAATCTTCATGGACCTTTCGAAGGCTTTTGACTGCTTGCCTCACAACATTCTTATTGCTAAACTAGCTTCCTATGGGCTAGAACAAAAAGCTCTTTATCTAATTGAAAATTACTTGAGCGGAAGAAAACAACAAATACGAGAGAATTAGAGGATGCTGTGAGCGAGTGGGCAGGCATTAAAAAAGGCGTTCCACAAGGATCAATTCTTGGACCATTACTTTTTAACATTTTTATAAATGATATATTTTACTTTATCAGAGAGGGAAAATTATATAATTATGCTGACGATAATACCCTGTCATATTCTCATTCAAATTTCGATATGCTTTTAAAAACTATTGAAAATGAAACCGAAATTCTTATCAAGTGGTTCGAAATAAATTGCATGCAAGCAAACCCGGACAAATTCCAGGCAATTGTAGTAGGTACAAAAACACACACAAAGAAACCCACGTTCCATATTGGAACTGCAAGTACTACATGTGAAGAAGTTGTAAAATTACTAGGGATCGACATAGACTACCAACTAAAATTTGATTTACACATTAAAACCATCTGCCGTAAAGCTTCTCAGCAATTAAATGTCTTAAAAAGGCTTGGAAAATACCTTTCAAAATTGAACAAGTTAACAATATTTCACTCTTTTGTATTGTCAAATTTCAATTTCTGTCCACTAGCTTGGCATTTCTGTTCTAAAACAAATTGTGATAAACTTGAAAAGATACAAGAAAGAGCACTGCGTTTTATTTATGAAGATGACAAAAAATCCTACGACCAATTACTTTCAAAGGCCAAAGTCCCCTCCCTACAAATAAGACGAATGAGAACAATTGCTTTGGAAACGTTTAAAATTTTATACAAAATTGCTCCTCCTTGTCTATCTGATATGGTCATTTTGAAAAATAACAGATACAATTTTAGATATTCAAACCTCCTTGATATTCCAAGGGTCAGAACAACGTCTTATGGCAAAAGATCTTTCAGATATTCTGCTGCTGTGCTTTGGAATGAACTTCCCGAGCACATCAGGAAAATTTCAAATTTTAATGTTTTCAAAAATCATATCCTCTCATGGAATGGCCAGCCATGCAAATGTAATATTTGTAATTAATCTAATCTAATATTAATCTAACATATATATATGTAATATTATGTTACTTTTCTTTGTGTGTCATGATTGGAATCTTGATGAGGGAATGTTTTAAAGGAAAATGTATTACTAGACCATGTATTTTTATGCACTATGTGTTATAACCTATGTCGGTCAAAGGCTTCTATTAGCCTGACTACATTATCTATGAAACATTTTTAAAATGCCGACAATAAATAAATATTTGAATTGAATTGAATTGAATAAGTACATACACATGGTTGTTCCTGTCGTAAGGTGTGAAAAATCCCTGTCGAATTTTTAGTTCTTTACAACGTCCGACCTGCCATGTTTGTATTCTATTTCACTGCATTTACTTACTCACTTACTGCCTCTTATGTCGGCTAGCAGCTAATTTCCTCTTATGCTGTCTGTTCATGGCCATTTTTGGGCTCTCCCTTAGGACTAACCCACACCGGAGACTGACTCCGACTACCAGGCACTGCCGCCCTATGCCGTCTTCCGGATAAAAATGTCGGGCACGGACAAATTATTAAGAATAAAGAGAAGAGCCGCTAAAACTACTCGGAGTCAGTCTCCGGTGTGGGTTAGCCCTTATTCTTTGAAATCAAGGAAAGACTTATTGGACACCTGTACTTTGGGCCGACACATAAATTACAAATGCAATAAGCGGACAACAACCCCGTTTGGATTATTAAGATTGAGACAAGGACATTCATTGTGGGATAATACGATTGATTTTGGCGGCAGAATTGGGGCGTATTTTATATAAATGCCTGTCATCAACCGACGGTGACGGGACGTTTGTGCAGGTTGAAATTACCTGAGTTTATTTTTCCTCAATAAATATCCTATTAATTTTGACTCAGATTCATTTTCTAGCGTCGGGTTCACCCCGACATTAACCCAGAAATAGACTGTGGGTCATATTAAAGGTGACGTGTTTTTTCCTTTTTCATCTGATTTTCGAATTAACTCAACCTGATAATAATAGACTTTTTCACCAAATAGCAGCCTCAATGAACCCCGGATCGCATTACAGTGATCACATTCTGACGTCGGACCAGATTGGCGGCACCCATAACCAGTAAGCAATTGATGCTCTGCGTTTAGGTAAAATACTCACAACACCTACCAACACTCAAAACGATATGTAATATTTCAATTTTATAAGTCTGATTGATTCAATACGATTCAGTAGTCTGATGTCACGCGCCCGGCAACGGCGGCCATCTTGGTTCTAAACAAAGAAAATCATTACTTTTTATTCTTCATGCTAGCTAGAACTTTTCGTTCCCTTTCGTATGCCTTGTATCAGAATGTGTAAAAGTCAAAACATGATCAAATTTATGGGTTTTTCTCCCTCTGGAAACGCTTTTATGCTCGCCGGAGATATATTTCATACGGGCGTCCGCCATTGTTCCGATAGTTTAGAGCCAGTGTTACTAAGTTACCATGCGTCATTAGGAAGGAAGTGACGTTACGACTACTGAATCCTATTGGGTGAGAAATACTCATTAAAATAACAGTCTAAAAACACTAACAAAGAGCTGAATGACGTCATTTTTGTCCTTCTATAGATAAAACGAAGATGATATCACTCATGTCTGTGTTACTGTTTTTTACCATCCATGTTTATGAATAATTCTTACTAAACTGTGTTAACTAGATAATAAACGTTTAAGGTTACACATAGTTTTCTGTGTTGGTCCGTTATACTTCCGAATGGCAATGTTGTGAGTTTCATGGCCAAGCGCACATAATCTCTACAGTTTAGTGAGAATTACTCATAAACATGGGTGGCAAAAAAAAAACAATAACGAAGACCTGAGTGACGTCAACTTCATTCTATCTATAGGGGAAATAATATGATCTAAAAGAAGAATTCCGCCTCGCCGGTAAAGGATTAATTAGATTGTTTTCCTTTAATAATGGGAGTGGTGTCGATAATTTGACGGGAGATGAAATACCATCGCTTAATAAATTGTTGAACCGTGGTGCAATAAATGCAAAATGATTTATCAACCGTTTAATGACACAATCATGTTGTGTTTAGTTTGTATAAAAATAATTTCTCACTTAGAGTCTCCGTAGTTATTTTGATATTTAACGAGAGGTAGATAGATAATTGTTGGTGTCGGTTTGACGTCACCTTGCGTACAAAACTATTGACAGGTCACGGTGACCGAAAATAATTTACGTAGTGTTTCTAATCTACTAAGGCAAAGAATGATAATATAAACAAGCACTCTCGTCTTATTGATTAAAATGAAAAAAAACCTCTTGCATTAATAAAGTGCAATATCTGTTAAACATGCTCAGCGCGCTTGACAATACGTCCCTAGCCATCAGCAACACTTAACTCACTCAATCCTAGAGATTTTAGCTACTTTTCAAAATTGGAAAAAAATGTATTTAACATGAGCATGTATAAATAGTTTTATTCAAATATCATTAACATGTAAAAACTAAAAACATTAGCTTTGATACTACGCCTATAATTAGTCTCAGAAAAATGTAATAAATAGGCATGGGGTAAAAGTATCCCGGTTATACTATGGATATAGTCGGTGTTAGGGTTCAGTGAGTTAACATGTAGGACAAGACATAACGCCTGTGAGGCAGCCCCACTTTTTTTTTTGTTCAAGGGCGACAACGCTGTTAACGGTCAGTACTCATTTACACCTGAATTCGTTAAGAGAATATCGATAAAAAGCCTCTTTCCGAATACTCCACTATTCGCAGCTCAGAGAGGGACCCGTACCCTGGACTATCCGGTCCGAAAGCGAGTCTTATACCACTAAACCACATAATTGCCGCACAAAATTAGGTGCTAGTTTTAGGTTCTGCTAAACCTAGATAGATAAATACTTATTACTACAACAACAACAACAACAACAACAAAAAAAAAAACGTCATAAAAAATAAAAACGATTTATCATATTCTCAATACTTTCCATGACTTACCGTATTAAACTAAATGTTTTTATCAGTTCAATATGACAGTAAAATGTTGATTTTCAATTTGCGACATAGTTCAAACAAAATGTCAGTTTATATAGACATCATAAAGAGAATTATTTTTCAGGATTTCATATATATAATAATCATAATTACAATATATTTGGTTAATTAGAGTAACTGTTTCAAAGATAATTATTAATATATTTTCGCATGGTGTAAACTAATCTATATGTTTAGTTTTCTGAAAAATCAACTCTTTTTTATTTATTGATATTATGTCTAAACATTTTCAAGTTTTCATGAAGTGTCATAAATTTACAGGGGGTCGGGATAGCTCAGTTGGTTAAGCAACCGCTTCACGTGCAAAGGGACCGAGTTCGGCCCTGTGCGACGTCGATATTTTATGTCTACCTCTCCCCCTCTCTGCCTAGCAATGATTGGATAGCTAGGTCTTTTCGATATGGTGGAAAGTACTTTCCGGTTCGACTAGCGTCTTATCATATGGGTAGCAAGAAATTAATATCGCTGTTTCTTCCTCTAGAAACCGGGATAAACTCCAGCTCCATGGGCCTAACCATTCTGGACTATTATATATATATATATATATATATATATATATATATATATATATATATTATATATATATATATAATTTTACAAGCCATAGACCATAATACTTTTAGATCACTTCATAAAGTACAATTGTAGAAGTGACGAATAAAGATAAGATAAAGATCTGAAACCAGACAAAACTATAAAAAAACACACACATATCTAAAAAAAAATAGCATGAAGAAGAAGAAGAAGAAGAAGAAGAAGAAGAAGAAGAAGAAGAAGAAGAAGAAGAAGAAGAAGAAGAAGAAGAAGGGGAACAACAACAACAACAACAACAACAACAACAACACTTATTACTTTTTACAATAAGTCCAGGGACGGCTGGTAATAATGGGCAGGGTGGGCAAATACCAGCCTGTTTTTTCAAGTTATAAGCTGTACTACCAGGTCCAAAATAATCAAATTTAAATTAGATAATTTCAAAAGTTACTACTTAAACTTGATACTTCGTACTGAAATCAATTTGTGTGTATTTTTGATAGATTGCGAATCACCATGCACCCCTGAATGCATAAACCACGATACGCTCCTGTTCTTTTTATCACCCCCCCCCCCCCCCGCCCCAACCACTCCACTCCACTCCGCCCACATCGTCATCTCATCGTCACGTCGTCTGACGGTGAACTAACTCCGAATGTTTCTGTCTGGCCTCTCTAGTACTAGGTCGGGCTAATTCAAATGAGCCCACCTTATTAACCAGTGAACACTAAATAGAGATTTTGGCAAACGACCTTTTTCTTATTTATTGCCTTACTTGTGCTGGGAAAGTTCCAGTGTTGAACTAAATTTATTAATTTACTAATATTATATCAATTTAGTATTAATTTGTGTTGTTTTTATATATTTGTTTATCCATTTAAATTATTTCTTTTTTTTTCTCGTTTTCTTTAGTGTTTCTCAAAACTCATTTATTTAAATTGTTTTCTTATTTGTTTGTTGTTGTTGTTTTTGTTGTTTTTTGTTGTTTTTTTTTATATAACAAATTAATTTGTTAGTTCTTCTTTTTTTAATTCTTTAAGTAATTACCGCTGTATTTTTATAGCCAGACTAAATAATTTTACAAACCATGTCATTTTCTATTGTATTCCCTCTAATAAAACAAACACTTTTATTCAAAAGTCACGACAAAATAAATATATAAAATACAACCACCATTTTGGTTTTCTGAACAATTGAATTAGTATACGAGAAATACTCTTCTGAGTAAGGAGAGAGTTGAATTCTAACTAAGTTATAGAGGAAATAAATACGTTTAAAAGTTAGGGTGGGCAGATTCCGTACTTGCCCGTCCTGAAGCTAATAAATACATAAGATGGTTCGCGATGAAGAGGCGGGAAGCTAGGGGTTGGTTGGGTAAGGAGCAAAGATAACACGGTCGTTATTGTGATGATAGTCAAACGAATGAATGAGGAGAGATTGGTAACATTATTTTGTCTTAATTGTATTGTATGAATTATTGGCGAAAGCCTAAGATTCAATAAACTTTGTTTTTGTTTGTCTTATTTTGACTATGGAGCTGATACTTGTCATAGCAGACCTGCCTACTTTAAATAGGAAAATAAAAGTCGTAGTTTTCAGGGCTAATAAAATCGTAGATATTTTAACTACCCTTTAAAACAATCACCGGAATTTTCGTCTGTTTTGATAGATATCAAATTTTAAAAAAACGAGAAAAATTAATTTGAAACGTAATAATGATGGTGATGGTGGTATAGTGGTAGCGGTGGTGGTAGTAGTTTTGTTTTTTTTGGTGGTTTTTAATGGTATCAGTTTATTGTTTGGTTCCATTTACCATTTTTTTCCCACTTTCATGTATGTGGTCATCAAATTGTATGATTTATTGGCGAAAGCCTAAGATTGAATAAACTTTGTAATATCGTATGGTAACCATCATTGTCGACGACATCGTCGTTGTCATCATAATCATCATCATCATCATCAATCATCATTAACAACAACAACAACAACAACAACAACAACAACAACAATATTAACAAGTACAACAATAGCAATAAAAACAATATCAACATCATCATACAATTTCCGTCATCGTCTCCACAACTATCATTCTAACCAACAGCACCACCAAAACCACTACCATAATTACATCCTCCCTCACCGCCTCGTCTTCCTCCTTCTCCTCCTCCACCACCACCACCGCTACCACTATTCCAACCACTACCACCACCGGCACAATCATTCTACCACCAAGACAGCAGTAAAAATGATGCAATTTGAGCTCTGAATGAAACTCGAGTCATATCGCTGTTGTTGCTTCTCGATGAAAACTTTAAGGTTACTACGTACTACTGAAAACCAGAAATATTTAACAGAAATATTGATATCGCCGTTGAGGGATTAAAGCATCTCTTTAATTTTTCGAGTGAACGAAATGGACTTGTATTGTCAAGGTGTTGTCGCATTATGTCTCGTCGCTTTATTTTTTAGTTGTATTCTCTTTCGTGATTCATTTTTGATTACGTTTGGAATAATTAAAATCTACTGGTATTGTCATTTCATTGTGAATGTGATTATTTGTGGTTGAAATATTTTTTGTTTAAAGGTGAAAAAATTTTTTTTTAAAAATTAATTAAAGAAAAAAATAAAATATCATATATATATATATATATATATATATATATATATATATATATATATATATATATATATATATATATATATGACCGAATCATCTTTGCCCCACCACTGTAAATAGGCTAGAACCGCCACTGAATAAGTCAGTGCAGGCTTATTTTGGGTGTTATATTTTCTTGTTTGTTTTTTTCCTCCTGCTTTGTCTCTTTCAGATTTTACAGAACTCGTGTACTCGGACGAAACATGTTTTCTTTTTTTCAATTTATCCTTAAAACTTTCATTTTAATTTAAATATCGATCCATCAGGCTTAAGACCTTCAGGCATGTTAAAGATCATTTTACCGATTGATTTAGGCACATTTTTTGGGCAAAATCTCAAACGTGTTCTTGTCTGAGTACCGAGCAAATAAAACAAGTATGTATTTATGCCACAAACCTGTAATGGTTGACGAAAATGTAATTATAAAAAATTAAAAACCTAGAGAATCAAAGACGTTTGCTAAAATTGCTGTCTGTTTTGTGTCACAAGATATAAAATTTTGCATTAGAAATAGGTAGTAGAATACTAACCCAATTTTTCTAAGTTTGCGTCATTATTACTTTCTCTGCCTTGCTTTGATGTGAAGATTTTTAAAATGTAAACAAATTAAATCAAAATTAAAGAAATTATTTTTCCATTAATTGTAATTTTAAACAGAGTTGGTTAGGTTGGCCTCATTGGAAAACCTCTATATATATTATTAGTTTTTCATAGAGTCCTTTGAACTATAAATTTTATAAATCATGCATAATTACTCTTTGGAGTTATTAGTCTGTTAGAATTTGATATTTGATTTCAATTGGATGGAAACCAGGATTTTTTTCCTGATGAGAAATAAAATACGATGCTCACTTGCGGAATTGTAGGACGCCGCTGCACTGCCAAACACAAGAGGTAAAATATAAAATGGTTTTGCTATTAGTGCGGTTATGTGGTCTTGTGGTATGGCACTCGCTTTTGGATCGGAGGGTCCTGGGTTCGAGCCTCGCTCGTCGCATAGTTGAGTCCTTGGAAAAGGCTCTTTACGCACATTCTCTCACCGTCCTCATGTGTAAAATGAGTACCTGGACGTTAACAGCGTTTTCTCTGCCCGAAAAAATTGTAATATCGCCTAACAGGCGTCATGCCACGTCCTGCATATTAAGTGGTGCTGTTGGCCAGGGACCCTTTGTAAAGCGGTTTGAGCAGGTTTAGTGGATATTGCGCTATATAAAAGCTCAAATTGTTGGGGGTGTTTTTTGTTTTTTTTTTGGTTTAAAAAAATCTATTCTGGTCTTTCTATTTCTATGAAATGTGTATAAAACGGTATAAACAAAGCAAAAAGAAAAAGACAAAAAAAAACAAAAAAAAACCATCCCAACAGATCAGCCTCCCTCGACAAGGGAGATTATCCGATAGTTTGGACAATTTAGGGCCTATATTATTCTTCATAAAAGGGTAAGCGTTTCCGCTGTAAAAACTCGCCTGTATCACAAAACACAAACACTGTTACGTGTTATCCATTAGGCTATCTCGCGTCCTCTTTGACAGAATATATTATTCTTTTATACTGTAAAACATAATCTTAAAGCTGAATCGATGGCCCTTCGATAACCTCACACAAATCTTTCCCTACTTCAATCCATCCATTACGGGACATTATAGACCAATCACTTATTATGTCCATTATCATAATCATCATTACCATCATTAATAGGATCATTTTTATCTGTATTATTCTTATTACTACTACTAGATAACATTTTCATTATCGTTTTCTGATGATGATTGTTATGATTGCTCTCATCATTTCTCCCACAATAAATGACACAAGAAATCATACTTCTACACCGTGAAACTCAGCAGCAACATCATCAATCGCATGCTTCACTACTATAACAATAACCGCTACTACTACTACTACTACTACTACTACTACTACTACTACTACTACTACTACTACTAC
>NC_088361.1:43848595-43883595 GCF_034508935.2 Berghia stephanieae
GATAATAATAATGATGATAATGATGATGAATGATGATTATGACGGTGATGGTGAAAATTTGACAATTTCAATAGAACCATACTCCGGCAAATCTAATTGTATAAAGATATTTTTCAATTGAATTTTCATCTGAAGAAAAAAATTGTTACAACAATGAGGATTATCTTTAATTAATTAGCCCCTAAAATTAACTCTCCATTCTTTTCTCATTTCTCCGTGATCTCGTTGATGCATTCTACTTTAGATCTAAGATTAAGATTTGATGTTTAATGAAGCACATTTGTAAGACGAGGGAGAATTTATAAACCCGATAAGGTCCTGAAATGGTCCCGTGTGGGAACGTTTAGTGATTTAGAAGACGGGCTTGCTGTGAATTGGATTCAATAGTCTGATGTCACGTCCGCCCAGCAACGAGCAGCTCGGTTCTAAACAAAGTAAATTGGTTCCTTTTATTCTTCATGCTGGATAGGACTTTTTCACATGTCATGTGATCAGAATGTATAACAGTCAAAACATGATCAGATTCATAATGTTTTTCTCCTCTGGATACACTTTTATGCTCGCCGGAGAAGTATTTCATAAGGGCGTCCGCCATTGTTCCGATAGTTTAGAACCAGTTACTAAGTTACGATGCGTCATTATGAGGGAAGTGACATCACGACAATTGGAACCTATTAAAATCATTAAACTGCTGTACAACGACAAAATACTGTTCCCCCTTTTTGTCAGAAATATTCAAATTGATCGACCAAAAACACAACTTGTAAAAAAGTGACATAAAGATAGAACGAAGTTGACGTCACTCAGGCCTATGTTATTGGGCTTTTTTGCCATCCATCTTTATGAGTATTTCTCACTAAATTGTATTAACTAGACTATAAACGGTTAAGGTTACACCCACATAGTTTTGTGTGTCTGTCTGTTATATTTCCAGATGGCAATGTTGTGCGTTTCTTAGCCAAGCGCACAGCATCTACATGCGGTTATGTGGTCTTGTGGTCTGACACTCTTTTTGGATCGGAATGTTCTGGGTTTGTGCCTCGGTACCTTTTGAGTACGAAGCAAAGACCGTACCACTGAGCCACGCTCATGTCTCGTTCTAGATGTTCAGAAAATCTGAAAAGGATTGGGTTTGAATCTCTTTGACAAGTACAGTTACAGGGAATCTAAATAAAGCTTGGATATTTATATAAAGGCTATATTCACTAAACATACCCATAACGTTTTAAAGGGGGTCCCAAGCTTACACCAACGCTTAACACTTAGGACCCGAGATTGCCCTTTTCCATTTTCACTTTTTTGTTAGGATATTTCTTATTTTGATATCAATGTTTAAGAAACGATGTAAATTTAATTAGATATCTGCTTTCTATTCTATTTTTATCTATACCGGAAGTGGCTGATCACGTTAAAAATATTTTTGGAGATCTAATTGTACCGATAATCTCGCGAGTAAAACATTTGTAAAACTAAAATACTATTACTACTATATATATATTGCTTCATTTGTTATGATAATAAATGGCATTTATATAGCGTGTCACCCCGTTGTCGCAGGCCCTAAGCGCTTTACAGTGATATAAAACAAAACATAATACAGTAAGACATGTGTTGATGGAAAAGTGATACGAATTCAATTTAATTTAACAACAACAAAACATGATAATAGTATAGCATCTTACGACGACGTAAAAAGATAAAACTTTAAGGGAGATTTGACAGATGTCAACGAATCTGATCATCTTACATGTGATGGGAGAGAGTTCCAAAAATGGGAGGAGGGGGGGGGGGGGAAGAGGAGGAGGGGTAAAAGGGGGGGGGGGGGGAATTGAAAAGACCCTTTTTTTTATCCACCCATAGAAAAATCATCACATTCATAGCGATACAGCCAACAATTTTTCTCATTCTGATTTCTTTTGTATATCGCAAAATTTAAGAAATGGTTTTGATATATCTATATAAACGTAACACTATGCTGTAGAGGTAGTTTTGTTCAAAAGAAATATGTCTACTGCTTTCGTGTTTGAAAGAAAAAAATGTGTGTGTGTGTGTGTGTGTGTGTGTGTGTGTGTGTGTGTGTGTGTGTGTTGGTTTTGAAGACAATCCTGAAAATAGCAGTTAAGGAGAGCTTTAAGTTGTGTTGATCTCCCTGTTCTAAATAAGCATCATATAATATTATTTCCTTAAATTGTTTATCTCTTGACACAGTTGATGAAATATTTAATGGCTGAAAATGTGGATAGTAACAGGATGAATTATGACGATAACACAGTGTGAACGTGGAATTCTACCGATGAAGATACCGTAGTCCAAACTCGTCAGACGTTTTGAAATCATCACAAAGTGTATTTAAGTGTGAATTGTGTATTGAGAAGATAAATGATTACAGAAATAACACGTTTTAAAAGTTAATGAAATGTATCAAAATTCAAACAAGCTTCTGTAATTGGTTTGCGGCTTACCAAACTCTCAGAAATGCCCTTAACATCTGGTAAACACTCAAAATGAGTACAACTTAAATATCTTTGAGCCATACACCCTCAGAACACTTGTATAAAATGATCTTATTCAACTTAAGCAATTGAACGGGAATCTTGAGAGCTTCAAAAAATAATTAAACAACATAGAGAAGAGGAACTTGCTTGGATACAAAGTAGTGGTTGGTTGTAAGAAAATGTTACAACACGATAAAACAGACATCAACTTCAAATTCAATCCGCTACAAACATGGTGAAATTTGCTGCTTTTGGATGATTTCATCTCTTGTATTTTTTCTTTCTGCTTTATTCGTTACATAGCAAAGATGACGTATTGCATAGCACGCTAAAGATATTGTGAACCGACTTGAGTTCTACCCATGTAGAGTTAATGCCGAAATGTTGGTTGGAACGTAAATGGGTAACTGAATCTCCTTGATAATGAAGAAAGTAAATGCAGCATGTAAAAAGAAAAACTTGTTGCCCTGCAATAATGATATTGTTGACTGATATGCTGTGGATCTGTGGTCTAGCGGTATGATTCTCGCATTCAGACCGTATTTTGCTCTATAAAAAGGCTCTAATCTATAATATAATGCCATGTGGTCTAGTGGTATGACACTCGCTTTCGGATTGGAAGGTTCTGGGTTAGAGCCTAGTCTCACCGTACTCAGGTGTAAAATGAATACCTGGTCGTCAACAGCGTTGTCCCTGTGGAAAAAAAACTTTATAATATCGCCTACCAGGCGTCATGTCTCGTTCTAAATGTTACATGTTGCTGTTGGTTAGGGATCCTTTGTAAAGCGCTTTGAGCACGTCCAATGGAGTTTGCATGCACTATATAAAAGGTTTTTTTTAAATATGCTATAATATAAATGCTCATACCATTGTTTTTCTCCTCATGGTGCGTATTTGTGTATATGTGTGTATGTGTGTGTCCGTGTCCGTGTGTGTGTGTGTGTGTGTGTGTGTAAGAGAGAGAGAGAGAGATAGAGAGAGAGAGAGAAAGAGAGTATGTGTGTTTGTGAGTTATATTATTGTGTTTGGAAAATAAGATATTAGAAAAAGTACAGACAAATCATGTTCTGACCACATATGTGTAAATTGCTTTATTGCCTATAATGATATTCTTCACACATATTTTATATATAGCGTGAAGAATATCAGCATAGGCGATAACGCAATGGAACGGAATGTTTTATGGCGTTCGGAATTTTGATGAAAAACGATGTCTTTATGACGAAACACATTGTTGTTGTTTTTGTTGTTGTTGTTGTTGTTGCTTCTGCTGCTGCTGATGTGGCTTGTGTTGCTGTGAAGGCATTTTGCGATATTGATAAATATGCGTTTGATAACTTGAGGAAAGAACAGGAGCCGGAAGAGCCATAGATGGTCTAGACGGTTAAATTGTTTTAACCCTGCAGAAATACGATTTAATTCTTTTGAAATCATAAAATCTCCCATTTCAATATGATTATAACTCTATCGTACTCTAGAAAAAAAATACATTTAACCATTTTTCAAAGAAAAAACAATTTGTTCTTCAAACTTCGATCGATGAAAATGACCTTTGAGTGTTGGAGCGGAACGACAAAAATTACAAGAATAGAGGAAAATATAGCAAAAGAACCAAAAACTATTGGGATGTGCACACAGTTGGATCACTTTCAACATATCAAAATGTACTTTCATGCAAGAATGGGAAGTGTTATTTTTAGCTCATGATGTCATCGAGGAATACTTTTTGTAAATATATATCAGAACAAGGTTATGTCACATCTTATTGGAAAGCTATATAAAAATGCTGTTCGAAAATGTTTTATATTGGAAAAGCTTAAAGGCAAAATAAAATCATAAACCAAGAAAAAGAGATTTCACAAATATAAAAAGAAAACACTCAAAACTGGTTCTAAGGAAAGTCCTGGTTTGAGTTTCTTTGTCAAGAGGGGGGTTTACTTAATCGGTCGATATTTGAAGGACGATTTACTGACCAAAATCCTAACATGCGGTGTTTTTCAGACTAGCACAAATCTCCCGACCTAATAAAATGGTTTTCACAGATGTTATTTTTCTCAGGATGAAGACTGTCAAATATGGTTTAAGGATATAGTAAAACGAAATAAGGTCTTTGAAGGTGTTAAAATATAAAGAAAATAACATTACAACGACAAAGCTCTTCTCGTAAATTTGCAGGACACACGTCAAACTTCTCAGTAATATATTATTACGTTAAGGTAATTCCAATGAGCCCAAAACTCTTCCTAAGAAGTCACGGGTTAAATAATCAGGAGGTGTGAGGTTCGATCCCCAGTTGAAGCAAGCTGATTATTTCGGATGAGTTTTTTACTTGTATCTTTTCCCCGCTCTGAGTAGCACTGTTCCATACACAATTTTTTAAATCTTTAGTCTACATTGGCAACAACTCGGTAAAAATGAGAGTTGTATTGTCAGCGCGTACGTCCGAATATTCTATTTTGAGTTCTTATTACGTGTCCATACGGCTTGTACCCTCATTCACCATTCATAATTATGTTCTTATTTTATATTGGCTGCGAATTTTTTTTTAAAGCTCGGGGGCCCCGGAGAAGGGGGGGGGGGGGTAGGCATGGTAGAATTCGAGAAATGACCTCAATCTAGAATACTTAAAGAGAGTATGCTCTTGGCTAAGAAGTTCATAACATTGCCATCCGGGAGTATAACGGACCAACACACAAAACTCTGTGTAACCATGAACTTTTATAGTCTTGTTGATACAGTTTAGTGAGAATCACTCACAAATGCGGATGGCAAAATACAATAACAAAGGCTTGAGTGACGTCAACTTCGTTCTATAAACAGATAGTTTTGTGTTGGTACTTGATATCCGGCTAGCGGATGTCGTGAGGTTTTTTTTTTACCTGAATGCATAGTACTCGTATCAATAGTCTGACTGAACGAATCTAGAGTGAGAAGCTAATCAAACAAATAGCGGTTGAAAAAAACAACAACAAAGACCAGAGTGGTATCAACTTCTTTCATTCTACTGTTTGTAAACAAAAAGCGAAAGATGGTATGCGCTTGGCAAAGAAGCTTACAACATTGCCATCCGGAAATATAACGAACAAACACACAAAACTCTGTGTAACCTTAAACGTTTATAGTCTGGTTAATACAGTTTAGTGATAATTACTCATAAACGTGGATGGCAAAAAACAATAACAAAGACCTGAATGACGTCAACTTCGAATTATCTATATTTGTCCAATTGAGCTTGAAGGGGGAAGGTGGGAGGGAGGGGGGAGTGGTCACACATCCTGCGTTTTGATTAATCAAAAATCTACAGGTTAATTAGTTGAATGTGAACGTTTCTTCAGCGGATCGCCTCCTGCAAAAACTAAACTAGTTTCTTGATATTATGTGAGTCAACGCTTACCACATCGCCTGACACTGACAATATTACGTCAAAACACAAGGCTAGGCCACCAAAAGAAAACAAATCATGAGTTGCATTCAAAGGGATTTTTGTCGAGGGCGAGGTCCCAGGTTTGATTGAAGGCCGAGTTTACTGGCCAAATATTTTAATACGTGTCTTTCCAGAGTACGGCAGTTAACTTGTTAAAACCCAGCATTTTATTTTACTCATAAATCTCCCTTACTCTTGTAATACCTGAACAAATATTATGTGTCAGTGCATGACATAATCATTCAGAAGGTTAAAATTTTGGATTTGCATTTTCTGAAAGAATATGCTCCGCACAGTATATTAATATTTATTTGAAGTAAATCGGGTGATTTTTCATTAAGTTATAGTCATATTATGTATGGGAAAGGTATTCAGCAACTTTTCTCAAATTTCATACTTTTTCAACTTGACTAGCTGTACAAATATTTAGAAGTGAAATTAAGCTTTGATATCTCCCGAAGACGTATAAAACGAGTTGATTTAATCATTTATGACAAAAACTAATTTTTGATAAAAATTGACCTTCTAACTAAACTTGGCAATATCTCAGTTCAAACCTTTTCACCATCCGACTGATTATGTCATTCACTGTAAAATATATTTCATTTCTTTTATTTGTCTTGTTAAAATAGTGAACACTGATGTTTATTTTTCTCAATCTACTTTTAAAATAAAAGATTAAAAACAATTTTGATGATGTTTCAACTGTTTTAACTTTTGACTCATATTTTTTCCATGCTGTTAGGTAAAAAAAAGTTCATGAGCTAATTGACTCTTTTATCTGAATAAATCGAAAAACACGCTACTTTCATCTGAATTGTTGGTATATTTGATAGAAAGTGCGTTTCCTTGGATTATATTTGTACACCTGTGTCAAATTAAAAACAAACCGGATTTTAACCTACATTTTGATTTCACAATATTTATTTAAGTGTGCGTTAAGAGCGTACATCAATCTCCGGTAGGTGCTGAATTTAGAATTATTATGAATATAGGTATTCATTATGGACACCTGCCCTTCTCACAACTTCACCACCACACCCAGTCACCACCTCAAATTTGAATGCATTTAATATGCGGCTATGTGGTATAGTGGTATGACACTCGCTTTCCGATCGGAAGGTCCTGGGTTCGAGCCTCGCTCGGCGCATAGTTGTGTCCTTGGGGAAGGCTCTTTTCTCACATTCTCTCATTGTCTCTGTCCGAAAAAAAATGGTAGTATCGCCAACAGGCGTGATGTTCCGCCCTACATGTTAAATGTTGCTGTTAGCCAGGGACCCCTTGTAAAGCGCTTTTAGCACGTTTAGTGGATATTGCGCTATATAAGACCTCAGTTTATTATTTTTTTAATGTAGTGAACTTAGTGCACTTTCTATTTTTAATGACCGTCTGATAGTGATAACCATCTTCTTCCGTTTTATTTTGTGTGTGAGGTAATCCCACGTCGTACATTACATCCCATCTCCTTGGGGCATTGTAGGAGCACCAGGCAACCCCCTATTTATTTCGTAACAAAATTATGATATTATCGTTTTGCGACTTAACGGCTTTCTGATTTCTACAATTTTATTTTTTATTTTACCCATTCCGTCATAGTCTGAAGAAGAAAAAAGCACGTATTAAAAATGTTGGCCATAAAACTCGTCCTCTTCAAATATCGATCTACTAAAATCTTGCCAAAAACTTTCACACCTGGGACTTTTCCGGAGGTCCCAGGTTTGAGAAATTTTGATAAGATGAGCGTCATTATAATCGATTGATATAACTTGGAAAACGAGTTTGTTCTTTTCTGGCCAAAATTTTGAATATGTGTTTTTCCAGAGCACGTCAGCATTGATAATATTCTCACCCCAAGGCAACGGTAAATAAATATTTCAAAGCTTTCACTTGTCTGATGTTCTAGATTATAAGTAATATGAATCAGGATTGGTTGCATTGCCAGAGGTTTTCATCGGGAAAATGCCTAAAAATAAAGCCACAATAAAATGCCAATTATATTTTTTTTAAATTGACCATCCATTGATGGTGGTAAATTAACCCCCCACCCCCCAAATAAATAAATTAGAAACTGGCTAGCAACCCTGGAAATGAGTGGTCTAGTTGTCACGGATTCAGACATTCTGTGCAGTAAGATGAGAAATATAATTTTGTGTTTCTCTCTCTCTCTCTCTCTCTCTCTCTCTCTATATATATATATATATATATATATATATATATATATATATATATATATATATATATATATATATATATATATATATATCTGTCTGTCAATCCCTCTAGCTAGCTATCTCCCTCTCACTCTCCATCACTATCCACCATTATAAAACTTTCACACATCTTTCTTTCTCCTCAGTTTTAGTGAATGCTCTTGTCTCTCCCTACCTAGAACACCAGATCATTCAAATCCATCATTACTATTATCTTAATGGACATTGAATGACTGTTCCAAGTCTCATTCGTCGTCTTCTTGTTTAATACCCTATTATCCAGGGAAGGAATTTGGCCCCCCTCCGTTTAGTTTTCCTTGAAAGTCATTGTTTGTTTGGATACCTGGATATCATTCAAAATATTGGATGTTGTTTCCATCCCGCCTGTTGTGCTAACAGCTAAGACAACAGGTAGTGTTTTGGCTCGGAAAAAGATAATTATCTCTAAGTACGATAAAAAGGATTAGTTTTTGTACCCGGTCAAGGTAGCAGGACCTATGGCCGAATGATAGTTGTTAACCAGGTAATTAGTACGCGGAGCTAACTGGTCTTCGGGACACAGAAAAATAAGTTGATAAAGGGATATCAAAGATTTTAAACAAGTTCAAATGAAAGAAATGAAAAAGTATTAAGAGCACATTGGCATTTTGCATTTTGGCAATATTTAATATAATATATAGACAAATACATAGAAGAGTAGGAGGAATGGGAGGGGGGCCAGAATCATGGATATCGAACAGTGGATCTAAAACTCAAGTTGTCCGTTTCTTGCCAACCTTTTAAACATTTGGTCCTTTTACAATTCATTTTATACAATTTGGCATTCTTTCTTTGGCAAAACAAAACATCTGGCAAATAAAACAGATTTAATAAACAAATCATAATTATATAATATCGTAAACCAAAAAAGCGAGAAATGGGTCAGGTCTGTGTTTGTAGATAATTTTTTTAACAAATCAAAAATTTAAATTATGAGTCCGGAACACACTCCTCTGCATTCAAAACTTGTCTTTAAAAGTTTGGTTGCTATCTATTCAATGATTTGAAAGCCTATGTGAACAACGCGATTTCACTCTTGTATTGCGTCCAATGTACTCCGCACTCTGGAAAAATACATATTTAAAAATTTGGCCAGAAAACTCGTCCTTCAAACGTCGATAATATTTGAAGGACGAATTTTTCTGGTCTGAGAACGATTTATTAACTACTACCTTCTCTCAAATTGATTTTAGGACGAGTTGTTGCTTTTCTACAGCGATAATTTACAGAGGGCAATATCCACGTGACGTGCTCAGGCCACTTTACAAGAACTCCCTAGCAAACAGCAACACTTAAGCTGCAAATCGAGACATGACGCCTGATAAGCAATATTTCAATTTTTTCCGACAGAGACATTGCTGTTAAAGGCCATGTACTCATTTTACACGTGGGTACGATGAGAGAATGTGAGTAAAGAGCTTTTTCCGAGAGCTCAACTATATGCCAGCCGCCCAGAGCGGGACTCGAAACCAGGACCTTCCGATCAAAAGTCGAGTGCCATACCACTAGACCACATAACCGCAAAAGATCCATGAAATACAATTAGCGGATCTAAAACACCAATGCCCCTTTGTTGTCAACGGTATTGCCATAGTGAACATTTTTCTGGCTATAATGAGAAAAGATGAGTTATTAGTCCACGACTATTATTGTAAATAAAAAGAAATGAAGTGAAGAAAACAATATAGAATAAAATTCTTTTTCGATGATGGGGAGTTGAACCCAGGACTCGACTGTTACGGCACCCCGCGTCTGGACGCTCTACAATAGATGCTCTCCACCAGTATTGCTTTCGATTGTAGATCATCCCTCTCCAATAAATAACCTTTCTGGAATACTATTGTTCTGAGGTCGCCCTTTATACAATTTGAGATGAAAATACTGTCGTATCTTGTACGTGACAATCAGTTATCCATTTTCTCAATGTGATTTTAATTGTAAATCTCACCAATAAGGGTTTTTTTATAGATAATATGAGACAGCAGTATTGATTTGCTTTTATTTTTTTTAATCAAAGAGAATTTGTTTTTTGTTTTTTTTGGTTGTTTTTGTTGTTGTTTTTTTTTTTTTTTGTCATCTGTGTGAACCAAGAATCATGCAAGGTAATCTCTCTCTCTCTCTCTCTCTCTCTCTCTCTCTCTCTCTCTCTCTCTCTCTCTCTCTCTCTCTCTCTCTCTGCTCTGCTCTTCTAGTCTCTTCACTTTCTCTATTCCCTCTCCATCTCTCTTCTCTATCGCTCGCTTGCTTCCCCCCCCCCCCCCCCCCCCCCTCCACCCTTTAAGCCACATCAGGTCATGACAAAACTGTCATGTTCTCATGAAATGTTTTGTCATTCTCAATGACACTTCTTTCTCCCATTTCCCGAACGATAATTTTTGCGCTCTATAACTGGTTTTCCTTCACTATTGTGCGGCTATCTGGTCTAGTGGTATGACACTCGCTTCCTGATAGGAAGGTCCTGGGTTCGAGCATCGCTTGACGCATAGTTGAGTCCTTGGAAAAGGCTTTTTACTCACATTCTCTCACCGTACTCAGGTGTAAAATGAGTACCTTGTCGTTAACAGCGTTGTCTCTGTCGGAAAAAAATGTAAGATCGCCTAACAGGTGTCATGTTTCGTTCTACATGTTACGTATTGCTGTTGGTCAGGGAACTTCTGTAAAGCGCTTTGAGCACGTTTAGTGGATATTGCTCTAGTTTTTATTCCAGTTTCCTAATCTTTCGGGCGAAACAGTGTTGTCGCTAAACCATACATCTTCTTCCTACTCCAATTTATACCGTTTTACTGATCATTCAAAAGAGAGGTTTTTGTCATCTTTTGTGAACCAAAAATCATGCACGGTTACTCCCTCTAGCTCTCTCTCTCTCTCTCTCTCTTTCTCTCTCTCTCTCTGTCTCTCTCTCTCTCTCACACACACACACTCTCTCTCTCTCTCTTTCTTTCTTTCTTTCTTTCTTTCTTTCTTCCTTTCTTTATGTTTCTCTCTCTCTTTCTTTCTTTCTTTCTGTTTCTCTCTCTCTCTCTCTCTCTCTCGCTCTCTTTCTTTCTTTCTGTTTCTCTCTCTCTCTCTCTCTCTCACTCACTCTCTTTCTCTCTTTCTGACTCTCTTTCTTCTCTCTCTCTCTCTTTCGTTCACTTTCTCTCTCTCTCTCTCTCTCTTTCGTACTCTCTCTCTCTCTTTCTTTCTTTCTCCTTCTCTCTCCTGCTCTCTCTTTCTCTCTCTGGCTCTCTCTCTTTCTCGCTCTCTCTTTCTCTCACTCTCTTTCGTTCTCTCTCTCTCTCTCTCTCTCTCTCTTTCGTACTCTCTCTCTCTTTCTTTCTTTCTCCTTCTCTCTCCTGCTCTCTCTTTCTCTCTCTGGCTCTCTCTCTTTCTCGCTCTCTCTTTCTCTCACTCTCTTTCGTTCTCTCTCTCTCTCTATCTATCTATCTCTCTCTCTCTCTCTTTCTCTCTCTCGTTTTCTGTCTTCATTTTGTACCATATCGACAATCCCTTATTATTATAAGACTCTTCATCTCGTCATCTAAGTGAATTCTACCGGTATTTTAAAGGACCATAAGACACGAACTGAATCGACTCGTACCCAATTAAGCTCCAAATAAACGTATTACTATTAACTTAAACCAAAAACGTTGTCTTTGATATTGAAAATTGGGTTCTCCCAAGAACCGATTTCCCCTCATAACTATCCCATTTCTATTTGTTCTGATTGCGACTGGGCCTGAGGGGGGTTTGTTTGTTTATCAACGGGAACGTGCACAACTAGCCCCCTCTGGCGGGGACTTAGAATCATTATTTATCTCTTGTCATTTTATAATATGTTCTTTTAGCAACTCAAGAACGTAACGATTTCCGTTCCTACTTCAATCTCTTCTTGCATTTATGTATTTATTGATTGATTGAGTTACTATTGTTATTATTGATTATTATTATCATCATCATATTCATCAACACCATCATTCTCATCATCATCATCATCATCATCATCATCATCATCATCATCATCATCATTATCGTCATCATCATAAACACGTTCATCATTATCATTATGCAGTTGTTGATCATTTTATTATATATGTACAATGATGTATTTGCTCTCTACGTCTTCACAGAGTGGATAATACTATAGATAGAATGCGCTTGGCCAAGGAGTTCACAACATTGCCATCCGGAAGTATAACGGACCAACACACAAACTCTGTGTAACCATGAACTTTTATAGTCTGGTTAATACAGTTTAGTGAGAACAACTCACAAACGAGGATGGCAAAAACAATAACAAAGGCCTGAGTGACGTCATCTTCGAACTATCTATAGATAGAATGCGCTTGGCCAAGGAGTTCACAACATTGCCATCCGGAAGTATAACGGACCAACACACAAACTCTGTGTAACCATGAACTTTTATAGTCTGGTTAATACAGTTTAGTGAGAACAACTCACAAACGCGGATGGCAAAAACAATAACAAAGGCCTGAGTGACGTCATCTTCGAACTATCTATAGACCATACATGTACCAAATAATAGGGTCTATTCAAGAGATGATAAACAAAGAATGATAGTGGTGTGTTGTACGTATTGTTGTTGTTGTTGTTGTTGCGCTAGTTGTTTTGTTGTTGCTTTTTTTTGTTATTGGCGTTATTGTTGTTTTTATAATGTTTTTTGTCCATTCAGCGCCGTCAGACAGTTCCGTTGAGATGTTATTCTTTTGACGAGTTGAAATCTGCTGGTAAACATATCATTAAGATAAATGTTCTGAAGAATATATATATATATATATATATATATATATATATATATATATATATATATATATATATATATATGTGTGTGTGTGTGTGTGTGTGCGTGTGTATGGGTGTGTGTGCGTATATTTTTTTTATTTGGATGATTCAGTGATTCCCCCCCCCCCCCTCACCCGCCTTTCAAAATACTTAAAAACAACAAATAATTAGTGCCTAATAAGTTTAATAATACACGCGCAGACAGAATGTACGAAAACGCATTAAAAATCTACATTGAGTGATCAACCTTGACCCTTTGTCCTACTTTGGTATCTCCATAACGAACTGAAATGTTGATTGTTAAGTCTTTTGACATTTAGCGCATTTTGATTGGTTCACGAAAACGAAAGTAACGTTCGACCATCAATGAAATGTTTCATGAAAAGCCCTTATAATACGTCCCCTTGAGCATGTTTATCACACATAAAATATATGTCTTTAAAACGACGTTAAGTGGCAAGATTAATCTGGGACATTTATTGCTGGGAACAGATTTTAGATTTCGATATTTCTACCAAACTGTATTGTATTTATGCGTTGAAAAACTCTCGGCATTAAGATTTTTGACAAATTGGTGGTCGGGGGGGCGGGGGGGGGGGGGGGGGTATTAGTACAATAATATTATATAAATATACAAATATAATATAATATAATATAATATAATATAATATAATATAATATAATATATTTTAATATAATATAATATAATGAATTTAAATAGCGCCTAGTTCTAATCAAAATTACTCTATTGTACTTTACATCAACAAATCATATACTGACAAAAATTGACTATTATCATAAAATAAATACTCGTATGAAGTAGCAATTGTCTGACTATATTTCCTCATTGAAAATGTATTTCTTCAGTACAGACGCTCTCCCATCCATCTAAATGAAGCTAAATGACTACAATGCTTTTGATGTAAATTGGAGACTGCAGTTCTTTGGCTTCATATCCTATTTTAGATATATTATTTAGGTGTAGTGACCCAGGGGTACGGTATATCTTCTAATAATAAAATAACGAGGCGATGTTGGTGACATTGATCGACAATAACATTGTCATTAAGAAAAAGTGCTCTTTTTATTTTGAATGGTCAAACTTATAATGGAAGTTATTAAAGTCCATCTTCAATAAAAATAAAAGTTCAAGAAATGTTAGGTGAATATATAAACGGTTCAAATCGACGTGTTCTCTTTTTGCAGGTCTGATAACCCAAAGTGTTATGGTCTAATTGTTGTTATGGAAGTACTCTCAAACCAACGTAAAATATTGTCCATTACAACAATGTTAAATAAGTACATAATTGCACTCGGTTATCAGACCTGCAAATATGTGCACATCGGTGCAAATGCATTGTAACCATTTCCGTTTTTAACCATGCTCTATGCTCTTTAAACTGCCTCACCTATTCTCACAGGTCATAAGGTCATTGAGGTTGATTTAATAAACTGCAGGTCACCATTTGGACATATCATATTATTTCCTTCGCCAGACAGTAGTATCAGGAAATTGTTTCGGAAAATAAAATAAATTGTTAGGTATGCAAAAAAATGAAGCCAGTACAATTACTCATGAATTGAAAACACCAAACCACCAATGAAAGTTATCGTTGGTTAAAGCAATTTCCAATTACAAGCTGGCAAAGTCGATCCATATGTAAATGTTACAAGTTACTGGGTCGGAATAACAAACGCTACACGTGAACTCTTGGAGCAGCGAGAGCTAGTGAAATACCGCTTGTTGCTCACGCTACATGTCAAAGGGGACTGTTCAGAATGGAGGTGCTCTAATCAGTCAGAAAATTACAGGCAGTCCTGATTATTGAAACTCCGGAAATGGCCGTAAGCGTCAAATTGTTTTGTTTTGTGAAGGAGAGTTTGTGATGTTTAACCAGTTAACTGCCGTACTCTGGAATAACTTGTATTTAAAAATTTGGCCAGAAAATTGTAAAGTCGCATATCGATCGATAAAAATGACCTTCATCTTGGCAAAAACTCTCAAACCTGGGCTACGCGAAGTCACAGGTTTAAGAGATTTTGATAAAATGGGGGTCATTTAAATTGATCGGAATTTGAAGGACAAGTTTTTTGGCCAAATTTTTAAATACTTGTTTTTCCAGAGTACGGCAATTAACTGGTTAAATTGGGTGGTTGAAGGGATGTTCGTGTTCTGTGTGGGAAGAAAGGACTGGATGAGGTCATGAAGTCTCTAGGGTAAGATAACTTTCAACGGGTCTAAATTAGTTCTCTACATCGAACAGTTCAAGACTACATTTTTTTAATGAAAAATTAAATAGAATTTTATTTGAAGTATTACCTTTATATCTGCTTTTATTGTTGGGTGAGGAAAGGTTTTGAACAAAAATCTTTTAGTGTAAATGTTACATTAACTTGTCGTTCAATGAAACAAATTACTATCATGTGGGAAATATATTTCTTATAACGCTTAACAATTAAGAAATTCTGAAATAGATGAATCTCTATGTTACCCATTTACACAACCACCCTCAGCACCCTTGCCTTGTCCACCTAGTAATCGAATGATTAGGTCGAATGAAGACGTGACTGTATTCCTCGCTATTTAAACTCAAGAGAAATTTTCTCGAGTTCGTTTGTTTAATAATCATCATTTATTTGCGCAAATAGAAATTTTCTTCTTTTATCAAGTATGTGAATCCATTTAACTGTTCAATGTGAAAATAATAATTATAAATCATGGGTGAGTCTTTTCGTTAAAATAGAGGTAATCTCGGATTGTCGTGTATTTCTTGTTATAGTTATTTTAGTACACGCTGTTGTTTAACAAAATATATTTGAAATAAAGGGGGGGGGGGGGGGACCAAACAAATAAAATATTAAAGGCAAGTTTGAGTTGAAAAAAAAATCACTTGATGTTTTCTTCTTTTGAGTTATAACTAAAAGTGAGTCTCCGAGTATATATATATATATATATATATATATATATATATATATATATATATATATATATATATAATGTGTGTGTGTGTGTGTGTGTGTGTTTGTGTGTGTTTGCTTGTTCGTTTGAGAAAGAGAGAGAGAGGGGGGGGAGAGAGGAGAGAGAGAGAGAGAGAGAGAGAGGGGGGGGGGAGGGAGGGAGAAGGAGAGAGAGAGAGAGAGAGAGAGAGAGAGAGAGAGAGAGAGAGAGACCTGGATATGATTATGCGCTATACAAATACTCTATACTATTATATTATTTTTATTGGTTGTCAAATATATGTTGCTGTTAAATTCATAACGTAGGGATAGTCGAGTGGTATTTTGATCCCGTATTGTAATGTAAATTTATCGCAATAAACGCTATCGACGGAAATCTTTTGTTGCCCATCTAACTGTGGTCAGACATATAAAAATATTCAATTGTAGTTCATGTCCGTTGCTGCCGTACTCTGACATAAGGCGTTATTTCCATTTTGACCAGATAATTTTTACTTGAAATATCAACAATTAATAACATAACAAAACATGGCTAAAGGTCCTTGATATGAAAAATACAAAATGATGTATCAATAATCATATTATCATCATTGAATTGTGAAACAAATGAGTAGGAAAACATTACTGGTCATATTGAAATCTTAGATAATACAGCTCCCGGTCGATCAAAGTTTTATAACTAACTATCCAGAGAACATGCTTTCTTGGTTTCAAATCTAATATTATTCCACAAGTGAATGATACGAAACGTTAATGATGTTTGTCTAACATTAGTATTACATCTGTATAAATTTGGGTGGACAGGGGGGTCGGAATTATCTCGTCTACACCCGGGATTGTTCTCGGTGCCTTTGCGTGTGAAGAGAGTACTCTACCAAGCTATCGGGACCCCCAAATAGTTATGCACGTCGTGCTGATTTCGGAATGTGGCTGAGATAACGTGTCATATTGATGTTATGCGTTTAATTAAACTTCTCACAATATCCGCCAGCCAAATTTAACATACCAACACACAAAACTGAGTAACTTTTAACGTTTTATGGTCTGATAAATAAATTTTTGTGAGAACTTATCTCTAATCAGGCTGTCTAAAAATAGTAACAAAGAGCTGAGTGACGTCAGTTTATTTCAACTATAACGGTTAGGTTTGTTGCGTATAAAAGTGAGTTATAATAATAATTTCCTTAAAGGAAGCCCAAAGAATAGCACTCTGAGAACTGGTTAATCGCTGTGTTCATGGCTTAGGCGAATCATTTATAATAGAATCACGATTAGAGTCGGAAGTGCTGGGTCAATAAAATGTGACAATTTTTTTAAAATTGGTTTGTATCACATTTTACTTATTTGCACGTATGATAACCCAAATTATTATGGATTCATTAGGTCAATGCAAACTATTGTCCATTACAATAATGTTAAATCAAGCCCATAATAGACTCTTAGATAACCACGCCTTTCGGACACTCGTCATAGTGTAAGCAATCGCAGTGATTGGTAAACATAGCGAAATACACAGGCTTTACTGTCGATGGTATGTGTCAAAATAAAATACCCACAATGTTCTAATTCTTGATGAATAGAACCGACACAGAAAACTATGTGTAAACTTAAACATTTACATACTGACCGAATAAAATTACATTGATCTGCCTTCTCTGTACAATGATTTTGGTCACCCGTTTACAGACTTAAGCAATATAGTAACTTGTACTCTGCCTTGCTATTTCCCGGCCCCAAACGTTTCTCACACAATCAACCCTGCATTGTGCGAAGAATAGCAAGTGACGATTTGCGGCCTGCTAATTTCCCATTGACACTTAAGCTCGTTCTACAGTAACGTGACAGTCATTTTGTCAGATAACTCACTATCTATAGACAGAATGAAGTTGACGTCAGTCTTGTCTTTGTTATTGTTTTTTTGTCATCCACGTTTATGAGTAATACTCTCTAAACGGTATTATCCAGACTATAAAAGTTCATGCTTACACATAGTTTTGTGTGTTGGTCCGTTTTACTTCCGGATGACAAGGTTATGAACTTCTTAGCCAAGCGCATATTATCAATAGGTAGAGTTCTTGTAACCAAAAATACAGCGGTATAAATAGAATCCTCACAAATCAAAACTCCACTTGTATCTTCCATAGACTTAATATACTGCCGTGCTCTGGAAAAACCCATATTTAAAAATTCGCGAAGTACCAGGTTTGACTGTTTTTGCCAAGATGAGGGCCATTTAAATCGATCGATATTTGAAGGACGAGTTTTCTGGCCAATCTTTTATATATGAGTTTCTTGCAGAGTATGGAAGTATAGGAATGAATCCTTTGTAGACAGCGAGGCTACATCCGGAAATGGAGACATGAAACTTAGGGACTCCTTCCGTATGTGAGTGTTCAATGTCAAGTCTGTAAACATGGCATTTGTGTATTGATGGCGTGTGTTTAAATAAAATACACACCATTTCTACCCGCTATATCAATCATATAAATACACAAAAGGTTTATAGATAGTATGCTCTTGGCTAAGAAGCTCACAAAATTGCCATCCGGAAGTATAACACAAAACTATGTGTTACCTTGAACGTTAAAAGTTTGGTTAATACATTTTTGTAAGAATTACTCATAAACAAGCACACAAAAAAAAAAAAACAATAACAAAGACCTGAGTGACGTCAACTTCGTTCTATCTTTTGTCTGAGAGAACATAGTGAGAAGAAATCACCCAACTGAATATAGAAAGCTGCGAAAACTAACATTATGAGCGACAGGTTGTTTACCGACTTCACACGACCTGACATAGATACGCTTCGTCTGATATTAAAACCCTATTGCCACTTCAGAAGTGTCGCAACTCTCTCTATATATCGCTGTCTCCGCTACATCATCTACACATCCTCTGGAGAAATCTGATTAACGAATTGTGTGCAAATAAACACTTCCCTTTTATTGTCTATTTATTCATGTTATTGCGGTCATTATCCTTCCCAAAGCGCCATTGTTCCTATACCGATAGTCCACAATAACGAAACTAATTTGCAATATTTACACATGTTTGCCCATTGTGGGAAATGCATCATTGAATTCCTCTCCCCCTTGCAGGACAATGCATTATAGAATTAATCTGCTTGAGGCATCCTTAATCCCGGCATGTCGTTATTCACATTTCTTGTTTATTGTTTTGGATTTTTTAAAAAATACCTCATTGATTTTGTCTTCTCAGACTAATCCTCTCGAAGCTTAAAGGAATTTTGTGCTTTGGTACTTAAGAACAAATTGAATCTTGGAAGAGCAAATGAGCGTGTGGTCGAGTAAAAGAATAAGTTTTTAAAAATTGCCACAAGTCACTTGAGACTATAATGTGATCGCACTTGTCAAGACCATAAAAGGACCTCATAAGAGGCAATTGACTTTCTGGTGCTACTCTTTGAAAAAATTGATTTTAAGCATACTAAAACAATTAACCGTTTGTCTGAAGAAATGACTATTTAATCCTTCTTTCTACTAAATTACTGTCCATTGTTCGGTTGAATTTCAAATTAGAATTATAAAAAGAGCCACAAGTGCGTTTAATAAAGTAAAGATTTTGAGAACAAGATTTGAATAGTTAAAACAAATTTTAAAAATAAATAATTTGATTACAGATGAATATTTGATTTTTAAAACATCAATTCACTTCCTTTTCCTCCTCACAGTCACACATGATTTCTATATACCCAACAAACAAGTCTTGATTTAACGAAGTATTCTTGCTGTATTTTTACTGGATATGATCGATTGGGTTAAATTTGTAAGCTTAAATTTATTTTGTTTTTGGTGACCATGGTGCCAGTCTCTGACTAAATACTTTTTTGACATTTTCGTAAAAAACAGCTTTTACTTCAAATATTGATCGATTAAAATGTTCTTTAAAAAGTTTGCTGGCCTAAGTTTAATTATACTTTCTGACAGAATACAGCATTCTACTATGTAAAAGTCCAGATTTGAGATTCGCGATTTAATTGTGGCCAACTTTCTCAAAAAAAGATGTTTATATTGGGATGAATCTCCTTCTTAGAATTAGATTGTAAACTTACGTCAATGGATTTGAAATATAAACATTGCCTTCATTAAGGACAGTGGATTTTTAGGTTCGGTTCTTTAACTTTAACCCTCTGCTTACCAGGTACAGGAAAATCTACACATTGCTTATGATACAACCAGCATTTTTTAATCGAGATCTATCTTACTCATTAAAATATTGGAAGATGAATTTTTGTTATAATTATCAGATCCTCACACCATGTTGGATTGGTGTTTTTTTGTGTGAATTAGATTAAACAAGGCGTGTCCTTGTTGCTCTTTGGATTTAGCAAGGAAATATATTATGTTTGTAGTGGATGGGTAAGACTGGTCTGAAAATGTCTGGAAAGGAGAGAGTGGAAGAACGTAGCTTCCCTGTGCCTTATTATTTTGAATTAAAATCTTCTTTATACACTTCATTCTTTGCGAGAACTTTGCGAGGTCCCAAGTCACAGAGTTTTTGCCAAGATAAGAGCCTTTTTAATGGATCGATATTTGAAGCCGAGTATTCTGGCCAAAATTTTAAATATATAAATATATAATACGTTCTTTTAGAGTAGGGCAGTTTTTTTCTTTGGAACTGTCCATTAAGCAAACTTATTGATTAATTTTAGATATTGGAATAATCCAAACTTTGTTAGAATTGAGGCCGGAAGTTTCAAATCCAATTTTAAAAGAATAATTTGTTCTCTATTGGCCAATACAAATGGATAAATAGTGAAAACCAAATTAGGAGTGATTTTTTCGCTCATTTTATCGATTTGAATAGCTTGCATATGTTTAAGCAATCATTATACAATTTTTGGTATTCATTTTAAAGCAGAATTAAGTGATAAGGAGATTAGAACGAGGGTGGCCTGGAAAATTTTGCAAATTTCCTTATAATTTCAAAGCTATTTGACTTGGGACCTTAACATTAGATAAAAATACATTTTAACCAATTGGCTTTGATGTGTCAAAATTTCTAAGGGCTAAAACGTATATGGGTGACATAATTGCTTTTGTCCTATTACGGGGTCAACAACCTCCTTGGTAAAAAAAAAATGAAAATGGCCGCATCAAAAGCTATTCGATTCAAACTCCTACTGAATTTCTGAATGCTGAAGACTGTTCACGCATAGAAATCCATACGAGAATGAAGCTTATTTATGGTGACGCTTGTGTTGATTATAGCACTGTCTGGTGATGGGTAAGGTTCGTGGAAGGAGGTTACCAGATCAAAACAAAACTGCAGGAAAAATGAGAAATTGCAACACGATACCACTCGACGAGTCAACAGACTCAAACCGCACTGAGGAAAAAGGCTTTCTCCATATTGCCACCACCACCCTACAGTCCCGACCTAGCACCTTCAGACTTCTTATTCTCTAAATTGAAGGAGTATCTTAAAGGAAACCACTATGATATACACAAAGACGTGAAGGATGCTGTCCGATCTTGATGTAGAGCAATTATGACGTCCAATTTTTGCCGACGGGATGCGTCAAATGGTGCGGTGTTGGCAGCTCTGTGTTGTATGTGACGGTGATAATGTCAAAAAATAAAGTAATCAGTCTGTAGCTGGGATTTTAAGCTTTCTTTTGATGTATTGGTTAACGAATTATTATTAGAAATGGGGGAATTGTTACGGAAATTGCAAAACTGTCCAGCCCACCCTCCTAAAATATAGCATCTGACATTGCAATATACAGGTAATAATGTGTGGTTTAGTTTTCTATCGAGGATATTGATTTATATTTCTATTAATCCATAACTAAGATTGTAAGTCCTAAAAAGTAATAAAAACTTCAATTGCTAACTGCTTCTAATGCTGTATAGTAGCGATGCCGTCTAGGATTCACAAACCGTTCTATTTTTGGCCCCTGTGTTCTAGCTGACCATTGGGCTCGTTGTATGTAGACATTTTTCACACATTTACCTCGTCTTATTGGAAATAGACGTTCAAAAAGTGAAAAGCTCCGCTGTCTTTGTCTGAAATACGCCCACCTAAATGGTGGCATGTACCATGTCGTGCCGCTTGTTAAATTCTCTATATTCCATATTAAGGAGATGAAATAATATTGCTACGTCTAAAGTGAATGGTGTTTAACCGTGGATATGCGCTACATAAATGCAAACATGTTTGACGAAATATCAAGCCGGGGTAAAAGTATATTTATTAATTTACCCTTTTTGTTCCCATGAAATCTTGTTTTGAACACACATGCCTAAGATTTTCACTTTTAGACTTCTTGATGGACTTTACTATTATCATGTTATTCTTTTGTTGGTTTTTTTTTTTTTTTTTTTTTTTTTTTTTTTTGGGGGGGGGGGGGGGGGTTGCCGGTCAGAATATTTCTTTTATTTTGCTCCTTGTCTTAGTCATCGTTCAAGACTGGCAGATAAACGAGTCCTCCATTTTTCACCCCACTCAAAGCTCTCCTTATCTCGTATTCTACAAGGTTCAATTTCATATTATCCTTCTTAATTTGTTCTATTATGACGTCAACCAATAATCTCTTCTGGAGAGACAGCAGACAGAATGCATTAACGTAGTATCGATCATTTTCGGACCTGATAGAGTAATCGTTGAGTTACTTGCCAGTGCATTGAAAGGTCCAAGAACCGATCTAGATTTTTATCAAATAGAGAAATTATTGAGCAGGCACCGGTATAAAAGAAAGATCTAAACAAGTGTGTATGCAACGGTGCCAGGCAAAGCTAGAAAGAAAAATATAAGGAAAACCATCCCAAAAAAGCAGTCTACCTTGACTAGGGATCGAACCTCAGACCTTCTGATTACCGGTACAACACAATTGTTAAGATCTAGATCTAGACTTACTCAGTCTCTTTTTCCTGAGAGCAAGACATTTCATTTAACACTTACCACAGTAAGACTTCCAAAAGTACAATCGGTTTAAAATTTGTTAAAAACGTCACCTTTTGTTTAGCGCAGTAATCTATATGTACACAAATTGTTTTACAGGAGGTCCCAAGATAATAGCAACAATTGATATGAAGGAAGACACATAATGAATTTAAGTACAAGTTTATCAACAGTAACACAATCCCTAGTCAAGTACTCGTTATACATCTAAGTAATGTGAGAAACAAGAAAAAATGGCTTGTCCAATGGCTCAGCTTTGCGACGTTTAATGCGGGACTCCAACCCGGGACTCACAGCTTGATTACTAAATCACGATTTGAAATAAATTATAACAAAGTAATACACAGCTTGAAAAATACAATTTTGCCAATTTTGTTATTATTATTATTATTATTATTATTATTATTATTATTATTATTATTATTATTATTTATTATTATTATTATTATTATTATTATTATTATTATTATTATTATTATTATTATCATTATTATTATTATTATTATTATTATTATTATTATTATTATTATTATTGTTGCTGTTGTTATTGTTATTGTTATTGTTTTATTGTCATTTATTTTCATCAAACATCTAGTAAGAGTTATTAATGAAAGCCAGCCATTCTAAAAGCCATTTTTAAACAATCAATTATAGACGTCTATACAATTTCTGTGATCTAAATTTAAAAAGCGGTTGGTTCTCAATTCATTTTCTTTCGCCAGAGTTTCTTTGTTTAAATCCAATGTGTTTTTTAAAATATTAATTTACCTCCCATGTCTCAGGGAGAATGGGAAAAATGAAAATGATAGATTAATAATGTTTCGAAAATTCATTTTGCCTGAGGCAAAAGACAATAGGATTCATTAAGATATAACTTTTACTTGAGCTATCGTCGATAGATTAAGGTGATTCTACCTTCTCAAAATTTCTTAAACCTGTCACTTCTATATAAGAGACCATCTGAACGGCTTTGTGGTCTTGTGGTTGTCACGTCTATATGTAGGAGGGTGGCAAATAAGAGTAGACAGATAGGAGTCAGATAGTTTCCCCATAGACTAGTGTCTGGTGCCACTTTTATTTTTCCCTGTTATAGTCGGGTAAAGCTCCTGACACTTGACTGATAGTAAGAGAATGTTTTAGGTTTAAAGAAATAGGTAATTGAAGTAGTGGTAGATTATTGGCACGTTATATAGGGATAGGTAGGTTCAGAAGGTAAGTATTAATCCTCGTTAAAGAAAAGGTATTTTAATATAAATCAACAGAATTGCCTCATACAATAACAAGATAAGACGTAATTAGCCAACGAATAATAGTGCTGGTTTTAATTCATTATATTTAGACTATGGGTATTTAATCTTCATCCCGTATCACAAACTATTCATTTTGTTACTGAGTGGGCTTAACTTTCTAGATGTCTGGGCGGCGCTAATGTTTTTCCGTTATATGTTCAGTAGTTTCAGCCGACCGCTTGCCAGATTTCACTCTGTATCATTTGTAGCCAAGTTCTAGATGGTTAGTCGGTGACCTGATGCATGTTTGGCCTTTCTGTTTGGTCAGCCACAGGATGCATGTTCAGTCAGTACCCCGATCTGTGAAAATATCAGAGCAAATCTTTGACTAGGTTGCAACATTTTAATATTCCTATGAATAGTGAGGTCGTGAGGGATTTCAATTAATACCCTTGCCATCACCACTGATTATAAGATGTGTTAATAATTTAATTAACGGGACACATCGAGTCAGTGGGATGGGGAAAGATATGTATCATGAGAGCATAATAATCAATGCATATAAATGCTGAATAGAACTATTGTGTATTAGCGATAGCACATTGGTAAATGTAGTTCGCGCAAGGTAATTCATTCATTTGGAAGGCATACAATAATATATACATATAAAAATATATAGATAAAGATAGCGAATGAAATATGTTTATAATAACACGAGTTATCAATTACTGTTAATAACATGAGTTATTGATTTCTGTTATTTTTTGTTTGTGTCTACTTACTGCCAGGCGAAAACATAATATTAATTATCACTCCTACACATATGTTTAATTGGGATTAATTAATTTTTACACAATGTATTTCTATCACCTACCCTCATTTGCACATGTTTCTCACTAGTACAGAACTTTCGGGTTCCCTATAAAGCAGTGAGCTCGAAATGGGAGAGAGCGAGTTTTATCACTGTCATAGTTTATATGCGTTTCTCTCGGGAGTTGGAGAATCACAAGGAGCCAAAATTATTCCAGGATTTGGGCTTGCCTGGTTTACTATTGTTTGTTTCTTTAGACCAATCGTGTTCTGTGTGTCAAAACTGTAGCGTCGGTAATCTGGTGAATTCCTAATAGGTAGGTTATGTGCCCGTTACCATTGATCTAACACATGTCTAGCACCTAGGTGAGAATGCGATGTCAACTCCGTAGCTATAACACGTGGCCTTTTTTAATTGTGTCTAGGGCGATAACGATTAACACATGGCGACGCTGTGATAGTATGTATTGAGATTATGTATTTATTTATTTACAATCCTGGGAAAGTTGAGGCGATTGAAATATATCACTACAATGGTATGGAAGATTTTGGGTTCGAGCCTCGCCCAGCGCATAGTTGAGTCCTTGGAAAAGCCTCTCTACTCACATTCTCTCACCGTACTCAAGTGTAAAATGAGTACCTGACCATTGACAGCGTTGTCTCTGTCGGAAAAAATATTGTCATCTTTCGTTCTACATGTTAGGTATTGCTGTTGGTCAGGGACCCTTTGTTAAACGCTTTGAGGACATCTAGTAGATATTGCTCTAAATAAAAGCTCAAGTTTTTTTGTTTTTTTTTTTTTATCTCTTTATAAAGTTAAGAGTTTTCCGACCGTGGTAAAAGAAGACCCTCAGTAATTCCGATATTAATTATATAAATATGATCATTTAGGTAGCGTATTATCAAGGATTAACCCTTATCAATGCGTTTCACAAACTTTCATTGATTTTCCTAGCAGATCATATGGACAAAGATTTCCATTTCATACAGTACTAGCCGCATGTTATACGTCCTTTCTGTACTAACACTCTTACAATGTCCCTCACTGCCTACAGCCAGGTATTCATTCACACTTGAATCGAGTTGGGTAATGTGTGTTAAGTGCCTTATTCAAATACACAAGTTCGAGACCTGGATTTTCCACGATCACTGTCACTCATCTGGCCACTAACCACGATTAAAATCGCTCAACTATCGTGATTGGACGTGACACCGTACCACACTGAGTCACAGAACCACACATTCCGCAGCATTGAAAAAATCGTTCGCAATTTAGCTTAAATGCTGGCCAACTAGCTTCGCGGTGTTTGTGTGTGTTGAACCCTTGAACTCAAGAAGTAGGAAAGAAGTGGTTTTCAATAGATTGGAATTTGAAGCGACTTTTTTGGGGTCGTGGATAGCTCATACGGTAGAGTCACGATCTCCCCGGCCAGGCGGAGTTGTCGTACTAGTAAGGTCGCGGGTTCGAGCCCCCATCGCCGCCGCGAAGTTTTTATTCTCTGTTGTCTATTGGCACTTTCCTACTCACTTCATTTCTTGTTATTAAGCACATACCGTAGCAATGAAAAATCGTTCCCTTCCGATGCTGCTAAATCCCCCCTAATCAAGCAAGAAAGATAACAAAGTCAAGTAAGAGAATGGGTCAGTGCAGTGATGATTATCCAGGTGTTCTGTTACCTTGACAAGAAACGGACATATGAAAACATACAGACCCATTCATTGACTGATGCCCAAGATGTAGAGTGAAATCATTTCAGAATATTATATTATTCGACTAGTCGTTGTGAGCCCAGTGCTATTTGATGATTTTGTGATTTAAAACTACAACACTTTCCTTCGACCTGTTCGATCCCGTTCGCTCTGAGTGGCGCAAAAGTGAGTCTTTGAAAATGGATTTTTACTGACATAATATCACCGCGCTCATGTGTAAAATGAGTACCTGATCGTTAAAAGTATTGTCCCTGCCCGAAAAAAACCATTTAATATCGCCTAACAGGCGTCATGTCTCGTCTTATATGTTAAGTGTTGCTGTTATGACAAGATAGAGACCACTTGCAAAGCACCTTGAGCATGTTGAGTGGATATTGGCCTATACAAATTCCTTTTTGAAAATGCCCAAGTTCTGTTGCTTGCGATTCTAGTACTTCATTTTTCTTTTGAATTTTAGAACGAAAACGATAGAAGAAAACCGAGAAATTCCATTAACTTTTTTTTTCGTTTACACAAGCATTTTTCATTTTACGCCGCAATTTAGGGCAAAGTTTACACAAACCATATAAAAGCAATTGATATATTTTCTGAACTCTGTACTTTTCAATATAAAATTACAGTCTTTTAGCAAGGCTTGACCCCATAGCCCTTTAACCCTGATGTACCAGTGCCCTCTGAGAACCGTTTAAACAGTTAACTGCGTACCCTGGAAGGACACGTATATTTTAAAAATTGGCCAGAAAACTTGTACCGTCAAATACTGATCGATTTAAAGGACACCCATCTTGGCAAACCTTAAACCTCGAGTGGTCCCAAGTTTGAAAGTTTTTGCCAAGATGGTGGCCATTTAAATCGATCGATATTTGAAGGACGACTTTTGTGATCATTTTTTAAAATATGTGTCTTTCTAGAGTACGGCAGTTAACTGGTTAACTGATTTTCTGTCATTCTAACCCATTACACGCAGTGTTTTATTGTACCTTACTTACAGGGTGAACCAAGAGAGCAGTAATTATGAGGCGACGCGTGCTTTCAATCGTAACGAAGCAGGGGCCGCTCGCCTCCCTGTTAGTGTTATACTAGTGAAAACAACAAGTCTAAAGTTATCAGCAGATAAAATAGTAGTCCGTCGGAGCTATTAGCCCCATGGAGCCGGAGTTTATCCTAGTTTTTATAGCGTGAAACGGACAATAGCAATTGCTTGCTACCCTGTGGATATGACGCTAGTCTATCGCAAAGTACTTTCTGCCAGATTATCAGACCCAGCTACCCAATCACTGCTGGTTGGGCAGGGGGAGGGATCAGGAAAAAATCTCGACTGCACCCGGGTTGATCTCGGTCCCTTTCCTTGTGAAGCGAGTGCTCTACCAACCTATCTAACGGGCCCCCCGCAGATAAAGTAAGGTAAATAGAATTCTTTTTTTTTTTTTAATTCTTGGCATGAAAGGGTTAAAGACTAGACAACTATTATCAATGACGTCAGACGTCAACAGCTTGATTCAATTTTTTTTCCTCCTCAGACACAGACTTAAATCGATGACCTCGAGCGATTATCTTTGGTTCACTTCCCTCTCGTCTCTGATTTCACCAAAATTTCTATTTGACTGAATGGCATCTCTCTTAGTGACTAAAAATCCGTTTTCTCGTAAATATCGATGACTTGGTTGGCGTGGGCTGATGTCGACCGCTGCCCTTAAACCTTTCTGTTTATGTCTTTGATGGTTACATATTGGACTCGTGGGGATAGGGGTTTCTCCAGCTGTGAACTGGAGGGGAAGCACTTTGAAATGGAAATGTAAGAAACGTTTCAGGAAATGAATGGGAAGTGTCTTTGATTCTGGTGTGAAATAATAAATTATATGAATGTTAAATTGAGATGCTTTTAAAACACTCGAACATAGAACAATATATTGTTCTTGCTGGACTTTACTTCAAGTATAATGTCAAAGTCACGTTTTCATGTTCTGTCTGAAAAACACGTATTCAAAATGTTGGCCAGATGATTGATTCAAATTATCCTCTTCTTCGAAAAGCTCTTAAACCTGGGATTTCGCGAATTGGTGATAATACATAAATTCAATATATCGGCCCAAAAGAAAAACCTGTTAAGTTAACGAATAGAAATGAAAAGTTAAAATTAGATTACACAATGATGTTTAAAGTAATCTATGGCCTTCTTCGTTAAAATGAAATATTCCAATCTGGTTAGTTTGTTTTGTTTTGGTGGGGGTTTTTTTTTTTTTTTTGGGGGGGGGGGGGTTGTTGGGTTTTTTTTAAAAAAGCATTAAAAAACAAAAGAAATGCATTTGTACTTAAGGAGACATCAATACTTTAGGATTTGGGTGAAGAGGACTTGGCAATTTTACAATCTAAATCCAATAAAATTTCTATTTTGTAGTTTGTTTTCAGTGAGCTTTTATACAGGGCAATATCCATTAAAGAACTAAAAGCAGAATGTCCGAATGCAAGAACACTTAACATGTTTAGTCGTAAACTGTGTTAACAGACAGTAGAGTTTTGTTTTTGTTATCGTTGTTTTATTTTGTTTTTTAATTTGATTTTTTCTGTTTTTATCCGCTTTTTCCTTTTTAAATATGTTTATCTCAAAGAATATGCAATATGTAACTTACAGTTACATATGTTTTAAAATGACATAAATTATGGAATATTTGAGCCATTTAAAATCCCTATTTCTGATATGATGTATGATGATAAGATGATGTGTTCGTCACGTCGCTTGTAAGGCGCTATTCCAATTGTTAAGATAAAGCGATGCTTGTTGAAAGGAATGCCTTGACAGTTCTTTCATCAAGCATCATAATATTAACCAGTTAGTTAAGTACCGTATTCTGGAAAATCTCATATTTCAAAATTTGGGCAGAAAACACTTCCTTCAAATATCGATCGATATAAACGACCCTCATATTGACAAAACACTCAAACCTGGGACATGCTTTTCCAGAGTAGGGCAATTAAATCGTTAAGGGAGAAAATATCGCTGTACCTTTTCAGTATAGACTTTACTTTATATAGATAGTGAAAATTACGAGTCGACTCTTACCCACTTGTTATCGCATCTTTTAATGGCAACATCTTACTTTCTATTATTTCTAACATTGATTCTGACCAAACCCTATTTTTGAAAATATTGTTTACATTCGAATATCTTTATAAATGGACAGTTGAATTAATTTTAGCGGACCCTTGATAACGGTATAAAACGAGCTGTCGTAAAAAGATCGTCAAAGTATTTTTGTCATTGCGATAATAAAAATAAGAAGAAAAAAAATGAATCATCATACAATATGACTATTGGCTACTGTAAGTATGACAAACAAAATGAATAATGCATCAGATGTAGTTTATTGTATGTATGAGAAATGTCTATTGTTGTATTATTCCAAGATTGGTCGGTTTGACTTTGGGGAATAGCCTTCATCAATAACTTGAGCAATAATAATATAATGATGGATTTTGTAGAGTAAATAGAATAAATATTATAATTAATGTTTATTTTTACGTCAAGTCGTATGAAAACGTTTCCGTTACAAACAAGTTGTTCTTGATATTAATCCTCACTTGAGTCAGATTTTAATATTTTGTTTCGCTTTGCCCGTTTCGTTTTGTTTGTTTGGGTTTGTTCTTTTGGGTGTGTTTTTTTTTTTTTTGGGGGGGGGGGGGGCTGAATTTTTGCACTGAATTATCTTAAAACTGATCTTTAAAACAGAATTGAGATAAATAAGTATAAACACGGGGTAGTATTATGAGTGAAACCGGAGAGCGAAAGTTCTTTAGCTTTGTATCAGACAGAATTAAGAAGACATAGAACTGATCGCTGCTTAGGAGAGAGAGAGAGAGAGAGAGAGAGAGAGAGAGAGAGAGAGAGAGAGAGAGAGAATGAGAGAGAGAGAGAGAAAGAAAGAATGAAAGAAAGAGATAGAGTGAGAGAGTGAGAGAGAGAAGCATTGCTTTCTAACGCTCTCTTTCTGGATACAGACAACGGCAAACAACATATTTTCCAAGTTATAAGAGGATTATTGATACTATAAATAGATAAAATACAAATACTTGTCTAGCGCATGTCCATGGAATCACCATGCTCAAATCACTTTACAATGCTTTATTTATTATTCCACATTGAAACCATTTCTTTTTAATACATTACACATCACCTGTTATAGTCCCCAATGTATTAACACCTTTACAATATTCGTCACTGTAACCTATTATCACATAATAGTTCTCATTCTCATCATACCTGAGTCGAGTGGGGTACTGAGCAGAAATTGTATAACCCAAGATCAAAATGCCGCGCCGAGAGTTTCATCACTGGTCTGGCCAAGGACCAAGCTTAGCATATCTTGCTTTTATTTCAAGAAATGACACCATATTATAAAAATGTAGAAAAAAATCGGAGTAGTAGTTTAGTTTTTTTTAACTTAAGCTTTTTTATAGCACAATATCCACTGAACGTGCTCAAAGCGTTTTACAAAGGGTCCCTGACCAACAACAACACGTAACAAGTAGAAAGAGAAATGACGCCTGTTAGGCGATATTGCAATTTTTCGATAGACACAACGCATTTGACGGCCAGGTACTCGTTTTACACCTGAGTACGATGAGAGAATGTGAGTAGAGAGCCTTTTCCAAGGACTCAGCTATGGGCCAAGCTATGTTCGAACCCATGATCCGAAAGCGAATGTCATACCACAAGGCCACATAGTTATCCAAAAGGTAATAAAATATACTGATACATAGAATTGCATTTTTATATAAAGCATTATCATAGCTTTACCAAGCTGAATGCGATTTATATCTTCCAACGCATACATATATGCAGGTCTGACATCCGAACCCGCTTATGGGCCTAGTTTAACATTGTTGTACTGGACAATAATTTGCGTCATATTTTGAGATTTCTATTATAAAAATGATCCCATAAGGAATTTGGTTATCAGACCTGCAAATAAGTGCACGTCGATATCTTCTGATTATTTATCAGTAAGCCATATGGAATCAAAAGTTCTCTTTCTCTCGTGCGGCTATGTAGTTAAGACACTCGCCTTCAGATTGGAAGGTCCTGGGTTCGAGCCTCGCTCGGCGCATAGTTGAGTCCTTTTAGAAGGCTCTTTACTCACATTCTCTCACCGTACTCAGGTGTAAAATGAGTACCTGACTGTTAACGGCGTTGTCTCTGTCCGAAAAAAATTGTAATATCGCCTAACATGTGTCATGTTGGCCAGGGAGCCCTTGTAAAGAGGTTTAAGCACGATAAGTGGATATTGCGCTATAAAAGCTCAATTTTTAAAATAGTGTTAGGACACAAGTCACTGGTTAGCCTTTTTAAGTGCAAAAAGGTACAAGTAAATAATAACAGTCTTTGTCAATAAGGAACAAAAGCGTGGTATCAAAAAACTGGTTCCAATCTCATTAGAAGTGCAAAACCACTCTTCCGGAGGACGGAATACATACCTTGTGTAATTGATCTTCTTGTTTCAGAGTGATGGCATCTTACTTTCTAGTCTATATATATGCTGGTCGTCAAGAAAGATCATAAAGATCATACATCCTCGTTCATTTACGTCTCGTACTCCAAAGAATCTACTTAGGTCTATTATACTCTGCTACTAAAATAGTTATGCCACCTTATGATTCAATTTGTAATTTATTCATTATTAGTCATTATTAGTCCTCCTGGTTATATATACACTCCCAAGGATTTTGTAAGCGGAAAAGAAGAAGATGTGACGTCACGACTTTTCTTCCCTAGTGTCAGGTATCCCTTCGCACGTGGGAGGAATACTCTGGGGGGGGGGGGGGGGGGGGGGGGGGGGATTTAAAAATTTGGCCAGAAATCTCGTCCTTCAAATATCGATCGATTTAAATTACCCTCATGTTGGCAGAAACTCTCAAACATGGGACTTCGCAAACCTTTTTTGCCAGGATGAGGGTCATTTAAATCGATCGATATTTGAAGTACGAGTTTTATGGCCAAAATTTTTAATATGGGTTTTTGTGATTATCTATTGATTGAGATTTAATTTTATGCATGATTTCATTTCTTTGTCTCTTCCTTTTGTTCTTCACATCCGTATTTGAGCAGCTGTTGATGTCATGTCTCCGTTGTTTTTGCTGCTGTGATAAGTCATGTAGTATAGGACAGTAGTCTTGTTTTTTTGTATACTACTTCCCTCAGACAGTGTTGTTTTTCTGCTCATCAGCACGCTTTGGACAAGATATTGAATATCAGCTGGGTTAGAGGCATCCTTTAAATTCTTTAACGAAAGATTCGACGCTAGTGAGTTTCTGAAATTTTCTTTGACCAGGTCACCTCTTAGACTGCTGAAGTCTTTGATCGATTTTCTATTTTGTTCTATTTTGTAATGCTTATGCCTTGGCTTATTTCATTTTCTGTTGGCCTGAACTTTGAAACTACGAGTCTATGGTCTGTGGATGTCTTCATTCCTGCATATGTTGGTGAATCATTGAGAAAGCGTGTGTAATGGTCCGAAATTATGATAGTATATCTGATTGTAAGTATTGATAATCTTATCCTTAGAATTTTTCCACGTTCCTTGCCATGTAGTTATATGGCGGGAAGTGTTTAAAGGCACTACTATCTACATATGAATAATCTATGTTCTCAGCAAAAATCAATAAGACAATGGCCATTTTCATTACGCAGATTTATATTGTTTTCTCATATCTATTTCCATCTATCTATGTCTCTTCTGTTGCGATAATCTTAAAATGAGAAATACATGGTGAAAGATATATCTACTTGAATGATAATAATTTTAATCCTTTTTGCAAATACGTGAAGCAGTAAAATTGGAGGAAGTGGTATGCCGATCAATCTGCAATATTGAACACGCATCAAAAAATCTTTGCTCGTAATCAAGGGGAAAACACGAGACACGGTATTTGCAAAACATGTTTGTTGAGGTGCATTAAGCCTGGCAGCAAACTCAGTGTTCTCCTTAGGCAAACAGAATTTTTAAAGCGATTGCATCCCTGGGGTGAAAATATGTGTTTTGCATTGCATTAAGCCTTTCACCTTCTACTTTCAAGAAGAGCGGGAGGGATTCTGGAGACAGCAAAAGACAACCTGTTATGCTCTGTAACGTAATATCCTTGTTTTAGTGACACGAAACTGATAGAAGCTTTGGACTGTAAAGAGTAATGAACATAAGTGAATAGCTTCAAAAAGAACAAAATACCGAACATGGAACGTTTCAGTCTCAAAACCCTTCTTCAGCCGATAACAAAAACAATAAAAACATCGATTTGTCACCTAAAATTTAGACAGACACTGCTGGGAAAGGGATCTTGAAATTTAAACAAAGAGAAGCGTCTGCTAGGCAACAAAGCACGTAATATGCTGAATGGCGCAGATTATTAAACTGTGCATAAAATTTGGTGCGTAAAAAACATTGAGGAGTAGAATACAAATAGATGTCAACGCTGTTGTACGTATTCGTGTTTTTACTGTTGTTGTTATTGGCTAAAGTAGGGTTTTGAGCTCGAAACGTTGCGTATTTTGTATTTTGTTGGTGGTGTTTTCGAAGCTGTTATATCCACTTTTGTTTATTACTTATTTTTTTTTTTTAATTTGTCTAATGGCTCTTCGGTTAGGGCACATAACTGACGCAGATAATTTCCACCTTAGATTTGAATCAGGTAAATTTGAATATTTTCCAGCAGCTCAGTGGATTATTGAGTTTGCTATATCTAGATACCATAGAAAGTGGGGATTTTTTTCCACAGACAGTAATTACTTTGGTGAAATGCTCTGAAAATCCAAGTAAGGTCGTGTCATATCATTCGACTTACCTTCGAAATAAAGGTAGAAGAAGATAATCGATTCAAACACAAATGAGCCTGAACCATCTCCTTACCAACTATAGGAAAATCGTAACATTCGTTACGATACAACCAACCTTTTTCTTATTCAAATTTCTTTTGTACATCATAACATTTAAAGAAAATGAGCAACAGTGTGTTATAGAGCATGTTTTGCTTAAGAAATTATGTATCGCAAGAATTTTACTGCTATTGTGTTTGAGTGAAAAAGTATATTTTTTTGTTAGTTGTGTGTGAAGTTTTGGGGAAAATCTTGAAAATGGCTGGTAAGGAGAGAGTTAAATAAGACTGGGAAAAAGTTTGTAATTTCTAATGATTTTGAAGTTTATTATTATTTCAAATGTGAAACTACCGCTTGATGCTAAAAATGATATTTTAAAAAATAAATATATGAAATCTGAGTAAATTATATATGTTATCCATTGTCTCGGTTATATGTCAGGGCGAACCAGTTGCTTAAAAGTCAAATTTAAAGTAAAACGTCGAGAATATAAAATGTTGGTGTTTAGCACTCTGAAATGCCATATTCAGTTTCCTCAATTAGACACATATGAAA
>NC_088361.1:43886095-43908595 GCF_034508935.2 Berghia stephanieae
GATCTGATCACGTATGTATTAACGCTTAATCTCTCTTAAAGAATACAACCCGATTCCTGTGTAAATTCCAGTCATGACAAATTATTCCACGATGCTAATCCGATGATGCGTTAGTGCCAACATTACCTCACGTTGCTGTATTAATAACACATACCAAATGGAACGAGGTTAACGTTGATTTTATTCAAATGACTGACTGGCAAGGACGAAGGTAGCCATGCATTATCATAGATAAAACAGACGCAAATCTACCTCTCTCGCTCGCTCTGTGTTCTTGATGGTCACAGAGATAGTGTGTGCTTGGCTAAGAAGTTCACAACATTGTCATCCGGAAGTATAACTGGCCAACACACAAAACTGTGTTCAATCATGATCGTATATAGTCTGGTAAATACAGTTTAGTGAGAACTACTAATAAACGCGGATGGCAAAAAAACAATAACAAAGACCTGAGTGACGTCAACTTTGAACCATGTATAATTTTCTGTGTTGGTTCTATTGATCAAGCGGTAGAACAGTGGGTATTTTACTTAGACACATGGGGGACCTTTAACAGCTTATCAGTAATCACATTCTGGTTTTCCTTGGGGGGGGGGGGGGGGGGGGGGGGGGGGGGGGGGTCGGAGGAGGGGGAAGCTGTCCATTCTGTTCATTGGTTGGAAACGTTATTTGTTTTGAGACCAGTCGAGAGAAATATCAATTTTAAGAATATGCCTTTAGAAATCTCTTGTATGAAATAATATTCCGTTCATTCAGCACTGAGGAGAAAGTTTACTAAGAGACTATTTCAATGAAAGATAGGAATAACTCAGGCGTCAGTCGTAGGGAAACGCCACAATGAGAGGTGACTTGTTCACAGTCTACAATACGGCTGGAGAATCGAACTCGATGCCTCCCGGGTACGAGAAAAGATCATAACCTTTGTACCCCTACACAGCAACATTGCAACCCGACAACAACAAAAAAGACCACTTGTGAACTTACTTACGTACTTCTCGTAATCAGAGACGGTTTTGTTCTCATAATAATATTTAACCATAAATCGTTCATGGAACACGTAACAGATGGAAAATCATGTTAGTCAGGTCCTTCAGTGTGGCAATTAATTATTACCATCCTACCAACCCATGCGACTAATGAAGCGAAAGTAAGGTCAATCTATACCAGTGACCCGGAAGATCAAGTCCTGACTCCAACTATATGAAATCATGTTATTGTGTTTGACTAGGGTTGTGGCAAGGTTCTTCATAGATCATTGATCGATGCCTGTCTTTCGAAACTAGCCAATCACCTAAGTCTCCCCAATTTGACTCCCGTTATACTTTATTTTTTACAATTTATTTACAATTATAATCATCATAATTATTTTGACCGTATTATCACCATGATCATTACCATCCTCATTGTCATCATCGTCATTATTTTTATCATCCTTGTCACCATCATCATCATCATCATCATCATCATCATCATCATCATCATCATCATCATCACCATCGTCATCATCATCATCATCATCATCATCATCATCATCATCATCATCATCATCATCATCACCATCGTCATCATCATCATCATCATCATCATCATCATAATCATCATCATCGTAATCGTCGTCGTCGTGATCATAATCATCAGTTTCATCATCAACGTCATTATCATCATCAACACCATCCCCTGCCCCGCAAAGAACAAAAAGTTTGTTATTGAGAGATGACTTCTTACTTGTACTTAATCATTACTATTATACTTCTAAGCCTACGTCATTCAAAAGAAACCCATTTTTAGTCCTGTCTTATGTAAAGGAAAGTATGTCCTTCATTGTTTTATTTTATATAATACTTCATAGCAATCAGCATTGTTCTTTTCTGAAATCATTTCCTACAAATATCAAAAACATACCAAAAATATTTCTATTACCTCTCTGTGTTGGGCCATATAATAATAGACTCTGTCTGTGTTATGTTGGGCGTTATTGATACGTTCAATATATTCTGTGTCGCATTGCGGTTTAACAAAGGTTGGTTAATTACGTAATAAAGCGAGACATGATACGGCTGGGTCAATCGTGATCTCTGTGCATTGCAATGAAATAGGTAAGGATTATGGCCCAATTTGTCAGCATTCTTTTGATGACATTACATGAGATAATAATATAAGTTCTCAAAGTGTATTGTTAGTATTCTTGTTTTATTGCAGTCAAATCGGAATTTGTGTGAAATCATTATAAAGTTTATAATAAGATTTCAAACGCACTGAAAGGTTTTTAAAATAGATCAAAACTGACTAATTAGTTTTATAGGAAAACTGAAAAAATGAATTTTTTCCCCTGAATATTTCAACTCTGTTGTTTTCGGACTAAGATGTAAAAAACGTTAAAAGCACTCGAAAGAACTTTAAAAAAAAAACAATGTCTTCGAGCTTGTAATGGATTGAATCCAACAACAGACATGGACGTATAGTGCTTGAAAATGTGTGCAAAAGTTACACTGGCACCCAAAGACCTTGCAAAAATACGCCAGAGGCGGTGGTAGAGAATAACAAAGGGGAGGGGAGAAGGAGGGGGTGGGGGGGGGGGGGGAGAGAGAAAGGTCTCCAATAAAAATAAATTCAGAACATCATGCTCGCAAAAGAAATGTAACATCTAAAAATATATTGGACACGGGGGGGGGGGGGAGAGAGAGAGAAAGAGAGAGAGAGAGAGAGAGAGAGAGAGAGAGAGAGAGAGAGAGAGAGAGAGAGAGAAGAGACATTAAGATAAAAAGAGAGATAGGTACATATTAAATAGGTTGAGGGATACAGCTAGCGAGCTAGCTAGCTAGATAGATAGATAGATAGATAGATAGATAGATAGATAGATAGATAGATAGATAGATAGATAGATAGATAGATAGATAGATAGATAGATAGATAGATAGATAGATAGATAGATAGATAGATAAATGACAGATATATAGATTTATATAGATATATAACTAGATATAAATTATAAAACAAAAACCATGAAATAATAGTGCTCAACTTTAGAATAAAAGGAGCTATTTATAAACTGGTCTGGTAGATCTAAATCCAAAAGTTTCTTTATTTTTAACCGTTTGGTCAGGGTTTAGGTAGAAAAAAGCTCGCCATCTGGTGTTTCTTATAAATTTTTCGGTTTTGTTGATTAGAGATTTTAGGTATTGTTTGCTTGTCGGGATCGGGATGTTCTTTGTCGAATAATCAAAATTGGTACTTACGAGGTTCATTTCTGGTTAAAATAAAGTGCTCAACAGGACAGTAGAACTGGAGCTTATATAACTAGATAGATAGACAGACAGACAGATAGTCAGATAGATAGATAAATATATAGATAAAATGGATAGATAGATAGATAGATAGATAGATAGATAGATATATAGATAGATAGATAGATAGATAGATAGATGGATGGATGGATAGAAAAATAAATTGATTGATTAATATCTGTACGTTTATGTAGACTACTTCTCTTTCTATTTAGCCATCTATTAATATATCTATCTATCCATCTATCTATCTATCTATCTATCTATCTATCTATCTATCTATCTATCTATCTATCTATCTATCTATCTATCTATCTATCTATCTATCTATCTATCTATTAAGCTGCTGATCAGCATTATTTATCTGTCTATATGTCTGTCGGTCGATTTATCCATAAATCTATCCATCTTTCTATTCATAAGCCGAATTCTGATCTTAAACATTAGAAAATTAAACAGTTATATATGATAGAACTCAGACAAATGTGTAACAGTGGAATCATGTCTAAACATTGAATGACACGCCAGAGGCGATGGTAGAGGATAACAAAGGAGAGAAAAAGAGGTCTCCAATAAAAATGAATTCCGAATAGAAATGAAACATCTAAAAATCTCTTGGACATGAGGGAAGAGCCATTAAGAGAAAAAGAGAGATAGATAAATTGTAAATAGGTAGAGGGATATAGCTAGCTAGTTAGCTAGCGAGATAGATAGATATATAGATAGATAGATAGATAGATAGATAGATAGATAGATAGATAGATAGATAGATAGATAGATAGATAGATAGATAGATAGATGGTAGTTAGATATATATATATATATATATAGATAGATAGATAGATAGATAGATAGATAGATAGATGATAGATAGATAAAGATAGATAGATAGTCTGACAGATATTTAGATAGACAGATAGATAGATAGATCGATGGATAAATATATAGATAGATAGGTAGGTTGATAGATAGATAAATAAATAATTAGATAGATAGATAGATAGATAGATAGATAGATAGATAGATAGATAGATAGATAGATAGATAGATAGATAGATAGATAGATAGATAGATAGAAAGATAGATAGATAGATAGAAAATATATTGATTGGTTGATATGGCAGTATTCCTCAAAATTATGTAGATTCACTCTTTTTCTATTTATCCATCTATTAATCTTTCTATCTATCCATCTATCTGCCTATCTATCCATCTATCTGTCTATTAAGCTGCTGATCTGCATTATTTATCTGTCTATATCGCTGTCGGCCGATTTATCAATAAATCTATCCATCTTTCTATCCATAAGCCGAATTATGATCTTAAACATTAGAAAAATAAACAGTTATATATTATAGAACTCAGACAAATGTGTAACAGCGGATTCATGCTTAAACATTGAATGATGCAATAGTTGAATCCTAAAGTACATTATTCGGTGCCGTGGAAGGAAACTCGGAGGTCAAGAAATAATAACCATTTCTATAGAAATTCTATCTAAAGTGGCAAAAATATATCAATATGAATGCCTCGGCACGTTTTGCCGTCAATTGAAGCACAAACACACTTAGATGGAGGACTTGAAGAAATAATAGGATATTTTAACGTAGAGGATATTTATGAATTCCTTCCTAATCAAGACTAATACGATATTGGAACAATATTGGATATCTGTGATAGTTTTTTTGATATTTTCATTCCCGTGGTAAAAGCTTTCTGCCATTCTCTTAAGGAATATTCTTTCATATGAAAGTATATCTAATATTATGATAACCTAATGTATTTACTCATGAGAAAGTTTCAAAATTAAATGAAAATGATTATTATATTTATCCAATGACTCGGTATTCGTAAGGCTGCTGAATGATTGAATTGCCCCTAATGTTATTGCTATTATTATCATAATTTTATCATTACCTACTATTCCTACAACAGCAACAACAACAACAACTACTACTACTACTACTACTACTACTACTACTACTACTACTACTACTACTACTACTACTACTACTACTACTACTACTACCATTACTACTATTACTCCTACTACTACTACTACTACTACTACTTCTACTACTACTACTACTACTACTACTACTATTACTACTACTACTACTGTTATTGTTATTATTACTATAACCACTGCTACTGCTAATGCTTCTACTACTACTACTACTACTACTACTACTACTACTACTACTACTACTACTACTACTACTACTACTACTAAAACTACTACTACTACTACTACTACCACTACCTGTGGCGGGTTGCGTGTTATTTTTGTGGGATCGAGTCCAACCGATAGCTCAATGGTCTGGATTCGAACTAGTATGCGCGCTATGGCTCTCGTTACCAGCTGCGCCACTCAACCTATACCACAAACGGCCCAGGTTTAATCTAGCGGTGATTAAGAATTGCCTTAGGGTCCCTTATAACTTAATTGCATTAATAACAAGTGAGTCAAGACAATAGTAACGCCCAATACAATAATAACAATTCTATACATGAAGTTTAATTAGATTGTTACAGGAAAATATAGAAAGAATAAGTATTTATTTAATATCAGGAAGAATAGCTCTAATCGAGTGAATCTAATTTATTATTTATTTATCTATTGGTTTATTTATTGATTCATTTACGATTGATTAATTGAGTTAGTTTCTAATCATCTAGCTGTGTCTGTGGAAATACATTTGAAAATGGTATAAGCCCGTTTGGCTTATCTTTATCCTGCCGGCTTGCTTGATTGAGGCAAATGTATCAGCTAGTTCCAGGGTTGGCTCCTGCTTGCAGGGTTTTCTGGACTTCACAACAGTGTGTTGTAGTTAGCGACTGACATCAGGGGTTTACCATTATGCAAGGACTGGGAGGCAGGGATTCGGCACGGGCTGGTGCTTCAAGGACAAGAATCGTCAATTAATAATTAAAACAACAGGTCTTAGAGCCAATCGAGTTTTTCTTTCGCCACCGGATCGTCCTTGAGCGACACATCATAATAGTCTTTATTTGCCGACAAAGGCAAGGAAAGCAGTAACTCCATGACAATGGTAGTTACTATATTTGTATCAAACATCAACTGACAGTCGAGCTATCTTACATGATGAGAATTTAACAGGGTTGTGTCCCTGGTATTTCTTTATTTATTTTTATTAATCATAATTGAGGTTATGATGTGTGGCCGGCGATTGGCGGTAGGGTACAGACATTCAAGCAATATACATATTGAATATAAATGAAATAATAGCATAGATCATAAACAAATGTTAACTATTGTATAAGATACATATAGATATAGTTTTGTACAGGTATTCCAACTTACGAACATCCATGGAATAGCACAATTAAAATATATACACAAACTATAATATTAATAATATATTAAATTGAATTCACAGTAATATCTCATTCCACTTTGAATGTTAACCAATAATTCATTTTACCTCCAGCCGAGGGAAGAAAACACTTTTACACGTTTGAAATTGGAGGGATAGCTCTTCTTTCTTGGGCTTCTTCGCGTGTGTGTGATTCAGTTCAGAGATGAATTTGATTTTGTGAATTGAGATGATGCGTTGGGATTATGGAAATAGTCAATGAGAAGAATGTTACTGTTTAAGATCGCCAATGATATTCATATGCTTTGATTAATACGGAGTAACGGAGAATTACCGGAGAGCTAGGCCTTAATTGCAATTTTAGCTACTCTTGAACGAGACAAGAACCTCAGGGCATATGCACGTTGGAGTCTTGTTTGGGAAAGGTAATTAGCAGGAGGTATGGATACAATGGGCAGACAACTTGAACAGGTAAATAAGCCTTAAGCTGAAAGTGAGTGTTCCGTTATACAATGGGAAGGTTTCCCACCTATTGACCAATTTTTTCCCGTTAGCAAATTTTAGAGCTTTATTGGAGGAAAGACTTCCACGTTTTGAGTATCTTAACTGGAGGTGTTAATCTGCCTTGGCAAATATGTCTCGCCCACTAGGTTTGAAGTGGTTTTGAATGAGACCCTGACGAATGATAAAGAAACACGCAGTGAAAGAAAATCGTTCGTCACACTACCACGACTACCACTACTACTACTACTACTACTACTACTACTACTACTACTACTACTACTACTACTACTACTACTACTACTACTACTACTTTATTATTATTAACCCTAGCAGCAGCCATAATATCACCATTTTTAGTTATTAATGACCATTACCATCATGAAAATGGCCTCATATGAAGTGACCTATCGCCCAGGTACTCTGGCAGTAACTGACCAATAGTCACAATATACTTTACTTATTGCTTGGTCTTTCATCTTCATACAATCTCCTAAAGGATCGGATATACAATAAGTAGATTGAAGACCTTTCAAGTATCTGTTCGTGGGTAGATCTGAACGAGATATGCTGGTAATTTTATACGTTTAATCGTTATATTTAGGTATGGACAGATCGTTAATGGTTTTAAGTAGTGAGTGTCTATACGGATGAAGTTTTTTTTGTTTTTTGTTTTTGGGGTTTTTTGTTTCTTTTTGTGTGTTTTTTCGGATGGGGGGGGGGGGGGGGGGGGGGGTGAGACTATGCTAAACGGTCGTTCTTGTGACGTTCGCCATAAAAAGACTCCAATAAAAAATTATTTTCTGAAACTGGGAAAAATTCGTTTTCGTCAGTTTCTATCAGTTAAATAATGTAAAATAAACCAAATAAGAGCGAAATACTAGAATAGAATAAATAGTTTACAAAAGGTTAAAAAAATGTGTCGACAGAGTATCAACATTGTCCACACGTTTTCGACATTTTAAAAAGCTTTACCTACTATAATTCCGTTGCTAGATCGTCAGTATTTTGGGTTATTTTTCATTATTTAACCCAGAGAAATTGATGAGAGGGAATTTTGTCCTTTTTTTCTAAATAATTAGTTTTGAGTATATATTTTTGGATAACGTTTCAAAAACACAACGTCGGATATAAAATCAATGACCAAGAACGTGAAGTATAATATATTTAAGTGCTTGTCACAAGTGGATAGGGCACGTTAGGTACATATTATCATACCCCACTCGACTCAGGTATTTAGTTATTTGTAGTTGCAGAAGGATCAACGTGAGCTAATATTATAGACCAATATCCACGAAATGTGCTCAAAGCGCTTTTTAAAAAGAGATGAATGGCCATCGACAACATTGAACATGAACAGACCTGTAATGCGGCTTGTACGGTTTGTAGACAAGAACAACCTGTTTACCTCCCGGTACATTTTTACACCTGAGTTTGGTGACATACTGTAAACTATGAACTCGGCATTAGATTTGAACCTTTAACTTACACTTTGAAAGCCAAGATTCATACACAGGGAGTAGGAATAATTCTAAGCACGTTTGCTCAGAAGTCACTGAGAGGATGGGAACAACATGGAGAAAGGATCATCATGTCGTCCTTTACAACACGGAGTAAGAAGATCAGCATGAACATTGTACAGATCTATGCCCCAACAAATGATGCAACAGATGAGGACAAAGATACATTTTATAGTCTGCTACAAGTCATTGACAAGTTGCCAAGGAAAGACATCAACATATTGATGGGCGATGCTAATGCAAAAGTGGGACAGGATAACGTAGGTTATGAAAGTAAGACTTTTCAACTTAAACGTAAAGTCTGTCCTACTGTATGGATGTGAAACTTGGAACGCATCACAGGCATGTATAAGGAGGGTACAGATTTTCGTAAACAGGTGCATGCGTAAGCTACTCAGAATAAAATGGATGGATAGAATAAAAAATGAAGAAGTATGGAAAAGAACACAGTAGAAACCAATGGGAGAGGAAATAGGAAGAAGACGATGGAGGTGGATTGGACACACGCTTAGAAAGAATGACTCAACTATAACAAAGAAAGTATTGGACTTGAACCCTCAGGGCAGAAGATCAAGGGGAAGGCCACGAGAAACATGGAGAAGAATTAAAGAAGCTGATATACAGAGAAGTGGTAAAACCTGGAATGAGATAAAAAAAAAAAGTTAGCTCAGGATAGAGAAGGATGGAAACTCTCTGTGGCCTATACCCTGACCCAGGTGAAAAAGGCAATGATGATGATGATGATGCCGTTTTATTAAAGAACACAGTATGTGTTATTTGGTTAACATTGCAAACGGCAGCATATATATATATATATATATATATATATATATATATATATATATATATATATATATATATATATATATATATATATATATATATATGTATTGTGTGTGTGTATGTTTGTGTGTATAAAAGTTGTTATATTCATTAATTATTCTCAACAATATTCGACTCCTGCCTCGGAGAGCCATGTGCAAGTTTATTGTGTGTATGTGTTTGAGTGTGTGCGCGCCAGGCACGCGTATTGTGTGCGTGTTTGTATCTTGATTAAAGAGTCCATGTCATTACGCATACTTTGCCTTCATAAGGTTTGGAATAATAGCGGGAAAACACAATGAATGAACAGACATTGGCAACAGAGACATCATTAGAAAGACTGTCTTTGGCGTGGGTTGCTGTGATGATGTCTGTATTAATGAACTCTTTGATAATGATATTTAAAAAATGGCTTGTACGACAGCAATTTACGACAACCTGGAAGACGCTAAAACAAAACAAACATTTGCACGCTCTCTCTCTCTCTCTCTCTCTCTCTCTCTCTCTCTCTCTCTCTCTCTCTCTCTCTCTCTCTCTGTGTGTGTGTGTGTGTGTGTCTCTGTGTATGCGTGTGTTTGTGTTTGTGTGTGTGTCTATAAATCAAATTATCTATCTTTCTCTCTCTCTCTCACTCTCTCTCTCTCTCTCTTCTCTCTTCTCTCTATGTATGTGTGTGTATCTATAAATCAAATTATCTATCTATATATCTATCTATCTCTCTCTCTCTCTCTCTCTCTCTCTCTCTCTCTCTCTCTCTCTCTCTCTCTCTCTCTCTCTCTGTATGTGTGTGTTTGTCTATAAATCAAATTATTCATCTCTCTCTCTCTCTCTCTCTCTCTCTCTGTGTGTGTGTGTGTGTGTGTGTGCGTGTGTGTGTATGTGTGTGTCTATAAATCAAATTATCTATCTATCTCTCTTTCTATCTCTCTTCTCTCTCTCTCTCTCTCTCTCTCTCTTTCTTTCTTTCTTTCTTCCTTTCTTTCTCATTCTTTCTTTCTTTCTTTCATTCGAATTCTCTGTTTCCTCCTTTCTCAGTGTTTGTGTGTGTGGCGCGTGCAAACAAATTTTGTAAAAAAAAATACTTTACCCACAGACACTTACTCATTTCAATAATTACACTATCGTTGAAAATACATTAGAGCTGCGGCAACGGTCAAGATCAGACCTGTAGATGCGTCAAATATGGGCCAGTTTGTTTTGGGTTTGTTTTTTTTTTCAATATAGATCACCCTTATCTTGCTTTTTGTCCCCAATCATTGAATTCTATATTATAACTTCCAGATTGTTAATAAAACTGACAATGTCGTTTTGTGTATCTTTCCCATAGATTACTGAGAAGTTGACCAATTTGATGTGTCCCGATGGAGGGTTGGTCTCGTCTCACCATTCTGAGCCTCCTTTCAATCCTGGTCAGAGGTAAGTTATCACCTTCACCGCCATCTCCCCCCCCCCCCCCCCAACTCTTTCAAAATGACATGCAGCATTGGATCCCTTTGCTCTTTCTTTTTGGTCCCGATAGCTCAGTTGGTATAGCACTCGCTTAATACGCAATGGGACCGAGATCGATACCGGGTAAAGTCGAAACTTTTTCTGACCCTTTGTTCACCCTGCATGATTGGGTAGCTGGATCTGTTCGGTCTGCCGAAAAGTACTTTGCGATAGACTACCATCCCATTTAGGGCAGCAAGCATTGATATTGTTCGTTAAAGCTATAGAAACCGGGATAGACTCCGGCTCTAAAGACTACTTTTGCTCTTTTTTAATTCGGTTCCGATTACTGTGTTTGTATCGAGTTTATATAGATTGGCAATCGCATTTCAAACAGGTAGCATTAAGTACAGATTTCAACTTAACTTGACAAGGAAAATAAAACTTTTAAAGACAAACGTCGTTTACGTCAAATATCGACCGAGTATAATGATACTCGATTCGTAAAATAGTATAAAAACTGACATGCTTTGAAATATCACATTTGATATTTCTTTGAAGTCTCGGGTTTGATACAATTTCTGACAATTTGAGTGTCATTTTTGATTGATAGATACGTCACCAAACACAAAGGCAAAGATGGATTTTGACCCAAAATTGGTGGTTTCTTCTTTAAGGAAATCGTTGATTAAAGATCTAAATTATCTGTTAACAATCACCGTTAATCGTTTTGTAAATATCGACAAAACAATCATGTGACTTACACATCTATAAATGGTTAATGAGAATTGAATAAAACGATACAGGGTGAATACCTAGAGTTTGATCATTGCTGAGAGTAGCAAGACTTCCTTTATTTATAGATAATGCTTACAATATTTTTCTGTCTGCGTTTTCTTGCACTATCTATATTTCAAAGTTTGTCTTAATTTGCATTTTTTATATCGTCCCTATTCCATCCCTTCGTCGAGAGACTATTAGCTAATAGCTTTAGACAGATAACACAGAAAAACTTTTAGACTACATTATCGATTAGAATTATCATTTTGAAGCAGATGAAATTTAAACGAACGTCAAAAGAATTAAATAGAAAACATCCATTGAGAACTAATTCAAATCCTATAGCCACAACAATACTTGTTGACAAAATGAATCAGGAAAAAATCTGTCTTCGGGGTGTTTTCATCATTCTGCGGACGGTCCATTGTTACCAGTCTGAGGATATTTGGGCCATTGTTCCTTCTTTTATATTTTGAGACTTGGAAATGAATCAATAACTTTACGTTTTATAATAAATATGAGGTTTTCTCCAAGGATTTTGCCATGTTTGATGCGCTCAACAATTTCTATTTTCAATTGCCTTTAATATGACAAACTCACAATTTATGGGAAGAGAAGTTATTTTGTATTATATAATGTTCTAAATGGATATATATATATATATATATATATATATATATATATATATATATAGAGAGAGAGAGAGAGAGAGAGAGGGAGAGAGAGAGAGTTAGTGAGAGAGAGAGAGAGAGAGAGAGAGAGAGAGAGTTGCAATAGCTAAAGATAGTTTTAATAAAATGATTCTAATTTTTTATTAAAACACAATATCTCAATGACAAAAAAAAAAAAAACACAGGGTTTTGAAGGCCTATGTCTGGTCAGTATTATTATATGGCTGTGAAAGTTGAACAATTACATAAGACATTAGAAAGAAACTGGAGGCAGCAGAAATTTGGTTTCTTAGAAGGATGTTAAAAATCTCATGGACAGAGAAGAAAACTAATGAACAAGTATTAGAGCAAGCTGAAACTAAAAGGTTACTAATTCGTACAATAAGAAAAAGACCAATGCAATTTTTAGGGCACCTAAATCAACATAAATGTATTGAACATCTTGCTCTCACAGGAAAAAAAGAAGGTAAAAAGAGTAAAGGTAGACCAAGAAAAACATATTTGAATAGTTTGAACAGCTGATTGACAAAGAAAGAGAAGAGTAAGATTAGTTTTCTGAGGTTATCTTATCAGAGAGATGAATGGCGTACCATGATCTACACTTTTTCAATTCTATTAATATAATAAAACTTTCCCCTTATGCTAGTTTTTGTATCTGTCAATAAAGATCTGATACCGCTCTCCTCTGGTAATTTTGTAATCGATTTTTTTTTAATCAGAAGAACCCAGGTCAATCTCATGATACATACATTCATACAATTGAATGAGGTATTCGCGAATTCTCCTTTATTTTATTATTTAAGACTAGGTAAATCTAAATACATTTCTGCCTTACAGATAGTCACCAAGGACAATTTGAACAAGGAATTTTTAACAAGCTTTTCAACCACTCAGGATACAACAAACACGAGCGTCCCATCTCGGATGAGACACAACCAATCACAGTGACTTTCGAGATTATCCTCCAGCAGATTATTGACGTGGTGAGTGCCTGACTGATATTCATGTCCCGTCCTACATGTTAAATGTTGCTGTTGACCAGGGACCCCTTGTAAAGCGCTTTGAGCACATTTAGTGGATATTGCGCTATATAAAGCTCTTTTCCTTTAATGTTCATATTCATTCTTCCGTACTCTGACCAAAAAAAAACTAATAAAATATGGCCAGAAAACTCGTCCTTCAAATATTGATCGACTAAAATGACCCTCGTCATGTCAAAAATATCCCCAGCTTGAGAATTCCTTATGGTTTTTTACATTTAGATAGAGAAAATACATTCAACCAGCTTTTAGGCAGATCACATTTTGTCTCAAAATAAACTCATTTATACTCATTCTTCCGTACTCTGAATTAACACATTATTGAAATCATGGCCAAAAACTCGTCCTTCAAATATTGATCGATTAAAATAACCCTCATCCAGTTAAAAGTATCTCAAAACTGAGAATTCCTTGAGGTCCCAGGTTTAAGGGTATTTATAAACATGAGGGTCATTTTAATCTCTCAATATTTGAAGGACGAGTTTTCTGGCCAAAATCACAAAAATGTGAGTGTGTGTTTTTGCAGAGTACGGCAGTCTTATATATGTAACCCTTCGCATCAATCTGGTATTATGAAAGAATGCACAAGATGGAGAAAGTTGAATTTTGAATTGAAATGATCAGAGTTGGCAGTGCTGCTATGTGGTCTTGTGGTATGACACTCTCTTTCGGATCGGAAGGTCCTGGGAGCGAGCCTCGCTCGGCGCATAGTTGAGTCCTGGGAAAAGGCTCTTTACTCACATTCTCTTACCGTACTCATGTGTAAAATGAGTACCTGGTCGTTAACAGCGGAAAAAAAAATTGTAATATCGCCTAACAGACGTCATATCTTGTTCTACATGTTACGTGTTGCTGTTGGTCAGGGACCCTTTGTTAAGCGCTTTGACCACGTTTAGTGGATATTGCGCTGTATAAAAGCTCAAGATTTTTTTTTTGAAGAGATAAAACATCATTAAAGTTATTTATTTTTACTCAAATTGTTCATGTTGAGTTTGACATGAAAATGTTATGCTCTGGGTTTATCCTTACCCGCCACCGCTGTATTCTGAATAACAACATATTTATCATTTTGACCAGAAAAACCGTCCTTTAAATATATACGGATTAAAATGATCCACATCTTGGCAAAAACTCTCCAAAGTGAAAATGATTTTTGATTTGCTCAACATATACGAATACATAACATAATATTTCCTGTTTACATAAAGAAGGTCAAAGGCCGAAACGTCGTTTGTTTCGTGTTGTTTCCTTATATATGAGTCACATTTACTCACTTTATCTTTCACTCCATCTTATTGGCTCATTTAGTCGCCTCTAGATTTTGGTTATACGCTTATTATATTTATTTTTCTCTGTGTCTGAATTCTGTTGATATTTACATTTAGGCTGCTGCCTTGTGTTTGTCGTTCTCTTCTTCGTTTTACTTTTACTGATCTTAATCCAAATAAATTGTGGGCATTGCATTCGGTCAATGTTCAACATTTCCCACCGATATCACGTTTACCAATATGATCACGTGTTATGCCAGAAGACAATATTATTATTAAGACGATTTGAATTTAGGATTCACTGTTATTCATTTTAGTTCTTCTGTGTTAATGTTTGGTTTATGGACATCGACTGTTTCTGAAGATTAAGGTTTGGTGTCGATATTGATTTATGTTATTTTTCAACTATCTTGTGGGCGAGGTTGCTGAGTGTTTAAGACACTATGACGCGGGAGATCTAAAGTTCGAACCCTGCTTCAAACGCTTTCGGTTTATTTTTTCACTTGACAAAGTTAATCAGCTCAATTTTGCTCACATATATACATACGAGGATATGCATGCATGCATGCATACATACATACATACATACATACATACATACATACATACGTACGTACGTACGTACATACATACATACATACATACATACATACATACATACATACATACATACATACATACATACATACATACATACATACATACATACATACATACATACATACATACATACATACATACATACATACATACATACATACATACATAAACATTTGAAATATAATTAAGATAGTTTGACTTCTACAACGTTGTTATCGAGCGTTGCTCTCATCAGGAAGTGAAAGTAGATTATTGTGTTTTCGTATTTTTATAGATTCGTGTTTATGGAGGTTCGTAATTGCATAAAAGGTGTTTGTTTCTATGTCTGCCTGAGGAAGTTAGTTCGTTTCTTCTGTTGAGTGTTGCTATGTTCGGTTTAGTGATGATGAAGGATTTTTCTTCCAAGCAGAGGTTGCAAATCTTAGAAGAGGGGGAGTACGACTGTGCTCTGGAGATGATTTTCCACGTGCTGTGTCGTATGTTTTTTTCAGACAAATCAACGACACCTTCCAAAACAAACTACAACAAGACATACGATCAATACATCAAGACTCCAATGTTTACGTCGCCGCTGACAAAACCACAAACTTCTACAAGCTTACCCCTAAAGAATACACACATTTACTTGAGAAAAATATACAAGCAGAGTACAAGAAACAAACACCACCTACGACACCTGACATTACAGCAGAAGACAAAAGCATCGCCGAAAACCTACAGCTAAGTGACAGAATAGACACCACAGCAAAATCTAACGCCTTCATCACTATCAAAGACCATAAACCAAACTTTCGCAACAACGTACAATGCCGTCTCATAAACCCATGTAAATCACAAATCGGAAAAATAAGTAAACAGATTTTAGACAGAATCAACACCAAAATCGTCAAGAAAACCGAATTCAACCAATGGAGAAACACCGCTGAAGTTATCAACTGGTACAGAAACACAGAAAACAAACAAGGACAAAACGCAATCATCTTTGACATCTGTAATTTCTACCATTCAATCACCAAAACCCTACTCCTCAAAGCACTACAGTTCGCAAAAACCTTCGACAACATCACCGAAGAAGAAATACATATTATCCTGCACTCGAAGAATACATCACTTTACAATAATGGAACAGCATGGACAAAAAAATCAACAAACTTTGATGTCACCATGGGGAGCTACGATGGAGCAGAAACATGCGAGCTCGTCGGACTATATCTACTTTCTCAAATGCAAAATCTCGATATAAACATTGGACTATACAGGGACGACGGACTCGCATTGTGCAATAAAACACCGAGACAGACAGAATTAATAAAGAAAAAAATATGCAAAATCTTCCAGGACAACAATCTGAAAATTACAATCGAAGCCAACAAAAAAACATTCGACTTCCTGGACATAACCATCAACCTAAACGACGGCACCTATCAACCATTTTCTAAACCCAACAACATCCCATTGTACGTTCATAGACACAGCAATCATCCGCCATCTATAATAAAAAAACATCCCGAGAGCATTAACAAACGACTATCTAACAACTCTACAAACAACAACATATTCAACGATGCAATCCCACCGTACACAAACGCACTACAAAAAAGTGGATATAACTACAAACTAGAATATGAGGAAGAGACCATTACCACCCCAACAAAAAAAACGACAAAGAAAACGGCACATAACATGGTTCAACCCACCCTACAGCAAGAATGTGACAACTTCTATCGGTAACAAATTCTTCAATCTACTACAAAAATGCTTCCCTCCCGGTCACGTTCTACACCCAATCATGAACAAAAACACCATCAAAATAGGATACACCTGCATGCCAAACATACAAAACATTATTTCATCCAACAATAACCGAAAACTATCACAGCCAGATCAGCCCAGCAACAACCTAGAGAAAAAATGCAACTGTAGGACCCAGACAACATGCCCACTAAACGGCAATTGCCTGACTCAAAACGTAATTTATCAAGCCAGAGTAACACGACCAGACACACCAAAACAAGAAACATACATTAGCCTCACCGAGTGTCCATTCAAAACCAGATACAACCTGCATACATCTTCCTTCAGAAACATACACAAACGACATTCTACTACACTAAGCGAACACATTTGGAACCTCAAAGAAAAAAACATACAACACAGCATCACATGAAAAATCATCTCCAGAGCACAGTCGTACTCCCCCTCTTCTAAGATTTGCAACCTCTGCTTGGAAGAAAAATTCTTCATCATCACTAAACCGAACAAAGCAACACTCAACAGAAGAAACGAACTAACTTTCTCATGCAGACATAGAAACAAACACCTTTTATGTAATTACGAACCTCCATAAACACGAATCTATAAAAATACGAAAACACAATAATCTACTTTCACTTCCACTTCCTGATGAGAGCAACGCTCGATAACAACGTTGTAGAAGTCAAGCTATCTTAATTATATTTCAAATGTTTATAAATAGCTCCTTTTATACTTAAGTTGAGCACTATTATGTCATGGTTTTTGTTTTATAATTTATACATACATACATACGTATATCCATACATACAATATATATATATATATATATATATATATATATATATATATATATATATATATATATATATACATACATACATACGTGTACATTTTTAAGTTGTGTGACTGTTACTATCCTACTTAACAAAAAGGAAAGTAATGCCGACGGCAAGTGAAAGACAAGACCAGAAGTTTAATCAAAGACAAAGTAATACCCTTTCACTTTTAATGAGCTAAAATCAATTATTATTGTTATATCCATACTCAAAGTTAAAACAATGAGCAAACGTTTTTCTCCTTAGCGTTTACCTGTATAATTTATCAGTACTTTTGAAATTGGGAACCTTTGCGCCGGACTTTCAGTTTACATTGACAAACGCCACTGGTTTGTTTTATAAACCATATAACCGGTTGAATTGGCAATACAATTCCATTCTCAAAAATTACAAAATTACTTCTCCGGAACTAAAATCCGCAATATAAAAACTTTTTCGACAATGGCAACGCTGTTATGGACCAGGTACACCTTTTACATCTGAACACGGTGAGAGAATGTGAGCAAAGAGCCTTTTTCCAACCATGCGTGCTCAGAGCGGAACTCAAACCCTGGACCTTTCAATCCGAAGGCGAGTCCATAGATATACCACAAGACCACAGAGCTGCACAATGTCATTTATTGTTAGCTGAGAAATAATGAAATGAATTATTTCAGACCGATTTTTCAGCCTTGACCTCGTATGAGCGAGACGAAATTAATATTAACAAGAGACGACACGACAGACTAACGATGTAGATACGGCTTATACAAATATCTACTTCGATGTCTGTGCCAAGGAAAAGCCAATTGACTTTTCCAGCCGACGTGAACCGTTCTCAGAAAATATTAACAATATCAGTAAACGTTGATCTATTGTTTGTTTGATTTTTCCAAGGCATACAGTTTTCGCAAACAAAAATGCTTGCGCTGGACCCCTTAATTTCGACGCATGTTTCTCTCACCAAGTAAAACTGATATACTTCACAATATGCCTTTTTACAATTTGGCTAGTCAATCTAGATGGCCCCCAATTGGTTAACATTTCTAAAATCAGATATTTGATCCCCAAGTTGCAAATCTCTTATACCCGAGATAATTTTCTTTGAAGTCGTAAGATTAACGTTAACATAAGTTTTGAGATATCAGTGAGTTGGCAGATGTGTAAGAAAAAGATCTAAAAATGTGTGTCGAAGAGGACTCATTATTGGAGATGTTTCTTTTTCTTCGGGGGGGGGGGGGGGGGGGGGGAGGATAGCTCAGTTGGCAGTGCACTCGCTTCACGCGCAAAGGGACCGAGATCGATCCCGGGTGCAGTCGAGATTATTTTTCTGACCCTCACACCCCCCCCCCCCTCCCCTGTCCACTCAGCAGTGAATTGGTTGCTGAGTCTGTTAGATTTGGCGGAAAGTACTTTGCCATAGACTAGCGTCCTATCCAAAGGATAGCAAGCAATTGCTATTGTCCGTTTCACGCTATAGAAGCCGGGATAAACTCCGGTTCCATGGGCCGAATGGCTCTGAAGGACTACTCTCTTTTTTATATATATATTTTAGTATTTTTCTTTCGTACCTTGTCTGGCACTGTTTCATTCACACTTATTCAGATCTTTACAAAAGTTGTTTGCCATTTTATTAATAGATAAATGAAAAAACATTTTCGGGCCAAGACATGCAAAGGCGGGTTTTTTAAAATATCATTTCCAATTGTACGGTTTCGTAGATTGTTGGATCTGGCACTGTCTTCGGCAATCTAATTTAACCCCTTCCTTACCACCCATAGGAAAATCGTCACCTTTGTTACGATGCAGCCAACAATTTTATCATTCTCATTTCTTTTGCACATCATAATATTTGAACAAAAATGTTTACTACAATTAAAGTATATTTACACTGTGTAGAAGAACTCGTTTAGCATTGTTTTAAATATGTATAGAGGGTCTAGCAAGAACTATCAGATTTTGTGTTTGAGTGAAATGAATTTATTTTTGTTTAGGTTGGGTGTGAAGTATTGGGGAAAATCCGGAAAATGGCCGGTAAGGAGAGGGTTAACCTGTTAACTGCCGTACTCGGGAAAGACACGTATTTAAAAATTTGGCCAGAAAGTATCAATCGATTTAAATGATCATCATCTTGGGGGAAAAAATCTAAAACTTAAAACCTCGCGAAGTCAATTTTTTGTCAACTTTTACAATAGATGTTTAATTTTACATTAATTGAATGGTAGACCTAAACGAGTTAAATGACTCTATCTTTAGAAATTTCTTGTACTAGGAACAACCCCCCTCTCTCTCTCTCTCTCTCTCTCTCTCTCTCTCTCTCTCTCTCTTTCTCTCTCTCTCTCTCTCTCTCTCTCTCTCCTCAATAACTTATTTACCTTTAATCCCCTGTTTCATTATTGAGACACAGCTGACATTGAAAGTGATTTCAGATTTTATTGTTTCCAACTATGTAACAATAGTATTTTGGTTTAATTTCACAAGCTATGCCTATCCGCAAATACAATTTTCGTCAAATTTTAACAAGACAAAACTTATAATTATTTATTGGAATATTAATTAATCACAATATTTGTTAAAATTTTGACAATATAACCAGTTTAAATTGCCGCTATATTTCTAAAAACCTTATATATTTTTATGACAAAACGTCTGGAAGAGTGATTAAGATCTGAGAAAAAGTGTGTATGAAACAGTGCCAGACAAAGCAGCAAAGAAAAAATTTGGTTGTATTTTTCTTTCTTGCTTTGTCTGGCACTGTTAAATAAATACTCTTTCGGATCTTTATCTTACACATGTGCCAACTCACTAATTTGTCATCCTTCCATTTTTCCTTGCTTTTTTTTGCATTATTATTATTATTATTATTATTATTATTATTATTATTATTATTATTATTATTATTATTATTATTATTATTATTATTATTATTATTATTATTATTATCATTATTATTATTATTATTATTATTATTATTATTACTATTGTTATTATCGTCATTATTATTATTTTATTATTATTATTATTATTATTATTATTATTATTATTATTATTATTATTATTATTATTATTATTATTGTTATTATTATTATTATTATAGGCATACAGGTGTTCTATTTTGTTTATTTTTGTCTGGGTATCTTTATGTTGTTTGTTAAATTTTTCAAAAAAGCGTTAACCCCTAAGGACAGTTTGGAAGTGTGTATTGATCGTAGAGAAAACAAGAAGGCTTTTAATGAGATTTTTTGGGGAAGGAAAATGGCTGTCTGGAGTTAGGATCATCATTTTCATTTTATCTTACCATCAATCTCGTTTGTATTAAGATAAAGGTTTATCAGATGGCTTTAAAAACTAAGGGGATTCAAAACAGATTCATTAGATCTTAACCCTTTTATTATAGCCAAGTGGCTTTAAAGAATCCAATCAAAGCCATTGCATTATCACCGTCTTTTAGGGGGATTAAGCCAAATAGAAATTAACAAATATAAAGATATCAACTTTGATAAAGACAAAATGAAATACTTAATACGTATAGTTTCGAGATCTTTTCAGACAACATTTTTTTTAAAGCATTGAAAAAGATGATTTTGTGTATAATATGTAGAATCCAGGAAAATGAAGAAAGCTTTCTTGATACATGTTTCTGGGTTCTTCGTGAAGAATTAATGTTTTGTCTTAAAAAGAGGTTTGAGTCCTAAACGACGTGCACATAATATTTGCAGGTCTGATAACCGAACGCAGTTATGGGCCTGATTTAACATTGTTTTAATAAACAATATTTTGTGTTAATTTGAGAGTATTTCCATTACATCAATGGGACCATAACAATTTGGGTTATGGGACATGCAAATAAGTACACGCCGGTCCAAAAAGTACCACGTTTGTATTCTTTCATGATTTTTTTACCGGTAAACAGAAGGTTTGAGGTTCGATCCCCAGTCGATGTAGACTGAATTTTTTTGGGTGTTTTTTTTTTTTTCTTGTATTTTTCTTTCGTGCTTTGTCTGGCACCTTTCATACACACTTGCTCATAGCGTTTATCTTACACGGGTGCGTGCTCCCTAGTTTCTTAATTTGATATTTTCAAAAATAAAAAAGTGGAACAACTCAAATATCTCCGTCCTCGTCCTCTCGTGCTCCTTGTATTTGTTGTCTGATGCAAGCGATGGTTCACAGCGTAAAACGCCTACCCTTGTGACGAATTCTATTTAAACTGTCCCAACTATAGGGAGTCTATTTTGCGACTTGTAGCCAAAGATTTGTCTTTTGACGTCATTTTTTGGTCAGTGTCAGGCGATGGCTACAGTTCTAGTGTCAGGCTATAGATAGTTCGAAGATGACGTCACTCAGGTCTTTGTTATTGTTTTTTGCCATCCGGGTTTATGAGTAATGCACACTGAACTGCATTTACCTGACTATAATCGTTCATGGATACACACACTTTTGTGTGTTGATCCGTTATACTTCCGGATGGCAATGTTATGAGTTTCTTTGCCAAGCTCATACTATCTATAAGTTAACGATGGCTACTGCCTATCACTATGATTTGTATTTTGACGTCATTTATGGGTTAGCGCAACCGTCCAGTGAGTTGTCAGTATCTAGTACTCAAGGAAACAAATGATCCAAGTGGTTGAACTATTGAATACAACTTACGATTTGCTTTCTTTTGGTGGTTGTC
>NC_088361.1:43913595-43921095 GCF_034508935.2 Berghia stephanieae
ATACATTGCATTGTATAAGATTAAATTATACCACAGGGGAAATTTCATATTTTCGCTTTTATTCAGATATAAATATGATTTTCTTTTTACATGTTCTTGATTTGTAGAGTATGCATAGCAAATTATTCAACGTACATGAGCTGAACAATAATGATCGATAACACATAACTCATGCTTCTCACGCTGTCAAAATATCCCATTGTGGATTAGTGGGTCAGGGCAAATGAAAACGGAATTTGTCTTGCAATTCATACTTTTATATTTTAGGGATTGGGAACAATTGTTTTTTGACATTTTAAAATATATTAAATTCAACACCAGTACATACACATCCAATATTTATATTAAGAAAAAAATCATGGGTAAATGTATATATCATATATTTGGACTTCGGAGATCTGAGAAATTGTGTATGACAAATCCAGAAAAGAAAATTAGAAGAAGAAAAACACACCCCCCCCCCCCCCCAAAAAAAAAAAAAACAGCTTGTCTCGACTGGGGATCGAACCTCAGACCTATTTACCGGCATTCAAGAGGTCTGAGGTTCCATCCCTAGTCAAGGAAAGCTTTTTTTTTTGGGGGGGGGGGGGGGGGGGGTTCTTGTATTTTTCTTTCTTGCTTTGTCCGACAATGTTTCATACACAATTGTTCAGATCTTTATCTTATCCCAGTGCCTGCTTCCTAATTTGTCACTTAAAATTAGTAAGTGGTTCAAACAGGATATCACCAACTGTGTACAACAAAACAATAACAAATTAACAACATCTGTATGATTTGAATCGTTAGAGTACTAAACTCTTATAAAATACCAATCCTTTTATGTTGGCCAGAATCAGTTTATTTTAAATATCGATTGTTTAAAATTACTGTCAACATGCTAAGAATCTGACACGTCAGAAAAGTGGTGTGTTGTTCATAAAAGAACAAATTTGAGCCTTTTTGACCTATAGAGAATCAGTTTTAATCCACTGATACTTAAAATGTTATTTTGAAGGGACCAAAATTTCAAAAATATGTTGTTGTTTTGTTGGGTTTTCTTTTCTTTTTGTCAATGTATTGAAGTTCAGTTTGGCTTATCAAGTGAGGCTTGAACTGTTTGTCTCTCTAGCAGGTATTTTTTTAATCTAACAAACCGGAGACATCAACAGCAATCTATTTTATGCTGTCTTGCTGTCTTTGCGTCTGTCATCCATCCATTGATCAGCAAGAGTATCACAACAATCTCCATCCATGATGTCTCGCTGTCTTTATGTCTGTTATTCATTGATAAGAGTAGCATTCTTATTCGCTATGTCCTTGAGAGCCTCTCAAAAAACACTCTTCGTATAAAATTGAGTAAGGATCTTGGTAACTAGCAGCATTGAAACCAGATGATACTTCATCGACACCGATGCACAGTCGAAGTTTTAGGGAGATGATTATTTTGAATGACAAGACAGTAATGGAGACAATTCAAGCGATCCTGTGTGTGATGGACTCAATTGTCCATATGTCACTCCATCCGTTTCCTTGGTGTCCGGGAATGCGGTCCGTTTTGCCATTAACGTCACCGGTGTAATGGTATTAGACACCCTGTCCATTTCTTATCTAGATGTAATAATGTTATGGTCCTACTTGTCAGTCGATGGTCTGCACAAGAAATATAGCTATTTTCTATGGATGTAAATGATTATAATGACGTTTGGACATGTTGTTGTTTAGCGCAAATGCAAATGTCTATGATAGATAAAAATATAGACGTATATAGAACTCATTGCAATAATTTTTACATTGCTCAATACTTTTCGTAACGCTTGCTCGTTTATTCCGTCATTTGTAACTAAATTCCTATGTCGTATAGGAGAGATATGATTGCCGATATCTGCAAAATACCAGACATTTGATTGATTGATTGATTGATTGATTGATTGAATGATTGATCGATTGGTTGCTTGAGTAATCAAAATTTTAGTTCTTTGGCCAAAAGGCCAGAAAGATTATACGGAATATAGGTATCAATTTCTCCACAAACATGCATCTAACTATTCGTTATTCGTTGGTGCATATCATACCAGGTGCTCATTTAACCTAGGTCTAGTGAGATATTGTAAATCATGTGTATCTCTCTCTCTCTCTCTCTCTCTCTCTCTCTCTCTCCCTCTCTCTCTCTCTCTTTCTCTCGCTTCTCCCCTCTCTCTCTCTCAATTTTTTTTCTTTCTTTCTTTATTTCTCTCTCTCACACACACACACACACATACACACACACACACACTTAATCTATCTATTTGTCTATCTATCTATCTATTTATTTATCGATCTATCTATCGATATATATATATATATATATATATATATATATATATATATATATATATATATATATATATATATATATATATCTACCTGTTGTTCTAAAACAAAGATAGACATACATACATACACAAATACAACAGTCCCGCCCACGTTTCCTCATTTATTTTATTTGTTCATGATACTATAACCATCCAATTACAATTCTGTCTTTTATTTATGACTTCGCAGTACTCATTTTTACGATGGAATCAAGATCTCATAGAGGAAGTTGCCCACGAATGCTATTACTACTATTCTGCCGTACTCTGATAAAAAAAACGTTTGGTTTTTTTTTGTGTGTTTTTTTTTTATTTTATTTGGCCACGAAACTCGTCCATCAAATATCGATCGAGTAAAATGACAAGTCCCAGGTTTGAAGGTATTTTATTAAAGATTAGTCATTTAAATTGATCGATAATAAATAAATTTTGATGAACGAATTTTTGGCCAAATTTTTAAAAAGTCCTTTTTTCGGGGGGGGGGGGGGGCTGGGAGAGGAGTATCAGAGTGCGGAGTATTACACTGGCAGCGAAGACAGACACTGCCGAGTATTCATGAGCAGAATGACGAAATGCATTTTCCATTTTGGTCGGAAGATCAAAATGAAAATAATCCCTAACTTGTCAAAAGGCTTTGCTCCTAAGAATTCTTTGAGTTGTTTAATAATTAGACTGTTGTCATGTAAGGTTTATTTCAATCTATCTAAGTTTGAAGTAAAATTTTGTGAGCAAATCATCACAAATGCACTTTGCCGTACAGTCTACGCATGATCTTTATAGCCGCTCTTGTCAAATACAACCCCAAAGCCATGCTAACCTATCTGCTTCCTTTGATCAATTTGGTTATTACCATCTGCATCTCCACGTCATAACATCTCTATAGTAGATATCTCGTGTTGTGACCTTGAGTCATAGATATAGTAGATTTATATTTCAAGATGTTCAGCGGACGTCTTCTTTGTGCTTATTGGACGTGCTCATATTATCTGCCGCTCTGATAACCGAATTGGCTTAATTTAACATTTAACATGGATAAATTGTTATATTGGTTTAAGAGTACTTCACCATGTGTGTTATTCCACCTGCAAATAGTTACACATCGTGCATAGCATACATGAAAATCAATTAAGTCAGAGAGTTGTAGTACTGAGATTGTGAATATGCAATAAACTGACACAAAAAAAGCGTTCAATGAAAAAACATAATGGCTTACCCACACCGGAGACTGATTCTGACGACCCGACACTGCCGTCCTTGCTGTCTTCCGGATAAAGACGTCGGACACGGGCAAAATACTAAGAATAAAGAGAAGAGCCGCTCGACCTACCCATACCAAGCATCCGACGTCCTCTACCGTTTTTGTTTTAGCTTGGTATGGGTGGGTCTAGCGGCTCTTCTATTTATTCTTAGTATTTTGTCCGTGCCCGACGTCTTTATCCGGAAGACGGCAGAGGACGGCAGTGCCGGGTCGTCGTTGTCAGTCTCCGGTGTGGGTTAGCGCTAACAATGCATATAAAAAGAACAGAAGCTTCTATTTCATTAACCGTAGAATTTGACCAGTGAAAACACGGGATTTGTGATTCACTGTCAAGCCGGTTCGGAATACATTGCTGGTTATTGACAAACAATGGGATGAATGAAGTCGGCATTTCTGCTCTCTTATTCTGTTTTAGACACCAGTTGTGATTAGTTTTCATTACATTAGATACTCTCAATCTGACGATAACGGTATGAAAAGGTGGGTATGTCACTGGGATATTTTATTAAAAGCAAACAACGATGATGTAATGAAATAGATAGAAAAGAATAATTATCATAAACTCTTAAACGTTTATTATCGTCATGTTTCTTTGATTGTTGACAATTCTGTGATATGTTTCCAGTTTTGAAATGTACTTATTAAAGTTTTATTTGTTAATTTTTCATTTATTAATGTTGTACTTCCAGGCTGACCTTAACTTCGTTATAATGTTGACCCTAATAATTTGACAATAATATCAATATGCCTTATCATAGTTATCCGATTATGAGAGCAAAAGAGAAACCAGTATAAATACAAAAGCTACGTAGGGTACATGACGTAGATATATAATTCACGCACTTTGATTCAAACACAAAATAAAGAGTTAATTTCTATTTTCATTTTTAAAATATAAAAACAAAAAAAAAGCATTACAAATTTTTTTTTAATGAAATTTTAAACCCCCAAAAATCTTGCAAAAGAGGCAAAGGAATGAAAATAGCTAATTGAATTCTGGACCAAAAACCCATCCACGTTCAATATTACTGTAATAAATCGAAGCATTGTAGGATTTCTAAAATTCGAATGGAATTGAGTGGGAATTTCTTTCTTTTTTTTAATCTTAAGTTTCATTCCAAAGTAATTCAAAAGGATACCGTTTCAAAGATTTACTGTCGAGGAATTTCAAGAGGATTCCAATATCAACTCGGGGGTTCAGGGATTCGAGAAAGAATTAAATTATATGAATTAGACATGAACAAGATATTGAAAAAAAAATGATGAATATGAATTACTATAAAGTCGGTTGATAACAAAAAATGCTATGGTCGATTTTTTAAAAATAGATTTATATTGGTTTTATGGTTTTGATATGTTCATTCATTGCATCTTAATTTTGTTTACACTCTAATCTCTCTACCGGTTAGACGTAGAATTCTCTCCTCCCACTCCATTTCCTCTTTCTTGTGCCCATTATTTGCATTGTGAGTAAGATTGCTTAGTAATTTTATTTTATTTTCATATTATGGGTTCCCAGTTTCTTACTTTGGGGCCAAGGTTTAGAATTTTTTTTGTGTTGATTGTTCGTTAAGATCTAGATTATGCGTGTTAAGAAAACACAACATTATTTGGACAGAAAAATAAATAGATTATATTATATCCATGTTGTGAATAACATAATTAACTGAAGGATAAGATAAGCATTTTGAAAATAATGGAATTGTGTTTGATGAATATGACTTTATATTTTATATATTTCAATTGTCTAAAAGTTTTCCTCATGATAAGATGCGATTAAACTTCTACTCTCGCTTTTCTGGAATTTGCATAAAGACACGATTAAATACACTTTTTTAAGGTGTATATTTATCATTCCTTTTTCCAAACCTAAAAATCCATAATTGATCAATGCTTTTTAAAATAATAAGATTAACGACCGAGGAATGATTCGCTTCATACTCCCATGTGAGCCGCATCCAAAATACCTATTGGTGACGCTGGACCGCATCCTTACCTATCGGTTGCATCTCGAAAGGGTTGCCCGGAAGATAGAGAAAAGCAACAGTCTTCTGAGGAAGCTGGGGGATCAACTTGGGGTGCTAACCAAGCGCTCCTGTGGACGTCCGCCTTGGCACTATGCTATTCCGCAGCGGAGCATTGCGCTCCAGTGTGGGGTAGAAGCAGGAACGTTGCGAAGGTAGATGTTAAACTTCGCATGTCGATGCATATAGTGTCGGGAACGCTGGCAACAGCGCCTAGAGAGAATGGGGCCCAATGATGGCAGCAATCTAGACGCCCGATGTCCACAGGGAGACGACTACAAAGAGCTGGCTTAATAAGATCAAAGAGAGAGGAAATGAGGATACCTCTCTCAAGCGCATAATGGACGGGGCCCCTTTCGAGCCGAAATGAGTCCCGGCAACCTTTGTACTCAGATTCCCTGACTACAACAGAGATGCATATATGAGATGGAAGTCGGTATAGACGAATTCAATTCTTCGAAGGGGCGGGGACATACACTCCTCTAAACTAGGTGAGAAGTTGCCAGGGTTCTCCACCAGTAAGAGGAGACACTGGGTGGTAGCGAATCGGCTTCGGTCGAGTACCTGCCTAACGGCAAAATCGCTTCATCAGTGGGGGCTTTCCACCTGTCCAGTATGTACCCGTTGTGGGAACGAAACCGAAACCACAGAGCATCTAGTTGAACGGTGTGTTGTGACGAAGCTTCAGGGCGGGTTTGCGACGGTGCATGAATGCGGTAAAGAATGTGCTGATTGGGTCGATCGTCATAACATAGTAGAATGAGCACCATTAGAAGCGGGTGCATCATGAATAAATGATGTTTTTAACATAAAAAGAAAATTCACTTGAGACTTTTTAATGGCTAACACTTATGTTCAAATTATATTCGATTTTTTTCTTATTATTAGGGTGAATGCATTTGCTACCAAATTCTGTCCCTTGATTGATGAACACGTATTAATTACAAAATCACACTGGACAGTTTTCTCAGTGTTATGGTTTGCTAGTTTTTATGATTTGTGAGCTTTTGTGGGTCTTGTTCTCTCTTTAAAACTTCGCGCCCTAAACAAGTGTTTCTAGATGAAACGAAATCGACATCAGTCAACTCTTGTTATTGTTTTTTAGACAACCATTTTAACGAAAAGTTCTCACTAAAGTATGTCAATTATACTATAAACGTTGAAGGTTACATCGAGTTTTGTGTGTTGGTAAGATAAATCCGAATGGCGGATTTTATTAGTATTTTACCTAAACGCAAAGCACCAGGTGTATTTTCTTCATAATAGTGTTCAGTGCATTTGACACAACTAAGGGAAAGAAACGGTGACAACCTCTATCAAATCAAAAGTAAAACGTCTTAAAACCAAATCCATTTGGTCTATCGAAATTACATAGAAATTAATTACAGGAAATCATGAAGCGACAACATTCTAATATACGAGTATTTGCCATGTCGCTTTAAAGTTTTTAAAGTGCGGCTATGTGGTCAAGTGATATGACACTCGCTTTCGGATCTGAAGGTCCTGAGTTCGAGCCTCGCTCGTCGCATAGTTGAGTCCTTGAAAAAGGCTCTTTTTTCACATTCTCTCACCGTATTCAGGTGTAAAATGAGTACCTGGCCGCGTTGTTTCTGTCCGGAAAAAAAATGTAACATCGCCTGACAAGCGTCATGTCTCGTTCTACATGTTACGTGTTGCTGTTGGTCAGGGACCCCTTGTAAAGTGCTTTGAGCCCATTTAGTGGATATTGTGCTATAAAAAAACTTTTTTTTTACATTTATTTCATGTTTAACATGGACAGTATGTATTCTACGGCATCTGTTTTTCCATAATTATTTCCTCTTTCTCTTGAAAAGAAACGCGATCTCCCAAACACTTTCTCTCTCAGTCTTAGTTTCTGTACCTAAAT
>NC_088361.1:43926095-43933595 GCF_034508935.2 Berghia stephanieae
ATTACGTGGCAACTCATTTATAGGCCAATCAATAGATCTCGATTGAGAATTCCAAATGAATGGCTCAATCCCATGAAGTAACTGTTGAAATCCAGACAACACTATGTTTGTTACCTAACGCATCGATTGAGGCCGAGACACCAGTCCCTCGATGTCCACACAAACAGTCAAGTGATCCTTTTTTGTTGGCGTGGCGATTAGGGAGGGGGGGGGGGGGAAGGATGGACTCGCACACTCGTGCAATGGGACTATAAATTTATTATCTTCGTCAGCTTAATAATGATATTAAGGATTTTTATAATAATAATAAAATAATAATAATAATAATAATAATAATAATAATAATAATAATAATAATAATAATAATAATAATAATAATAATATGATGATGATGATGATGATGATGATGATGATGATGATGATGATGATGATGATGATGATGATGACGATGATGATGATTATGATAACAAAAATAGTTTTGAATTAATATTTTTCACATATAGGATAACAAATCATATTATATACACCCCAGAATGGACGGATAAAATATGTAGAATAACGATGTATCCTTGGATTATGATCTTTTCATGTGAATGAGTAGAATGTGGGAGTAACTGATTATAATATTGATTCTTTTAGTTTAGCTAAAGTATATTCACGACATCCGCCAGCCGGATATAACGTACCAACACACAAAAACTGTGTGTTACCTTGAACGTTTATAGTATGATTGATCTAGGTTAGTGAGAAAAATGGCTGGCTAAAAACAATAACAATGAGCTGAGTGACATCAGTTTCGTGCCTACTGTAGGGATGAAAGGTGTTGTAAAGGCGGCATTTTTCTGTATAAAAAGGCAACTTAGTATCATCATATCACCCAATTACTTTTTAGGCGTAATAATAAGAACAGTAATAGTATGGCTATTTGGTCTAGTGATATGACACTCGCCTTCGGATCGGAAGGGCCTGGGTTCGAGTCCCGCTCTGAGTAGCGCATAGTTGAGTCCTGAAAAGGCTCTTTACTGTCGATATCCTCAGTTGTAAAATGAGTACCTGGCCGTTAACAGCGTTGTCTCTGTTGGAGAAAAATAATATCCCGTAATAGGCGCCATGTCTCGTCCTACATGTTAATTGTTGTTGTTAGCTAGGGACCCATTGTAAAGCGCTTTGAGCACGTTTTGTGGATATTGCGCAATATAAAAGCTCAAGTTTTACTGTAACATCGCAAGAGAGTGAGAGGAAGAAAGGGGAAGAGAGGGAGAGAAGGGGTGGAGATGGAAGAACAAACAAATAAGAGCAGTTCATATTGACCAAGATTCAAAGCGTAATTACATAGGCGGGTCTGTCTGTGTTTAATTTAGGCTGGAAAAGAGACATTTCTGTGGCCGAGAAATTACTTGTGACCGCCCACCGTCCATTTTCCCCTAAGGAAAAACACGTATGTTGTTGGCTTTCTGGCAGAATTGGTCATAATGCGTCTGTAAAGACGTCCTTCATTAAGGTCAGCTCCAACTGACCAAGTGCTATTATTGGTGCAAAAGCAAGGCGAGAGGGTTCATCAATGTTGCTGTCTGTCATGTACTTAATTTTGTTTTAATCTGTATATTTGGGAGAAGCGGATTGAACTTTTAGCATTGAGATTTTTCAGAGAGGAAAAAATAGGACCCGAGCAATGTTGCAGTATTATAATACACCCACTCACCCACTCGGAAGCACATTTAATAAACAAACACACTTACAGAAGGGGGGTCGATAGCTCAGTTGGTAGAGCACTCGCTTCAAACGCAAAGGGACCAAGATTTATCCCCGGCGGTAGTCGAGATTTTTTTCGGACCCCTTTGTCTACCCCGAAGTGATTGGGTAGCCGGTTCTGTTAGATCTGGCTGAAAGTGCTTTGCGATAGACTAATGTCCAATCCAAAGGACAGCAAGCAATTTGCTATTGTCGATTTCACGCTAGGAAATGAGGATAAACTCCGGCCCGGTGGGTCTGAAGGACTACATTTTTACTGCCCTTACAGAAACGCACGAACACACACCCGCAAACACACACAATCTCTTGGTATTTTATACATAGATACAGATCCCATTTCAAATTTAGATTTTCAATTATTTAAAAAATAGTAAGATTATTTTCTTCGTAGCCGCAATTTTTTCCAATATATGCTCTAATTGTATTGTTTAATTACTTCAATATTATTTTACGGAATGGGCCTGAGGCAACAAGATTATGTCCAATCTTTACTTTCCAAAATCACGAGGGGAATCTTAGTTGTCTTTTTAAAATTCATTATAAGCGTCTGATTTCTAACGTTAGGAGATTTCGGAATGCGGGTATGTTTATACTGAAAGTAAATTACTTTACCCATTTAAGATTTGGGTGAACCCCGATTTTGATGTAGTACAATAGCAAAAAAAAATTACGAAGCATTCCTATCAGTTTTTGTAAAAAAAAAAACATACTTAGGAGATCAAGGGATATTTATACCCATCCGGCTTTACTAAAAACAACTAACGATTTGGATACGTTATGATAATGTCTCCAAAATAATAATTCTGAAGTAAAATATTTAGCTGTCGATTAATTTTTTTTTCCGGTTGACGAAAGATGGATAAAAAATCATGAGAATTAACATGGGGGAAATCATTGAAGGGGTATAATAAAAGTATTCTTAAATCCCTGCCTTTGAAATTTAAAACTCGTTCCCTACTCGCGCTCCCAGTGTAGTGCAGCGGAATTGGGAACTCTTTCAAAACTCCAAATGTATGAGTTCAAGAATGCGCTATTGTTTAGATGTCTTAGTTGGTGAAGGGACGAAAACATAAAGTTAGATTGAAGACGAAAATTAAATGAGAAAAACAATTTTTTCCTCTTTTCCCACATAATGACCTTTCTGTTTTGCCCCGTAGGTTTGGGGGGTGGGGGGGGGGGAAGTTTGTCAAAACCCCTAATTAATTTCCTGATGATGTATCAATGTCTTGTATAAATATGTGTTCAAGTCTGTCCATCTGATATATAGAATTAGAAGGAATAATGTTTTTCATTTCTTGTAGACATTTTTGTTGGTAATGTTCTTGGATATTTGATATTGAGGGCCATCTTCAGCTATTTGATACACATCCCACATCCTGAATGGATACGCTATTGACCAGCCCATGTCTGTTTGACAACTGGAATGAAAACATCAAAATGTTCCCCGCTTCCAGTTCACTCTAACACTGAAACTCCTTCGAATTTACCTTTCACGTCTTCAAGTTTGATTCTGTCACCCAATGAAATGTAATAATGTCCGTCCCAAATCGTTTTTGCTTTAGAGTATATCTATTTATGTTATTCGTTAAGGTAAAATACTCACAACATCCGCCAGACACATAAAGGTACCAATATACAAAAGTGTGTGTATCCTTTAACGTTTATAATCCGATTGATATAATTTAGTGAGAACTATTCAGCAAACTAGCTGTATAAAAAAACATTAACAAAGAGCTGAATGACATCAACTTAGTTCCTTCTCTTAGGCGAAATTTAGTACCCAATACTTTTTAAGTTACAACAAACTTGGCGGTGACCTGCACCTATTCCTTTGTTCTAAAACATTGGTCAGAAAATTGATTATCGTGATTATAAAATCATCAATAATCGTTTTCAAATCAAGCGTGCCATCGTAAGGTACCTCGTCTTGGAACAGAATTAAGAAAATATTGAGTGTGGTCAAAATGTAGATATTGTCTGGTATGTGTTCTTTATGGATACTGGCTAACTGAAGGATTATGAATTAAAAGAATTGAATATTGCAAATCCATGGAAGTGCACTAGAGATAAATATTATTTTTTTGAAAATGTCATGATACTCATGTTCAATTTTTAAAAGTGTTTGGAGCAGGCACTTACGTTGATAATAACAGAAAATGAAGTGAGTAGATAGAAAAGTACCAGAAGAATAAAAATTTCGCGGCGATGAAGGCTCCAGCAAACGATATCCGTATGTCCCAATAATACAATTGAACATGATAATAATAGAAAAAGAAGTGAGTAGAAAAGTACCAGTAAACAATACAGAATAAAATTTTCTCGGCGATGGGGGCTCGAATGTCGACCTTACTGATACAACTCCGCCTGGACGTGAGATGGACGCTATGCAGTCGATGGATGGCGTCGACTGCAAAACATTCAAGAATTAGTTATATGATATTTAATAAATAACAAAAAATTGCTGTTTTCTTTAAATTATGAAAATGAAAATGCGACTAAGCGGGTTTTGAAATTATGTTAATGAAGAGCCTTTTCCAATTAACTCAATTTTTCAAAACCCACAGCGAGAACTACCAGTCCAAAGCCGAATGTCGTTACGGGACAGCGTGGCTCAGTGGTACGGTCTTTGCTTCGTACCCAAAAGATACCGAGTTCGAATACTACCCTCTGTGCTGAGCAAGTCACTTCGCCCTAGCTCAGTTTGCGGTTTTGCACTGCGTCTGACGCCTGGATTTCTCCAGTCTTCCCTTGGAATAGACCCTAAATACAAATTTCCCCTATAGAATGAATAAAGGAGAGTTTTATTTTATTTATTTTATTTAATAAACAGTACAACATCACGATATTTACGTACTTTCTGTAAACATTTTTTGAGGTGAATTTGCCTCTCCGCACAAATGTGGTCAAAATCGATAGCTAATTTAGGAAAATATATTACGAGTGTTTCTATCTCTCTACGGCAATGCTTTTATTTTTCAGATTTTTCTACATGATGACACAAAAGTTTAGAGATGGAGAAATGAAGTGAGAAAAATAAGAAAACCTATTGCAATCTTGAAAAATAATCCATGATATTTCCTCGGGAGAGTTTCTGCTCCTGTTTCCTTTACAAATCTAATGAATAGATGCAATTCAATAGCACCCAGATAATATTCAGTTGCCCAAGAAGCTTTTCAGAACGAATTTCTTCAGACAACACCCGTTTCGGGGGGTTTTTTGTATCCATAATTCTCCTGCAACTTCTTGTTTGTTTGGGATTTTTTTTTTAATTTTGTTTTGTTACTGTTGTTGTTTTTTGTTATGTTCTCTGATAGCAAAAGAGCATTGCTGTTTTCACGAGCGATTTCGAAGAAAAGGAACTAATTTATTATGAAATTATCTACTTTCATCCCGTCCCATCTATATACCCTTTAAAATTACAATTATCTCTAAACTCCAATATTTCACGGTCTGTAATGGTCGTATTATTTTCCTGAATATTTGTATCTATCTATCAATCTGTCTATCTAATAACCGAAGATGTTTTTCATGCTGATGTCCTTTTATTTGTGTCCGGAGTTTTCTTGCAATGCCTGTTTATCATCGGTACGATGTTTCATCCATTTCTTTGTTCATTTATATGTCTTTCTGTCCATCAACCTAGATATCCATTTATCTTCCTTCCTATACTTTAAACATTGATTATTTTTGCCATTATATTATGCTTATAGATATAGACTGTACAAAATTAAAAAATATTTTGTGCACGTGAAATAGCATAACATGAGCATCTCTATGCAATGTAAATCTCTGATGTGTACATATTTGCAGGTCTGATAACCCAAATTGTTATGGGTTCATTGTTGCAATTCAAATACTCTCAAACAAAATCAAAATGTCGTCCATTACAACAATGTTAAATTAATCCCATAATTGCGTCCGGCTATCAGATCTACTAATATGTACACTTATATTATGTAACAATAATTTACCTGAACCTATCTAAATTACATGTAAAGTTTTCTTTATTAATATTTCCCATATAAAAATACGACTTATGTATTATGTATTTTTAAAAACTATGCATTCAGAGCTACAATTTGAATCCTTAATAATATTCTTGACAACATAATATCTGGATAATAGAAACAGACTGATAAACTCGAAGTGACGCACACATTCACGGCAAGCGTCCATAGAGACTGCGCAGCCAAATTTATTTATTTATTTATTTATTTATTTATTATTCAAAGATTAGCAAGGAGCCAATACTGCCTCCTAACATTACATACAACGGGACAAACTTCGGATCCATAGCTCTCGTCTACAATTATCCGCCCTGATTAAAACTAACTTGTATAATTTTTCCACCCGCTGCATGGACATAATCATATTGTTTAACGTCCATGTTTTCGTCGTGGCTGCTGTTTTCTTTGTCTTGTAATGCTACATCGACTCCTTTCCTTACATATTTTCCCTTCATTGAAATATCAAGAAAACATTCTAAATGTATGTCCAATGTTCATCGTTTACTTCCTTTTCTAATGGATGCATCCTGTTTAGGTGCAATACTTCTGGGCTTGTTTTGTAAAAGAGAATCCATTAAGAAAGCCAACAGCCTTCTATATTGTATTTCAAAGACAATAACATTTTAACGAGATTTCGACAGGCTTGACATATTTAACAATAAAAATATTCCATGAAAACTTATCGTCAAAATGTCATCCTTCGGACATACAAGTTAAAGAAAAATATTTAAAACTCAGTGATGTAAGCAAAATGGAATATTTATTATTTGAAAGGTTGCCTTAGAAAAAATGATGGAAAGATGCCTACTTTTCTATTTTAATTTATATATATATATATATATATATATATATATATATATATATATATATATATATATATATATATATATTTATATATATATATATATATATATATATATTTATATATATATATATATATATATATATATATATATATATATATATATATATAGATAGATAGATAGAGAGATAGATGGAAAGATAGATATATAGATATATAGATATTGAATCGTGTTTGATACAAATATGGTACGAAAAGTGCTCGACATGTAGTAATGGAGCGAATTTATGTAGACTGCCCCAAACATTGTGGTAAATATTTTAGATATATAGATAGATAGATATATAGATAGATAGATAGATAGATAGATAGATAAATAGATAGATAGATAGATAGATAGATAGATCGATAGATAGATATATAGATAGATAGATAGATAGATAGATAGATAGATAGATAGATAGATAGATAGATAGATAGATAGATAGATAGATAGATAGATAGATAGATAGATAGATAAATTATGAGCCAAAGTCATAGATCGAAAGAAAATAATTGGAATGGCTCAATGTTTGAGAAAGATATTAACTGATAGATTGAATGATTGATTGATTGATCGAATGGTTGATTAATTGACTGATTGATTTACTTATTTCTTTATTCGTTGGTTGATTGATTGATTAATTGAGTGATTGATTTGCTGATTGATTGATTGATTGATTGATTGTTTAAATTACTGATTAATTTACTTGTTTCTTTATTCTTTAGTTGATGAACCGAGTTGATTTGGTTGAGTAACTAATTAATTGATTAATTGTTTAACGGATTGATTGATTGATTGATTGATTGATTGATTGATTGATTGATTGATTTACCAGTTCGGTTATCTAATTGAAAAGAAATAATTTTAGCTTTAAAACTAATTAGACAAAATGTCCT
>NC_088361.1:43938595-43961095 GCF_034508935.2 Berghia stephanieae
AATATCGATCGATTTAAGTAACAAAATAATTACCAAGAAATTAAAATTACGTGAAAGTAAAAATAACTTCCATAATACTTTACTTTTCGTATTGTATCGTATCGTTTAAGAGCCAATATGTTCTAAAAACCTTTAAATGCTCTGTGTAACCTTGATGCATAGATACACTTTGTCAATTGTGTTTTCTTTTCATCAAGATCGGGTGTCATTTATCGTTAAATTGATATTAACCCGTAGTCCAGCTTGGAAAATCATACTTGGTTATACCAAAAAAAAAAAAAAAAGAAACTATCTTAAAATTGTTTATATCGATAAAGGCAAGGTTAAGTTCGATTTTTACTTATGCATGATTTCAATGCTTCTTTTTATTACATTTATCTTTGATATGGGTTTTCGTTATCAATAAACCTTTTGAAATTATATTAACATTTTAATATCAATATTTTTGTATTCGTGAAAAATACATATTTCTTTATTCCATATTTTATTTTGTTAAACAGTTTGCGTTGCTTAGAACGTCACTGCGCCTTCTCGTCTATTCATAGCAACCATCGAATAAGATGCAAATTTACTTCTCGTGTATTCATAGCAACCATCGAATAAGATGCAAATTTAATCCTTTTATCGCGACTCTGAAATTTCTTTCGAGTCAACATTCCTCGTATTCGTTATCTAGATTTACATGTCACTGCAGACCAATTTAATACTACTCGTTTGAAATAGGCAACAGCTCGTGTTATATCGCTATTACGACAAGAAAAATTCTCATGACCATATCGCCATGCTTACATTTTGTGTAGTGGTGGCACGTCTGACCGGTAATCAGAAGGTCTGAGGTTCGATAGGTCGACTGATTTTTTGGGATGGTTTTTTTCTAGACTTATTCATTCTTGCTACACACACTTGTTCAGATCTTTATCTTACACCGGTGCCGGCTCCTTAATTTCTTAATTTTACATTTTCTCTCTGACATAAACCTCACCATTTGCCATGGGTACTGTATTTGTTATCAAATTAATATACAAAAGTATATTTCAGCAAAATCAAAATGATAGGTATATCTCATAGTACTTATCATTTTTATTTTGGTTTTATGTGTATTAATATTTCCCCATTTATGTATGCATGTTTATTACTAACAACTTACCCAGTCCTAACATGTTTTCTTTGCACGTTTTTTTTTTTCTTTTCTATGTCTTTGTTAGGATGAAAAGAACCAGATAATCCAAACCAACATTTGGAAACAATTGGTAAGTTTTAAAGCCAAGTCTCTGGGTGGGGTCTTTTGGCCTTTCATGGTGGATAAGGAGATCACATGCTGTGTCTTATATCCACTTTCTTTCTGCTTTTGTCTTGGAATGAGTACTGGGAGGGTAACAGTCAAATGTACTGTTTTGGGAGATGATATTTTTCTTGTAAATCATTTCTCTGTTATGTAGTGCGGCTATGTGGTCTTGTGGTATGACACTCGCTTTCGGATCGGAAGTCCTGGGTTCGAGCCTCGCTCGGCGCATAGTTGAGTCCTTGGAGAAGGCTCTTTACTCACATTCTCTCACCGTACTCATGTGTAAAATGAGTGACTGGCCGTTAACAACATTGTCTCTGTCCCAAAAAAATTGTAATATCGCCTGAGGGCGTCATGTCTCGTCCTAGATGTTATGTGTTGCTGTTGGCCAGGGGCCCCTTGTAAAGCGCTTTGAGCACGTTTAGTGGATATTGCGCTATATAAAAGCTCAGGTTTTTTAAAAGTTTTCTTTTAAAGTTTATTTGTTTTGAAGATATACTGATTTGTAAGATTTTGATTGTGTTCCTCTTCGAAGGATCGTGTACGTTTTTCTTGATGTGACTTGAAGGTGATCTCAAACTAAACACGTTGATCATTTCCTCTTGGAATCTACTTCCGTTCTCCACTTAAACCATTTTTCTTTGTCTTTATTTTTTGCTCGTGTGCTTTTCATTGTAAATCTAGAATTTTTTACTTACCCCATTTTCTTCTTTTTTATTTCTAGCACTGAAATTACCTAAATGTATCACAATCGTCGTAAAACCCTTTAAAAGAACTAATGTTGACACATACAGTACTGAGTCATGTCACTAGTTTAGTCCCACAGCTTAAGCGTTAATAGTGAAAACTATCATGAGGTCATCTCACAGTGACCTCTTTTTACATTTTGCAACCCATTGCCTAAAACGGTGTCATATTTGAGTAAAGCCAAATGAATGCATTTGAGATGAAGTGCTTCGGAATGGTCCTTAGCATCTCATGGAAAGGCAAGACATCGAACATTCCAATGTTGTTAAGAACAGGTCTAAAAGACTACCAGTCTATGCCCACCACCAAGAAACTGAGGCTGTCATACTTTGGCCACACGAAAAGACCTGATTCAGGAAAAGATCAGATCGGAGGATGCCTGCAAGGGCAAGCGAAGCGAAGAGAGGCCAAGAAGAAGGCGATCTCAAGGCACAGAAGACTGGATGAGGAGAACAACCACAGAGGTAGGACGCAGTTAGTAATCAGAAAGGAGGCCTGTCGGGCAATTTGGTAGATTACATCCACAAGAATCCGCCTTAAAAAAAGAAAATAAAGGTGTCATAAACAGTAAATACGACAATATATCACTTTGAATCCTGACAGACAATTCATTATACATTATCTTTTATAACCAAAGTTTAAGAATTATGCCCAAGTTGGGGCCATTTTAATCGAGTGATCTGTAATTGCTTGTATTATTGTATTAATCTTTTTTTCTTGTTCTTTGCATTTATACCTGAACAGTCTCAATAGGTCGTGCGTGTTAGAATACGTTTCTAGTTGTAACGTTTTATCACATTTCAAGAAAATACTGCCATATTCTGTACTTTATCCTGGAAACAGTTCTAAAAGGGGTTTTTTACATTTCTTTATTGGGCCCCTATCGTCTTACATTGTTCATCTTGTTTTTCGTAGTGACTTACCTCCACGATTAGCAAGACTTTTTTCCTTGGGCTGTTATTTACAACAAGCCCCGCGGACAATGATTCATTTCAACTGTGATCAAAGAATACTCGCCCCCCCCCCCCCCCCCCCCCTCGCTCCTACTATAACTCTCAATCACCACCTGTCCTTCGGATCAATGTTTGTGAAAGCCGTTCACGAAATGTATCTTGAGTGTAATAGCACTGGTGATGGTGCAGGTGATGTTAGTGCTGGTGGTACTGGTGGTGATGGTGGTGCTGGTGGTAATGGTGACGCTGCTGGTGGTGCTGATAGTTGTTGTTGTTGATACTGTTGTTGTTGTTGATGTTGTGGGTATGTTGGAAGTGATGATTATAAAAATGACGATAATAGTGAGTACTACAGTGGTAGTTGTTGTCTAGTGATGAAGACAAAATACAAAGAAATATAATACATGTATGTTGACAAACTCTTTTTTTTCAAATTACTCCATTGTGTCCCTTGCAACTAAATTTGTGATCTCGAATTGGACTTTCTGTTATCACCATTGATGTTGTTTGTGCCTTGTCTAGTTTAAAATCCTTTCTTTGTCCTACTAAAATTTTGTATATTTTACTAACATTGAAATCTAGACGTGAAAAACATTTTGTTCTAAATCTTTAATTGGTCTTTTCATTGTTTTCTTTGGTAAATTCCTGTTTTAACCAACATTTGTATTTGATAAATTGTACATTAATTTTTTTTTAATTCTTTATACTGGACTATCAAAATTTCGAATTTTTAAATTAAACATCTATCATGTAATCTAAAAGATGTCTACTTTAAATTTCCATGTCATGAAATTAAAGAAAAATATTTTCGTCAAAAACTAAAGCGTGATTTTTTTTCATAAGAGTTAAGGACAGTTTCTAATTAATGACTTTATTGATCAATACAAAATTTTAATTGATTTTGCTTACAAAGGAATAAATCCTCGGTTTGTTTTAATATCCTCTGATTGCATTTGTCCAAATACCTGAATTCATTACATTATTATCATCATCATTATTATTATTATTATTATTATTATTATTATTATTATTATTATTATTATTATTATTATTATTATTATTATTATTATTATTATTATTATTATTATTATTATTATTTATATTATTATTATCATCATCATCATTATCATCATCATATTCATTATTATTATTATTATTATAATTATAATTATTATTATTATTATTATTATTATTATCATTATTATTATTATTTATATTATAACATAACATAACATAACATGTGGTATAGGGCAAAATAGGATAAGATCCTTTGAATGCCCTTAATATTAATTAGTAATGCCATAAATCTATTGATTAAATATTACAATAACGATACACGTGGTAAAGATAGTATTTCAACTTAAATGTACTCATGTGGTGTACAAACATATATCTTTAACCGTGACATGCAAAGCGTACACACAACCACACACACACACACACACACACACACACATACACACACGTATAGAAGATAACCATAATAATATAATAATGCATAATATATACTTACAAGATTGAAAGCCATGTCAACGGCAGAGCAAACAAGTATTATTCGTCATATATAAATCTCCCATCATATAATTCCCTGTCTACTAACACCTTGAAATAATCCATAGATTTTGCATTCTTTGTTTCAAATTTCAAACTGTTCCATTTTTGAACAATACGAATACCGAACCAGTTTTGTCTTATGTTTGTTTTGCATCTAGAGACAAAAATCTTAAACTTGTCCCCTCTAGTAAAAGTAATATTAGAATATGAAAAAAAATCAGAAAAGTCTATCCTATCCAGACCATGTACCAATCTATAAACCTGAATTAAATCCCCACGAATTCTTCTATATTTCAAACTGGGTAAGTCAAGAAATTCTAACCTTTCCTTATAAGATAAATACTGTATTGTATAATTTTTTTTGGTAGCTCTCCTCTGTACACTTTCAATACTAATAGATTGTCTTTTATATAATGGGCTCCAGATGCAATTTCCGTATTCTAGAATTGGTCGAACGAGCGATTTATACAAATATAAAAATGTGGTTTTATCAAGACTTATAAAGGTTCTATATATTATTCCCATCATTCTGTGTTTGCACGGCTTACACAATTATCAATATGTAAATCAAAATTCAAATGTGAATCAAAAGTAACTCCCACATCCTTTTCATAAGGCACAACGGAAAGTAGATTTGACATAGAAGTATCGGTAAAATAATTATGACATGGGTTATTTTTTCCTATATGTAATACTTTACATTTCGAAACATTAAAATCCAAATGCCATGTTGTAGACCATTTGAAAAGTGAAAATATATCATTTTGTAGAATGTTATGGTGTTAAGTTGTACTATAGATCTTTGTATCGTCTGCAAACAGTTTGCAGGCTGAATTTATGCCACATGGTAAATCATTTATATATAAAAGAAATAAAAGTGGTCCCAATACGCTTCCTTGGGGTACACCGCTAATTACATTCTTAAAATCCGACCCCACACCATTGACAATGACCCTTTGTATTCGATTATTAAGAAAGTCTTTAATCCAGTTAAAGATATTCCCTTTAAATCCATATGTTTTTAGTTTAATGAATAATCTCTCATGAGGTACAGAATCAAAAGCCTTGCGGAAATCAAGATAAACAACATCAATGCATTGATCACGATCAATTAACTTGGTAAAATCCTCCATCACCTGTAAAAGTTGAGTAATGCATGATCTCTTTGATCTAAAACCATGCTGGTTATCGTTTAGCATCGTATGACTTTCAAGAAAGTCCATTATTATTATTATTATTATTATTATTATTATTATTATTATTATTATTATTATTATTATTATTATTATTATTATTATTATTATTATTATTATTATTATTATTATTATTATTATTATTATTATTATCATGATTACCATTCATATATAATAATAATAATAATAATAATAATAATAATAATAATAATAATAATAATAATAATAATGATAATAATAATAATAATAATAATAATAATAATAATAATAATAATAATAATAATAATAATAATAATAATAATAATAATAATAATAATAATAATAATAATAATAATGGGGGTTTTGTCTTAAGGTGCACCCACCATACAAGTTTCAAGGCAACTCAAAATTCGTTTAAGTTATTGTATTTTCATTATGCCATATTTTATATTCTTTCAGAATAGTGCATTATGTATCAGGCGGTTTTCTTAAGATGCAATTATAGTCAGAAAAAAATATCTGAGGCGCAATTAATTCTTTATAAAAAATGATCTAATTATTTTATTTGATTCATAATAATTGGTAATAACGGAGAAATTGGGACACTCTCTCTCTCTCTCTCTCTCTCTCTCTCTCTCTCTCTCTCTCTTTCTCTGTGTGTGTGTGTGTGTCTTCCTCTCTCTCTCTATCCCTCTCTCTCTCTCTCATCGTTATCACTAACTAACGCTATAAATGTTGTCATTGTCGTCATCTTTATTACGTCGACGGTAAAAGTTATAACAATAGAAATTATTTCCAATTCTTATACCTCTAACCCCCCCCCCCCCCCCCCTCCCCCTCCTTCTTTTTCCCTCTTTGTTTTCTAGAAGTGGAATGCTTACAACCTGCAATGGAATAAAGAAGAGTTTAACAACATCTCCCAAATCATCGTCCCCAAAACTATGGTCTGGACGCCTGACATTTTGTTGTACAACAGGTAAATAGTGTGAAGATGCTGTCAGGTGCTTAAACTTAAATTAAACTGTTGACTTGCTTAAGCCTCTTGATTCCTTGTAGAAAGAACATAGGGCCGCAACAACAGCACTCTTCCATCTGACTCGGTTTTTGGAGGTCTTCCTTAATCTGGGCCCAGAATTGTTCAGCTGCCTTCATCTCAGTCTCAATGCTTTGTCGCCATGTCTGATTTGGTCTTTCCTTGCGGGTTGCAGGTTTCGCGATCTCAAGTAGTCGGTGAGAGAGAGCACTAGTAATGAATGACCTGAGTTAGATACGATTGTTTTTTGGTTTTTTTTTGGGATCGTGGATAGCTCATATGGTAGAGTTGTCGTACCAGTAAGGTCGCGGGTTCGAACCTCCATCGCCGCCGTGAAATTTGTATTCTCTATTGTCTTCTGGCACTTTCCTACTCACTTCATCTCTTGGTGTCATCTTTAAGAATGCAAGTCAGATGTAATTAATACGAAGACCGGGTTACATTTTAAAATTTCCGATGAGATTTCAAAAAAAAAATGTATGCGTCCTTAAGATTCTTATCATATTTTATTTTAAACGAGCAGATAAAAACTCTTTCACACTCAAACTGACGCAAAAAGGCCGCTCCATTCTTTCACGAAGGCTATTTCCTATTTAACACAAGTGTTTTGAGACATCTCAATGGGTTTTATATCATAAATCGTGTCCCCTCTCACAAACAATTCTCTGCCCATTGCAGACACGAAAGGTTGCTTTTATTCTTTATCTTATTTGTGTCTGTTTTTTTTACCCTTGCTCATTTTTTATATGCGCATATGCGCCATGCATCCATTTCTCCCCTCTTAACATGATGCATTTGTTGTGATGTAGATACATAGATGGAAAAAAAATAGAATTCTCTTACAGTTCGTGACAAAGAAAAGAGAAATTTCCTTTGACTTTCAATCACGATCCGTACACATTCCAAAGGATTTGTTCACCAATAATAGACGGTTAAATACTTAAAAGTATTTCTATTGTCTCGTATCGTATCGTTTAAGAGCTAATGGGTTCTAAAAACCTTTAAATGCTCTGTGTAATTTTTATGCATAGATACAATGTATCAATTATATAATTAGTATTAACCCTCTCCTTACCAACTATAGGAAAATCGCCACATTCGTTACGATACAACCAACATTTTCTTAAAGGCTCTATACACGCGCGGATATGATCCTGGTCCAGACCCCGATCAGGCAAACCGGGGTGAAAACGCAATGTGTGTGGCCAAATACCTGGCCGATAAACCTAGGTACGGTCCATCGCTCGCAAAGCCCGCTTTGCTTAATATTTTTCGAGGCGATCGGCGATCAGGGGCGTGGCAGTATAAAAAATTGGACAATTTTTTTTCGGATTTTCGTTGTTTTGACGTCAGATTCGTGATCAGCGTCGAATTTACAATAGGTTTGATACCAAGAACTATGTTTTTACTCCAAAAATTGATGAAATTAGAAATAAAATTTAATTAATATTGAGGTTATGTGGCCGACAGAACAGTGCTCCTCCCTGTTTTGTGGTATGACTCTCGCTTCCAGATCGGAAGGTTCAGGTTTCGAGACCCGCTCTGCGTTGCGCAGAGTTGAGTCCTTGGAAAATGCTCTTTACTCACATTTTCTCACCGTACTCAGGTGTAAAATGAGTACATGGCCGTTCGTTGAATTTGTTAGGAAAAAATGTCACATCGCCTGACAGGCGTCATGTCTCGTCTTTCAAGTTTAATATTGCTGTTGCCTTGGGACCCCTTGTAAAGCGCTTTGAGCACGTGGATATTGCGCCAAATAAATGCTGTGTTATTATTTTTTTTTAATAATATTTTTATAAATGTTGCGCCAGGAAGAGGTAGATGGCAAAAGTTTCGTTCTTGATCATCGTAAAATTTATAAAGGATTTCATACAAAATAAAAAATAGTTTTCATAATTTTCAATGTAATGATATAATAATATGCCAGTTCTTTTTTTTTTTTTTTCCTCCTCACCCGTTGACGCGACATGACGGTCGACCTTGACACAGACATTTGGGATTGGCAGATGCCAAAAAGCCTTGACTACGTGATGACAGGGGTGGGCATTGTAACCCTGAATTATACTCTACAAACAACGCGCCCCCCCCCCCCCCCCAAAAAAAAAAGAGCTGTGTGCGTGTGTGTGGTGGCGGTGGTGGTTGGGGGGGGGGGTGCGAATGCGAGTAGTCCCGAGGAGTACCCATTTCACCTGCCACCGGAACACTGTCGATTTGTTTTATAAATAATAATAATAATAATAATAATAATAATAATAATAATAATAATAATAATAATAATAATAATAATAATAATAATAATAATAATAATAATAATAATAATAATAATAATAATAATAATAATAATAATAATAATAATAATGACGATAAATAACAAATCTTTATTGTCCACAAAATTGAAAAATTTCCGTGGTCTACGTTGCTTTTAAACTTAAATCGGATTGCAAATGTATGGATGTTATGCGTATTGGAAAAATACTCACGACATCTCCATCGGGGTATAACATATTAACACACAAAACTGCAAACGCGAACGTTCATTGTCTGATTGATATAACTTAGTGATAAGTTAATTATAAAATGCTGTCTAAAAGCAATAACAACGGGTTGACTAACGTCCAATTCATTCCTTCTATTGATGCTCTATGTTAAATTAAAATACTCACAAAGTCCGCCAGCCAGAAATATCACTCCAGCCCAAAGATCTACATGGAATCTTGAACGTTATAGTCTGATATATTTTAATGAGAACTAATCATAAAAATGGGTGTCTAAAAACAATAACAATGAGATGAGTGACGTCAATTTGGTTCCTTCTATAAATATCCAAGAACCTTACTCACTCCATCCGCTCTCTCCTCCTTCAATATATATGAATCTATTCTCTCATCACTTTTTTGTGCGGCTATGCATGTGATCTTGTGAAATGACACTCGCCTTTGGATCGGACGGTACTGGATTCGAGTCCCGCTCTGAGTGGCGCATAATTGAGTCCTTGGAAAAGGCTCTTTACTTGCATTCTCTCACCTTGTTCACTGTTAAAATGAGTACCTCGCTGTTTACAGCGTCGTCTCTGTCGGGAAACAATTGCAATATCGCTTAACAGTCATGTCTCGTCTAACATGTTTTTATGTTGGCCAAAGACCCTTATAAAGTGATTTGAGCACCTTTATTGAATATAGCGGTATATATAGCGCAAGTAAATTTTTCTCTCTTTCTCTTTCTCTCTCTCTCTCTCTCTCTCTCTCTCTCTCTCTCTCTCTCTCTCTCTCTCTCTCTCTCTCTTATAGCTATTGCTACATATGATGGGAATATCTTGGACGGTTATTGATGCTATGAGTTTAGGTAAAATGCTCACAACATCCACCAGTCGGAAATAACGTACCGTCACACAAAACTACAAGTAACCTTGAACGTTAAAAGTCTGATTGATATAATTTAGTGAGAACTAATTACCAAAATGACTGCCTTAATACAATAACAAAGAGTGGAATGATGTCAATTTCGTTCCTTCAACAGTCTAATTGATATAATTTAGTGAGAAGTAATCACTATTGTGCGCAAGACGAAAGATAGAATAACAGACAGTAACTGGGATCGTAGCCTCACTATTAATTAAAATTTATTTCTAATTTCACCAATTTTTGGAGTAAACACACAGTTCTTAGTATCAAACCTATTGTAAATTTGACGCTGATCACGAATCCGACGTGAAAACAGCGAAAATCCGAAAAAAATTGTCCACTTTTTTATACTGCCACGCCCCCGATCGCCGATCGCCTCAAAAAAATATCTCCCCGTATGTGGGCAAAAATCATCTGCGATAAACGCAGGGATCGGGTCACAGCGATAGGTCATCCGTCCCGCTACCAGCGGATGTCGGCGTCTATGGGGGGCTTTAGTCAAATTTCTCTTTTACATCATAAAGTTTAAAGAAAATGAACAGTGTCCTGTAGAGCATGTTTTGCTAAAGAAACTAGACTTCTCGCAAGAACTTTACTGCCATTGTGTTTGAGTGATAAAAATATATTTTGTCTTAGTTGGGTGTGAAGTTTTGGGGAAAGTCCTGAAAATGTCTGGTAAGGAGAGAGTAAAATGTCAATTAATGTCAATTAATTGATAATATAGAGAATTAAATATCTAGTACATAAATAAATGTATTCAATATTTGTAGTATACTTTACTCTATTTACATTCCTTAAGCATGTCCGACTTGTACATTCGCAAGAGTTTCAAATAATTGTTATACAAAAGACAATAATATCCAATGTCATGTTACATTATTCGTCAAAATCAAATATACTGTTGGTATCAATGGCATTCTTAAAATTATTAATTGAATTAGAATTTTTTGTCTCTAACTTTAGATTATTCCAAATCGTCACAGTCCTTTGAATTAGATTATTTTTCCTTATAGTATAATGATATAGTACCATATAAAAGGGAATGGGTGGCAAAGGCCTGATTCCATATGTAATCAATGAAATCATTTGAAAACATTATATGATTTTATTATGCTTAATCTCAATAGGGATAATTATATTTTTCATTTCTTGGAAAGAATTTTTAATAATGTTCTGAAGGTTTGAAATCGTTCCAATTAACCGACATGCGTTCCGATTAATTAGTAGAATTTATAGCCTAAGTTACGTCACCGACAGGTCGTTCCAAATAAGTGGCTGTTTTGATATCGCGATAAACAGCGCTCCAATGTGAGGCTTTAAATTGTATACATGCACCGTGGAATAGTTCTAAAGTGACATGTTTTTGTAAAGATTTGAAATTTGGGCGATTATCAGTCAGTGTTACCTACCTTACTTTTATTATTATTATTATTATTATTATTATTATTATTATTATTATTATTATTATTATTATTATTATTATTATTATTATTATTATTATTATTATTATTATTATTATTATTATTATTATTATTATTATTATTATTATTATTATTATTATTATCATTATTATTATTATTATTGTTAATATTATTATTATTATTATTATTATTATTATTATTATTATTATTATTATTATTATTATTATTATTATCATTATTATTAGTATTATTATTATTATCATTATTATATTAATGGTTTTGTTATTAATTAACAGTAGTAGTAGTAGTAGTAGTAGTAGTAGTAGTAGTAGTAGTAGTAGTAGCAGTAGTAGTAGTAGTAGTAGTAGTAGTATAAGTAGTAGTAGTAGTAGTAGTAGTAGTATAGTATGTAGTAGTAGTAGTAGTATAGTAGTAGTAGTAGTAGTAGCAGTAGCAGTAGTAGTAGTAGTAGTAGTAGCAGTAGTAGTAGTAGTAGTAGTAGTAGTAGTAGTAGTAGTAGTAGCAGGAGCAGTAGTAGTAGTAGTAGTAGTAGTAGTAGTAGTAGTAGTAGTAGTAGTAGTAGTAGAAGTAGTAGTAGTAGTAGTAGTAGTAGTAGTAGTAGTAGTAGTAGTAGTAGTAGTAGTAGTAGTACTAGCAGCAGCAGCAGTAGAGGTGGTGGTGGTATCATTGTATTCATCGTCGTAGTCATTACGATCTACGAGTATTATCAATATCATGATTATCTTAACTAATTAATGGTTTCATCGACTTTATTATCATTGCTTGGTTCTAAATGTTCCAGCGCCAGCGATGACTTCGATGACACCTACCCAGCCAATGTCGTCATCAGTCACGAAGGGAATGTTCTCTGGGTGCCACCTGGAATGTTCAAGAGCACTTGTACCATAGACATCACATGGTTTCCGTTCGATGACCAGAAATGTAACTTGAAATTCGGCTCCTGGACCCATAACGGTTGGTTGTTGAATTTGACCCAGGAAGGAGATACGGGTGATACCAGCAACTTTATCAGGAATGGCGAGTGGATGTTGATTGGTGAGAAATTAGTCGCATTTGATTTATCGATGGGGGGGGGGGGGGGGGGGGGGGGGGGGGGGGGGGGGGGGGGGGGGGGGGGGTTGGGGATGCGGGCGGGGGGCGAATTTTGATTTTGTGATGTTCTTTTTGTTGTTTTTGTTGTTGTTGGGTTGGGGTTTATTTTTAGAAGGGGGGTTCCATGCTATTTCATTTTAAAAAAATTTCCTTTGGTTTAATCATTTTCTTTGAGGACTTTTTAAAATCTTGCTCTAATTCTTAAAGTGTCATTAAATTTGAATTTTGTCTAATATGTTTTAACACACAATGTGCAGCGATGTGGTCTAGTGCTGACCGAATGATCCTGGATCGAATCCCGCTCTGAGCGGCGCATAGTTGAATCCGTGGAAAAAGCTCTTTACTCCCATTCTCTCACGTACCTAAGTGTAAAATGAATACTGGCCGTTAACAGCGTTGATTCCGTCGGAGAAAAAAACTATAATATCACTTAACTTGCGTCATGGCCGTCCTACATGTTAAGTGTTGCTGTTGGCTAGGGACCCCTTGTAAGCGCTTTGAGCACGTTTAGTGGATATTGCGCTATAGAAAAGTTGAAGCTCAAGTTTTCAAAAAGAAGCAAAATAATTTTATTTTGCTCTGATACCATTAGTTAGTTGTCTTCATTTGTAACAAATAGATAAATTCTAGGACAACGATTGTGGGAGGGGAATATAAATATAAATATGAATATAAAATTGTAAAAGTATGTTTAATGTCATAACAGTGATTATAAAAAAGGACTAAACAACGTAAAACCCTTGTATTATTCAGATTTACTGATTAATTTGTTGGACTTTAATAAAACGTTTGTTTTTCAAGTTTGACCATAAATTATTTACTTCAAATATCCTTCGATTAAGGTGAACCCCCCTCCCACACACACACACACACACACACACACACACACATACATACAAACACACACATACACTCACACACACTTGACAAGATTGACTTGAGTTGAGGATTTATATTCATGCTTTGCGTTTATATGTAAAATATTCACAACATCCGCTAGTCGGATTTAACGTTCCAACACACAAACCTGGATGTAACATTGACGTTTATTGATGCTGTGCGATTAACCAAAAAGCTCACAACAATCCGCAAGTCGGATATAACGTACCAACACACAAAACTGTATGTAACCTCGAACGCGTTGAGCCTGATTGATAGAATAAAGTGTGACTAATAACTAATAGGGTACATATTGAATCATAAAGTGAGGGAAGTAAAAGCGCGAGGATTGAAGATATTTCTCGACGACCAGGATGTATTTAGTCTAGACAATAAGATGTCATCACTCAGAAACCAGAAACTCAATTACACAAGGTATGTCGGAATCCAGTCCTCCGGAAGAGTGTTTTTTTTACACTTTCAATGAGATTGGAGCCAGTTTTGCGTCATGGTCGTCCTACATTATTATTATTATCATTTTGGCATCACACGTTTGTTCCCAGTTGGCTGAATCTCGTCTTATCGGAAGAGTAAGAAACAAGGTCTTGGCTATATTGCGGCTATGTGGTCTTGTGGTATGACACTCGTTGTCGGATCGGAAGGTCCTGGGTTCGAGCCTCGCTCGGCACATGGTTGAGTCCTTGGAGAAGGCTCTTTACTCAAATTCTCTCACCGTACTCAGGTGTAAAATGGGTACCTGGCCGTTAACAGCGTTGTCTCTGTCCGAAAAAAATTATAACATCGCCTAACAGGCGTCATGTACCGTCCCAAATATTAAATGTGGCTGTTGGCCAGGGACCCCTTGTAAAGCGCTTTGAGCACATTTAGTGGATATTGCTCTATATAAATGCTCAATTTAATTTTATATGGGTTGATTTTGTGCCTGGCACCGCTTCCATCTTTTAAAAATGGATTACAGCATTTTTTTAAAAATAAAACTGAGAAATGGCAAATACGCCTCTTACTTATTTATTGAGTAGGTCTTTCTTTATTTTTTTTTCTTTCTTTTGTATGTTTTAAGTCATTTTCTTCTGATTCTGGCACCACCTTACACTATAAGCATGTCACGCCATTGGTAAGAAAGCATGGAGGAAGTTCTTGAGTTGTTTTAGTTCTATCAGAGTTTCTTTTTGTGTTTTTCAGGGCTACCAGTAAAACGCAATGTCATCAGCTACGAGTGCTGCCCTGAGCCCTACATAGATTTGACCTATACCATTCACATACGAAGGCGGACACTCTATTATGGCTTCAACATCATTATCCCCTGTGTCCTTATCTCCTCTCTCACCCTCCTCCTTTTCATTCTTCCACCAGATGCCGGAGAAAAGATATCTCTTGGTTAGTGAAAATAATAATAATAACAATAATATTAATAATAATAATAATAATAATAATAATAATAATAATAATAATAATAATAATAATAATAATAATAATAATAATTATTATTATTATTATTATTATTATTATTATTATTATTATTATTATTATTATATTATTATTATTATTATTATCATTATTATTATTATTATTATTATTATCATCATCATCATCATTATTATTATTATTATTATTATTATAATTATTATTATTATTATTATTATACTATTACTACAACTACTACTACCACTACTACTACTACTACTACTACTACTACTACTACTACTACTACTACTACTACTACTACTACTACTACTACTACTACTACTACTGCTGCTTACTACTACTACTACTACTACTACTACTATTACTACTATTACAACTACTACTACTACTATTACTACTACTACTACTACTACTACTACTACTACTACTACTACTACTACTATAATAATAATAATAATATAATAATAATAATAATAATAATAATAATAATAATAATAATAATAATAATAGTAATGATTATAATACTAATAATAACGAAAATAATCGTCATCATCATCATCATCATCATCATCATCATCATCATCATCATCATCACGATCTCATCACCATCATCATCATCATCATCATCATTACTATCATCCTCATCACGGTTACTATTATTGTTGTTATGATTATTATCATTGTCGTAATAATAATAATAATAATAATAATAATAATAATAATAATAATAATAATAATAATAATAATAATAATAATAATAATAATAATAATAATAATGATAATAATAATAATAATAATAATAATAATAATAATAATAATAATAATAATAATAATAATAATAATAATAATAATAATAATAATAACAATGATAACAATAATATTAATTTAGTAATGATTGTTATCAGTATTATTATTATTAGCATTATTATCATCATTATTGTTAATATTATTATTGTTATTATTAATGTTGCTGTTGTTCTTATCATTATCTAGCAATGACTATCCCGCACAAATCTTTAGGCCTCTTTTTCGCTCACGAAGTGCCCAAATTCGCGACAAAATATGGGACGAAGCCGTTTCGTACATGCTATTTTTAAAAATTAATTACGACGTTGTTTATAATTGAATATGACTGAAAGTTGGCACACAGTTAGAAAAGATGTCATTTTAGATTATGTCAAGCGACAAAACTCGTACCTACGAGTACCAGAAGACCGTTAAAAATAGATTTTTACTCTTTAGAGTACAATATTTCTAAAACTACAACGAGGAGAGATTTTGTCGCTCATAAGGTTATATATATATGCACATTTCTTCCATTTATATTTCAAATTTCATTCAATTATGATAAGTACTTTTCCCGTATTCTCACAAAACATCAACCCAATTTGTATTTCAATGAGTGAAAATATGGAGACGGCCATTTTGCTCCACCATCGCGCGACACGAAAATGACGTGAGCGAGGCAAGGCCGCCAGATGGCCAGACTTTAACCTGACCAAATTCGACTTCAAAAGTGGCTAAATAGGAAATCATATGGCTTTCAATATTAAGACTGGCCCACTTAAAATGAACTAAATTGTAACAAATAGAAAATTGAATAGACTAGGATAAATGTCACTGAGACAAACATAGATGAATAAAATGTTTTAAAAAAAGAAACAGAATTATATATTTGGCCACACACGTGGCCATCTGGCAACCTTGTTCGCGACGACGGATGACACAAATCCTCGCGCGCTTTTTAAAAATTAAGGTATTGTTTCATTGTTATGTCATAGGGATAGTAGATTAACACATTCTCTCTCTCTCTCTCTCTCTCTCTCTCTCTCTCTCTCTCTCTCTCTCTCTCTCTCTCTCTCTCTCTCTCTCTCTCTCTCTAATAAATACTAGAACTAACATAAGCCATGGTCTTACGGGACTGATTGATAATAATTCAGCAGGCATTTTTTGTGTCATTTGTTTGGGTTGTAGACAAAAGATTACACTTCGGAAAAGTTACAAATGATCAATATTATGTATATTTTAAAACAAATTTATAGTTGACCCTAGCCATACAACTCTAAAACTATACAAGTTAGAACTCGTCTGATGTCTTAATCATATTTCATGATAATTTTGCCATAAAATCGCCAAGTTTTAATATCCAATTCCACGTATTAAGCGAGATACAGGCACAAACCAGAATAAAACACAGAAAATGGGTTCCATATTTTCCGTATTTTTTTATCTTTGTGAGTCATCCAAATAAATGACATCTTTGAAACTGCATAACTTTGTTATATATTAATGGATTTTCAAAATTCAAAAAGATTTTTACTCAGTGGAGATAGGGCTTTGATTTAAGAGTAGTATTTCCTACAAAAATAGAAAACAAAAATTTTCATAGTCATTGCTACATTATCATTATTATCATCATCATCATCATCATCATCATCATCATCATCATCATCATCACCATCATCATCATCATCATCATCATCATCATCATCATCATCATCATCATCATCATTATCATCTTTATTAATATCATTATTATTGTTATTATTATTATTAGCATTTTTATTGTTATTATTATTATTATTATTATTATTATTATTATTATTATTATTATTATTATTATTATTATTATTATTATTATTATTATTATTATTATTATCATTATCTAAACACTTTGTGTTCCAAGACATGGATTACTTGAGAATAACTTATATTGTCTATACCACAGGTGTGACAATCCTCCTCTCCTTGATGGTTTTCTTGCTACTCGTTGCTGAGACAATGCCCCCGACTTCTGACGCCCTTCCTCTTATTGGTAAATGCACCATTTTTATTTCCACACATTCGTTCAGGTGAAGATTAGTGTCAGGTCGCAAATGGGGATGATCTATATTGCCTTTCCATTTACTCGAGGTCATTGGTCACATTGGAAAATGTGCTCAAAATGACCCACATAGTGAAAAGTGTTCACAGCTGTTGAAAAATCTTACATCTAGATTAGTCATTTTGTTCTGCTTGACACATTGGTATATTTACAACTGTCTTTAACAAAGCAGCGTGTTTATATGTGTTAAGAAATATCCAATCGTTGGACAGCAACAGATCATGTGATTGATGACTCGGTTGGACGAAAACATGACTATAGATCGCTCCCATTACTATTTAGCAGTAAACATTGTCAAGTAAGTGTCCAGTTCCCCGACTGAATTTACACATTCGATAGAAAATGATGAGATAGTATCTAACTCTTACTTGACAAATGGTTTGGGTTTTTTTACGACGTGACATCAAAAATCACTTCAGCGATAGATAAAATAGACTCACAAACCAGCTCCAGGAGTTTCGAACTTGTGCAATACAGTATCAAACTCTTGACAGACTAACAAAACTATGACAGATTTGAAATCAAATGATATTCCTTTAATTTTGAATAGGATTCATGAGAAATGAATGCTTTCAATAAAATAAATATACAGTGTTAATAGTCTTAAGCAGACAAGAGCTTAGAAATCGGCTGGCAAATAGTTGGCAGGTTACTGTGTCTCACTGGGTCAAATGTCTTGTTTGAATGGGAGCGATCTATATTCATGTTTTCGTCCAACCAGGCCATCAATCACTTGATTTGTTGCTGTCCAACAATTAACCAGTAGATTTCTGACCAATCAAAACATGGAATCTGTGAAACACCCTCACACGTGTTCGGACAAACATCGTTGATTGTTAATAAAGGGCAACGTGAATGAAATAGACCCCTCTCTCTCTCTCTCTCTCTCTCTCTCTCTCTCTCTCTCTCTCTCTCTCTCCTCTCTCTCTCTCTCTCTCTCTGTGGCCATTGTTATTGGTCTTATACCGTCAAATGGGTGGCCAGTTATCACACGATATTCTCGATCAGGTTATGAACGTTTTAATTTGCACATAGTTTTCTGTGTTGGTTCTCTTGATCAAACGATAGAACAGTAGGTATTTTACTTAAACACAAACCATCGATATTAAAAACTGCACAGTTTGCTGTGTCTACCAATCACTGCCATTGTTTACATTATGACGATTGTCCGAGAGGCGTGGTTATCAAGCTGTCTATTGGATATTTCTTAACAAATATAACCACGCTGCTTTGTTTACAAAAGTTATAAACATACCCATGTGTCAAGCTAAATAAAATGGCCAATCGTAATGTTAGAGATTTAAAAAGCAGTGAACACTTTTCACTGTGTAGGTCACTGTGAGCACATTTTGCAATGTGACCAATGGCCTCGAGCACATAGAAATTTAATGTAGATCATGCCCAAAATTATTAACACACCAGTATTCTTTTTTTCATTCAAAAGTAAGCAGTGCTCTTCGTTAGAGACAATGTTTTTGTTACTTATCTGATTGCCATTCAGTACATGGAAAGATGGAATTCTTCTGCCGGTAAAGAATGGAGATGATATAATATATGACTTGACCATGTGTTCCAGGTCATTGGTCACATTGCAAAGTGTGCTCAAAATGACCCACATAGTGAAAGGGGATCACAGTTTGAGAAATACCCAACGTCAAAATTGGTCATTTTGCTCAGCTTGACACCATGGGTATGTTTACTTAACTTTCATAAATAAAGCAACGTATATACATTTATGGAGAAATGCCCACTAGTTGTACAACAACAAATTATGTGATCGATGACTAGGCTAGACGAAAACATGAATATAGATCTCTCCCATTAGTCAACCCACCCTGTTATATTGTCGAATCAAGACATTGAGAGTCATTGTAAATGGTAGCCTGCTTTACTTTGTGTTATTTTACTTTACTTGGCTACTTTAGAGGCAAATGATATACAAAAAGGATATTTGGATAATCAATGTATCTACTTTGTCCTCAGGTATTTATTTTGCCTGCATCATGATGATGTGTTCGCTCTCCATCATCTTCACAGTAATCGTACTCAACTTCCATCATCGATCGCCGGAAACGCACAGCAACATGCCACGATGGGTATCAATGTCTACAACCACTATCATTACTACTACTACTACTACTACTACTACTACTACTACTACTACTACTACTACTACTACTACTACTACTACTACTACTACTACTACTGTTAATAACAAAACTGTTATTATTATTATTATTATTATTATTATTATTATTATTATTATTATTATTATTATTATTATTATTATTATTATTATTATTATTATAATTATTGTTATTATTATTATAAACATGTAAACAGTGTACATTTATCAAATCTGATATATGGGCAGGAGAAGTTTCATTAATATGATTATAGCACATTACAGAAATTTTATATGTAATCCTAAATCTAACAGGGAGTCAATGTAAAGTCCAAAACAAAGGTGTGACATAATCACTCAAACCTACTATAGCTATAATGACACTGTGGCAAAGTGCTTGAGATTATGTAGACAAAATATAGTCTCTAGATATATCTACATTTTTGCATGCTTTGTGTTGAATTGTGCCAAGAAGTTGGAAAAAATGATTCACTGATTTATTTTTTTTAATTGTTAAATTATAATATCTTTAGGAAACATTTCGTTCGCAAAATTATTCTACACTGAACTGTACTGCGTCTTCTGATTCAACTCTCGCCTACGAATAATTATTTTATTTCAGATCAAACACGTAATTTGTGGGTGGTTGGCATGGGTTTTGTGTATGAAACGACCAAATGGCACAACCTCCAGAAAGACCTTGACCCAGAGAGCACAAGTAAAAGACTTCAAAATGGCTCCTTTGGTGGAAAAATCCCGCAGCCTCATGGCCAATGCTCTGGATATTGATGATGACCCGAGGATGGTGAACGGGAACACTGCTGGATTTTTACTCAAGGTTTTTCAATCTGTACAGATTAGTTTAAAGAATGAATTTCTAATCATTGTGTTGAGAACTATATCTAGTAGGTTTAATGCTTTATTGTTTATTACGATTATGAAAAAGGGTGTGAATCGCTCAGTGGGGTTTTGATACTGAAATAAATCGCGTACAATATTCCATGATAAATTAAATTGACAGTTATTTAGGCAATGAATTTATAAAAAATCTATTAACTAGGGAGTTGACATTATCTTTTAAAAGCATTATTTTTGAAAAAGGGTTTTGAAATTATGCAGTGATACATTTGTGTATAAACGTAACCTAAAACAACCTGCAGAAATCACAAGTTATATTTTTACCCCACTAAACATTCCATTTGTATATTTTGAATTTGCTACCATCAAAGAGCATTTTTGTGGTTGATATAAACTTCTAAGATTAACTTAAATTTTTGACCTTGCGACTCACCAGGTTGAAGAAAGCATGACGCCTCCTTCGATGCGCAATGACGTCACCAGCATTCTTAGAGAACTGAAAAAGATTACGGCCAAGTTTCGTAAAGAGGACGAGGAATCCGATATCAAGAACGACTGGAAGTTCGCTGCCATGGTCTTCGATCGCCTCTGTCTCCTCATCTGTGCCGTATTCACGCTAGGATCAACCATCGCTATTCTGGCTTCTGCTCCTCACTTGATTACATAAACGATTGCAAACCATAAGGAACTTCAAATAAAACTTACAATATAATTTATCTATCGACCAAAATTTCGCTTTTTAAAAAATAAAAACATTAAGCACAGTGTTTGACATAATTCAATTGCTGATGAGAGAGTATCTCTAATGTTGATTTCTGGGGATTGGTTGTAAAACAACACATCTTGATTTTCCCTTGGTCACTGTGATAGTCAAGATGATAAAGATAGCCCCCAGGCTATAAAAGTACAAGACACACTTAATGATAATGAAATGTTATAGTTCATTCATTTCACACAAGACGAGTTACGGATATTCTTTCGATGCACTGTACACTCGTCTTCTCTAATAATTATCATCTACTCATTCACACAGTTGGTATCAAATTCTTATCGGCTTCATCCTCCCAAGTTGTCTCAGTGATGTCGGAATAGAAAGGTTGGGCTACTCATCTATCTCTGCGTTCAGTCCAGCAAAGAATGCAACACGGTCGGTTAGAAATCTAGAGGTCTCCTTTTACTTAAGCACACACAACGGCCTAGACCAACATCTTATCATTCTGTGGTGTAAAACCGGTTTATAAAAAGTTAATATTTGCTTCGTTGTAATTTGCAAACATACATACAATGATATATTTCAACGCGAATTAAACTTTTTTGTTTAAATCATAGTTGCTCATATTACCCAAACCATATTTATTATGTAATTGGTCCTTATTACAGCTAACGAGTTTACTTTGAATAATAACAATAATATAAAAACAAGTTGCGAAATTATCTCATTTTACCAGTAAAAATATGTACCATTGGAAATTTAGAGTAAAATTGAGGGGAGGGGAAGTTATTCGTTTAATATTCTTTTTTTAATAATTTGCTGTCTCGAGTTAAACATGGTTGAAAATCGAACAAAATTGTTCTATTTACTATTCTTATTAACTCGTTAGTTAATTTTCTTATAAAAATATATTATTA
>NC_088361.1:43963595-44016095 GCF_034508935.2 Berghia stephanieae
ACAAAAGGTCTAATTTGGCTTTAATTGGTTCTATAACAAAGTGACACTTTTCTCTAAAATAGAATAGAACAAAAACTGTCAATGGCATAGCTACACTCGAACATGGCTTCCTCGAATCCCCCTGGTCATGCAAAAAAAAAAAAAAAAAAAGGAGTTCGAGAAAACTAATTCTATGCGGCTATAATGTGCTCTTGCTGTATGACACTCGCATTCGGATCGAAAGGCCCTGGGATCGAGTCCCGCTCTGAGCGCCGAATAGTTAGGTCTTGGTAAAAGCTCTTTGTTCACATTCTCTCACCGTACGCAGGAGTAAAATGAGTACCTGGCCGTAACAAAACGTCCGAAAAAAATTATTAATATCGCCTAATATAGCGTCATGTCTCGCCCTGCATGTTAAGTGTTGCTGTTGGTTAGGGACTCCTTGTAAAACGCTTTGAGCACGTTTTGTGGATACTGCCCTATATAAAAGCTCAAGTTCTTGTTCGTTTGTTTGTTTTGTTTGTTTGTTTTTTTTCTTGTTTTTTTTTTAATTTGAGGAAACCATGTTACAATGAATAATGAGGGGAGAAAAAATGAGACATTTGAATGAGTTTGAGGAAACCGTGCTCGTGGAATCCGTGTTCGAGAAAAAAAACATGTGCGAGAAAAGCGTACTTGAGTGTATACATTACAGTTTATATTTGATTCATTATCAATATATATGAATAGATGAATATTACATTTATAACGCACATAATCTATCTGCTTTTTCATTTATAGTAGGGAATGTCCTTGCGCTTTAAAATATTCATATTTGCGAATCTTCTCTGTTCTGTGTCCAATTAAAAGAGCATTATTTTCACAATCAAAACCGCTTTTATCGATTAAACCACACAAAAAAAAAAAACAACAAAAGAAAAGAAGAAAGAAAGAAAGAAAGAAAGAAAGAAAGAAAGAAAGAAAGAAAGAAAGAAAGAAAGAAAGAAGAAAAAAATAGGCCCAGAGCTTTGATAACGGAACTATTTTATTACTATTGTCACACAATAAAGTAAATACGCGTACGGAACAAATAATTTCGACAAGCATGCAAAGTTGTATGAATATCCTGTACGCGCATGGATTATTTTTTCAGCATATCATTTATTATCAATGAGGAGCAAAATTAGAGGAGAATTGAGCATTTCAAAATGATAGTCAAGGCCTTTAACATTAAGACTATTTTTGACTTAACAGTCTCTATCTGATAATGTGTCGATACAAACCAAATACTCAAGACGTGACTTCATCATCAAAATGGTTCGAATTTTATTGGGTTGTTTTTAACGCATATGTTTTTTACCCCCACTATTGATGCTATGTTCACATTTCACCAGCCGGGAATAACTGTCCAACACACAAAACTGTGTGTAACCTTAAACGTTTAATATAATTTAATGAGACCTACTCATAAAAATGGCTGGCTAAAAACAATATCAAAGACTAAGTGAAGTCAATTTCGTTCTATCTATAAGAAACAGCGGTCATTCTCTTCAAATTCACCTGATCAGACGTAATTAACCAAATAACTGCAGTATTCTGGAAAAACACGTTTTAAAAACTTGGCCTGAAAACGTAAAATCAAATATCGATCGATTTAAACGACCCTAATCTTGGCAAAAACTCTCAAAGCTGGGACTTCTCAAACCTGTGACTTCTCGAAGCCCCTGGTTTGAGAGTTTTTGCCAAGATGAGGGTCATTTAAATCGATTGAGATTTGTAGGACGAGTTTTCTGGCCAAATTTTAAATGCGTGTTTTATTAGTGTGTATTTAACATTTATTGTCCAATGTTCCATCCTGACGCCGCTGCTCATAAGCAATATTATATTATAGTCATCCTTTTCACCGCCCGTTGCTTCAATAGTTATTTCTTTATTTATTTGTTGTTATTGTGTGTTTGTTTGTTTGTTTGTTTTTTACTACATTCTTTTTTATAACTGATTTCGTTTTCTCAGGAGATAAATCAGTAAAATATGATATTTCAACACAGAGCTCAAAACATAAATTCTCGGTTGTTTGCTGTATACGTCGTTTCATGTTTTATTATAACCTTTTTCTGGATCTTGTTTGATTTCAAACTATTATGTGAAGATTGCCCATTAACATAATGTAATGCTTTTATCTTTTTCTCACTCTTCATGCCTTTGTTTTAACGCTTCATTTAATTTGGACTGACTTCTTCTCTACACTAGCACGCCAAATTTCAGCAAGCTCTGCAATACGGCACGCTAAATATGGGTGACTGAATTCTATCTACATAATATGTTGTTATCTCCCATGAACATCGGATTTCGCCACACTCAGGTTCTAGCACGCTTTTGGCTTCTTCCGAGATCGTGCTAAAATCAAGCGACAACTCTGTATAGGGAATGAGATTAGCGGAAGAGTAGCGTCTCTTGATTGGACGTCACCCATAGTCTGTGACGTCACAGACTATGGGTGACGTCCATTCAAGGAACGCTACTCTTCCGCTAATCTCATTCCCTATAACAAATTTTCAATTTTAAAAAGATATTTATTCCATATTTTTGGACATTGCTATTTTAATGGAATGGTTGTATGCTGGAAGAAATAATATTACATTAATCCAGGTTATTGAGATCAATTTTTTCGTAAGTTGTAATGAGGCATCTTCGACGTGAACTTATTTGCAGGTCTGATAACCCAATTCATAATGGGCTCATTGTTGTAATGGATATCTCAAAAAAATGACGCAAAATAGTGTCCATTACAACAATGTTAAACTATGCCCAAAATTGAATTCGGATGTCAGACCTGCATATATGTAGACTACATGTCGGTCGTGTAGTATTGACTTGTCATAATGGGTCAAGTCATAGTAAACCATAAAGGGGCGGGGGTCCTTGTCTCAATGTGACCCACCCAACTCCAGTTGAAAATAGTTCTTCATTAAAAAAAAACCCACAAAAGTTCTATTTACAATTTAATAGTAGATTACGCCGGTGCTCTCTCTCTCTCTCTCTCTCTCTCTCTCTCTCTCTCTCTCTCTCTCTCTCTCTCTCTCTCTCTCTCTCTCTCTCTCTCTCTCTCTCTCTCTCTCTGTCTCAGTCTCTCTGACCTCCCGTAATCTCCTTGTATCAGTTTTCCAACATGCTTTCTTGGAATGAGATTATTTGGTTTTGTCCTGGCCATGGCCGATACCCTGGCTCTGAGGGAAACAGTCAAATGAATAGAGTTTTGGGAGACTATATTTTTTTGTCTTGTAAATCATCTCTCTTTTATGCACTGTATTTTTTTTTTTTTAATATAAATATGATCTATAAACATTTGAATGTATTCCTCTGAGTGGAGATCTGTGCTTGTGTCAGGATAAGACATTTAGGTGATCTCAAACAAGTACACTGATAGTGTGCTCTTGGAATCTACATATGTACATCTATTTGAATTAATTCTCCTTTGTCTTCCCTTTTCTTGGGTACTTAAATTGTAATTCTAGAACTTTTTATTATCCCATCTCCTTCCGTTTTAATGGCGCTGATATGATTTAAATGTGTTGCAAGCGCTGTAAAACCCTTAAAAACAAACACACACACACACACACACACATACACACAAACACACAGACACATATATATATATGTATATATATATATACATATATATATATATATATATATATATATATATATATATATCAAGGATTACTATATTCAGTATAGTTGTCCTTGATATATATATATATATATATATATAAAATATATATATATATATATATATATATATATATATATATATATATTGTGTGTGTGTGTGTGTCTTTCTCGGTCTCTCTTTTCTTCCTCACTACCTATGTGTGTGTATGTGTGTGTGTGTGAGAGAGAGAGTGAGAGAGAGAAAGAGAGAGTAAGAGAGAGAGTAAGAGAGAGTAAGAGAGAGAGAGAGAGAGAGAGAGAGAGAGAGAGAGAGAGAGAGAGAGAGAGAGAGAGAGTATGTGTGTGTTATTTTTTTTTTTAATCTCGGCATGGATGTGTTTGGAGCTTTTGCTTTTTTTTTTTTTTTTTTTAAATAACAATCTCCTGAAAATCAAATTTCTTGGATTTTTTCTTCCCTTTGGTAATCTTCTTAGCTTTCTGACTTTTAGCTCAAGAATGTTACAAAGTTTCATAAATTTCGTATTCATCTTTTTTCGATTGCATCATATTATTTTGAAGACCGCATGGGGGAAAGGGCCATGACACAAAATCATTTTTAATTTTATGACTTATGCATACCCCTTAGCACAATAGTGTTCATATCAAAGTTAAATTACATGAACTTACTGAGCAAAGGCACCAATATAGAGAGGAGAGGGATTAAAAACAATTCAAAGTAAATAACTTCCAAAATCTAAAATTTCGTTTTCTCAAAACAAAGTCAGAGTGACATGTGTATACTTTTCACCTGTGGTCTTCTATTTGTTTTCGCACTAAAGGATGCATGTTATATTTAAGCTTTCATCCCGATTTATCGGACTTTTTATACTTGATATTTATTATTTGATCGCATTTTGAGCTGGCTTCAAAATGAATTTATTGAAAAAGACAATTCATAACCAGAGTTCTCATATTATTATATATCAATGTCATAACAACAAATTTGATTTGTGTTAATTTATTGTACGTTGGGTGTCGATTTATTCCGCTTCATGTTCGCTGTTGTTCAGTGTTTGTAACGCATTTATTTCTAGAATTCAGTAATCGTGTATGAAAACATCAAACCATTGTACAAATTGAAATGCAAAGAAAATAAAGATTCATATTGAATATGGCGGGTGATATTTTATGTGTTGGGTTTGTCTTTCTGTTGTTTGGGGTTTTTTTTCCTCTTAGTTTGTTTTGTTTCTTTGGGTGGGTGGGAGGGGGGGGGGGGGTGTTTGTTATTGGGTTTGTTTTTCTGTTTGTTTTTTTGTTTTTGTTATTGTTTGATTTTGTTTCTTTTTTAGTGTTTTTGTTTTGCTAATTAAAAAAAAAATTCGGTTGGGTTTGGGGCGAGGTAATAATTCTTTTTTACGAAACCCGCTGAAACCCAGTCCCCGGTTCACTCCCCAATGGTGTACACTTCCCTGAGTCCCAGGTTTACTCCCCAGTGCTACCTTCTTCCTATAACTTTGTCGGGTTTCGTCGGGTTTCGGTGGGTTTCGGCGGGTTTCATAAAAAAGACACACCCAATAATGATAAGTGTTTGCAAAATCGTGTCTTACTGTAGCAATCTTTATAGGCATTTTAATTTTTTGTTGTTGTTGTTGTTATTGAACTCAATTATATATATATATATATATATATATATATATATATATATATATATATATATATATATATATATATATATATATATATACATATTGAATCGTGTTTGATACAAATATGGTACGAAAAGTGCTCGACATGTAGTAATGGAGCGAATTATTATTTAAAATATTTACCACAATGTTTGGGGCAGTCTACATCAATGTTTCAGGCTTAATTTGCCATCTTCAGGACTGAGTTGTTTTGTTGACTGTTGTTGATTCTTGAAGTGGTTCCGGTTTGAAGTTAATTAAGAGGAATTTGCGCCGATGGGGACACTTTCCGTAGATCTCATTTTTCATGTTGAGTGTGGCTTCATGAGGTTGTTTGATTATAGTATATTTTTCTTCCAGGCATAAGCTACATTGTTTTGATGTTGGTGTGTATCCTGTTGCTTTAGATAAAATTTTCCATGAAATGTTGTGGTCTATTTTGTTGTCTTTTAATTTCCAAATATGTTCGCTGAGTTTTGTGGATGTTTTTTTGTTAGTGTTTCTAAATGTTGAGGTGTGGAGGTTGTATCTTGTTTTGAAATTATTTTCTGTTAGTCCTACATATTTTTCTTGCTTGTTTGTTTTAGTTTCTGTGACTGTGGCTTGGTAAATTAAACTTGATTCTAAGCATTGTTTGTTTAGCGGGCAATGTTCTTTATTTCTGCAGTTGCATTTTCTAGTGGGTGGGGTTTTGCTCTTGTCGGTGGTTTATTAATATTTTTTTGTTGTGGCTTGAAATTATTTGTTCTATGTTGCGCTTACACGAGTAACTTATTTTTATGGTATTCCTGTTGATAATTTTATGTAGCTTGTGGTTTTTTGGAAAGTGTGTATCAATTAACTTCAGGAACTGCTGTCCTATGTTTGTGCTGACGTTTATGTCGAAAGGTGGGTTGAAAACCCAAATTATGTGTCGTTTTCTTGTTTTACGTTCTTCACTTGTGTGTTGGTGTTTACATGAGAGGGAGGCGTCTGTGTATAAAAATGGTGTGTTGTATCCACTTTTTGTGAGTGCTTCTTTGTAGGGGGTGGCTGCGACGTTGAATATCTCTCTGTTTTCCGAAAGTTTGCTCACCCTCAGTGCTATGTTTTTTGGTATGTTTTCAATGACGGGACGGGGGTGGTTGCTGTTTTTATTAATGTAGCTAATGGTGTTGTTTGGTTTTCTGAACGGTTGGAATGAATTGGATTTTATGTCGAATGTGATGTCGAGGAAGTCAACTGTTTTTTTGTTTGCTTCTATTGTGATTTTCAAATTGTTGTTTTGGAATATTTTACAGATATGTTTTTTGATGTTTTCGTTCGCTCTTGGTCGTCTGTTGGTTATAGCGAGTCCGTCATCTCTATAGAGGCCGATGTATGTGTGTGTATGTTGTAGTTGTGACAGGGTGTAGAGTCCGACCAGTTCGCATGTTTCAGCACCGTCGAACGAACCCATTGTTACGTCGAAATCATTGTGTCGCTTTGTCCAAGGTGTGTTGTCGTAGTATAGTGTGCTGTGCTTGGTGTGTTTGATGATGTGTTTTTCCTCTTCTGTGATGTTGGTGTATTTTGCTGCGAATTCCAATGCTTTGTTTAGTAAGTCTGGAGTGATGGAGGGGTAAAAATCGCAAATGTCGAAAGAGATGAAGGTGCAGTTTTCTTTGTTTTGGATATTTTTGAACCATTCGATGACTTCATCGGTGTTTTTCCACTGGTTGAATTTAGTTGCTTCTTTGACGTTTTTATTTATTTTTTCTAATATCTTTTTGCTGATTTTTCCAATTTCAGATTTGTGTGGATTTATTAGTCTACATTTTGGATTATTTTTGAAGTCAGGCTTGTGATCTTTTAATGTGATGAACGCTTCTCTTCTTGGTGCTATATCGATTCGATCGCTAAGGTCAAGTCTGTTCGCTATATTCTTATCTTCTTTTGTGATCTCTTCGGTTCTATGTGTTCTGTCTTTCTTATAGTCTTTGTTGATTTGTTTGTGTATCATTTTATCATATTCCTCAGGTGTCATTTTATAATAGTTGTTGGATTTGTCGGCTGGTATCAGAATTGTTTTTCTTTGTTTATTTTCTTCACATCGTTAGTCAGTTGGTTTTGGAAGTTGTTATTTTTGTTTTTGAACTGCACACTTTGAATGAGATCTGAAAGTCCGTCTTCTAATTTTTTTAATTCAGGTATTGGGGGGGGGGGGGGGTGAATTTGTAGAGTTGAAGCCGTACGTTTTTTTGTGGGTGGTTTCTAAATGTGGGTTCAGAAAAAAGAATGTTCTCCATCGTAGATTCTTGACAAATGTTTCTGTTCTTGCTATTAGTGATTTAATGTAAGATTTTCTGTTGCAGGTAGGGATATTCTTTGTAGAATATGGGAACGTAGTAGGTCTAAGTTGTGGCGTAGTATCCATTTTGTGTCTAAGAGTGCTCAACGGTGCGGAGCTGTGTATTGAATCGTGTTTGATACAAATATGGTACGAAAAGTGCTCGACATGTAGTAATGGAGCGAATTATTATTTAAAATATTTACCACAATGTTTGGGGCAGTCTACATCAATGTTTCAGGCTTAATTTGCCATCTTCAGGACTGAGTTGTTTTGTTGACTGTTGTTGATTCTTGAAGTGGTTCCGGTTTGAAGTTAATTAAGAGGAATTTGCGCCGATGGGGACACTTTCCGTAGATCTCATTTTTCATGTTGAGTGTGGCTTCATGAGGTTGTTTGATTATAGTATTATTTTTCTTCCAGGCATAAGCTACATTGTTTTGATGTTGGTGTGTATCCTGTTGCTTTAGATAAAATTTTCCATGAAATGTTGTGGTCTATTTTGTTGTCTTTTAATTTCCAAATATGTTCGCTGAGTTTTGTGGATGTTTTTTTGTTAGTGTTTCTAAATGTTGAGGTGTGGAGGTTGTATCTTGTTTTGAAATTATTTTCTGTTAGTCCTACATATTTTTCTTGCTTGTTTGTTTTAGTTTCTGTGACTGTGGCTTGGTAAATTAAACTTGATTCTAAGCATTGTATGTTTAGCGGGCAATGTTCTTTATTTCTGCAGTTGCATTTTCTAGTGGGTGGGGTTTTGCTCTTGTCGGTGGTTTATTAATATTTTTTTGTTGTGGCTTGAAATTATTTGTTCTATGTTGCGCTTACACGAGTAACTTATTTTTATGGTATTCCTGTTGATAATTTTATGTAGCTTGTGGTTTTTTGGAAAGTGTGTATCAATTAACTTCAGGAACTGCTGTCCTATGTTTGTGCTGACGTTTATGTCGAAAGGTGGGTTGAACCAAGTTATGTGTCGTTTTCTTGTTTTACGTTCTTCACTTGTGTGTTGGTGTTTACATGAGAGGGAGGCGTCTGTGTATAAAAATGGTGTGTTGTATCCACTTTTTGTGAGTGCTTCTTTGTAGGGGTGGCTGCGACGTTGAATATCTCTCTGTTTTCCGAAAGTTTGCTCACCCTCAGTGCTATGTTTTTTGGTATGTTTTCAATGACGGGACGGGGGTGGTTGCTGTTTTTATTAATGTAGCTAATGGTGTTGTTTGGTTTTCTGAACGGTTGGAATGAATTGGATTTTATGTCGAATGTGATGTCGAGGAAGTCAACTGTTTTTTTTGTTTGCTTCTATTGTGATTTTCAAATTGTTGTTTTGGAATATTTTACAGATATGTTTTTTGATGTTTTCGTTCGCTCTTGGTCGTCTGTTGGTTATAGCGAGTCCGTCATCTCTATAGAGGCCGATGTATGTGTGTGTATGTTGTAGTTGTGACAGGGTGTAGAGTCCGACCAGTTCGCATGTTTCAGCACCGTCGAACGAACCCATTGTTACGTCGAAATCATTGTGTCGCTTTGTCCAAGGTGTGTTGTCGTAGTATAGTGTGCTGTGCTTGGTGTGTTTGATGATGTGTTTGACGATGGAGAACATTCTTTTTTCTGAACCCACATTTAGAAACCACCCACAAAAAAACGTACGGCTTCAACTCTACAAATTCACCCCCCCCCCCCCCCCCCCCCCCCCCCCCAATACCTGAATTAAAAAAATTAGAAGACGGACTTTCAGATCTCATTCAAAGTGTGCAGTTCAAAAACAAAAATAACAACTTCCAAAACCAACTGACTAACGATGTGAAGAAAATAAACAAAGAAAAACAACTTCTGATACCAGCCGACAAATCCAACAACTATTATAAAATGACACCTGAGGAATATGATAAAATGATACACAAACAAATCAACAAAGACTATAAGAAAGACAGAACACATAGAACCGAAGAGATCACAAAAGAAGATAAGAATATAGCGAACAGACTTGACCTTAGCGATCGAATCGATATAGCACCAAGAAGAGAAGCGTTCATCACATTAAAAGATCACAAGCCTGACTTCAAAAATAATCCAAAATGTAGACTAATAAATCCACACAAATCTGAAATTGGAAAAATCAGCAAAAAGATATTAGAAAAAATAAATAAAAACGTCAAAGAAGCAACTAAATTCAACCAGTGGAAAAACACCGATGAAGTCATCGAATGGTTCAAAAATATCCAAAACAAAGAAAACTGCACCTTCATCTCTTTCGACATTTGCGATTTTTACCCCTCCATCACTCCAGACTTACTAAACAAAGCATTGGAATTCGCAGCAAAATACACCAACATCACAGAAGAGGAAAAACACATCATCAAACACACCAAGCACAGCACACTATACTACGACAACACACCTTGGACAAAGCGACACAATGATTTCGACGTAACAATGGGTTCGTTCGACGGTGCTGAAACATGCGAACTGGTCGGACTCTACACCCTGTCACAACTACAACATACACACACATACATCGGCCTCTATAGAGATGACGGACTCGCTATAACCAACAGACGACCAAGAGCGAACGAAAACATCAAAAAACATATCTGTAAAATATTCCAAAACAACAATTTGAAAATCACAATAGAAACAAACAAAAAAACAGTTGACTTCCTCGACATCACATTCGACATAAAATCCAATTCATTCCAATCGTTCAGAAAACCAAACAACACCATTAGCTACATTAATAAAAACAGCAACCACCCCCGTCCCGTCATTGAAAACATACCAAAAAACATAGCACTGAGGGTGAGCAAACTTTCGGAAAACAGAGAGATATTCAACGTCGCAGCCACCCCCTACAAAGAAGCACTCACAAAAAGTGGATACAACACACCATTTTTATACACAGACGCCTCCCTCTCATGTAAACACCAACACACAAGTGAAGAACGTAAAACAAGAAAACGACACATAACTTGGTTCAACCCACCTTTCGACATAAACGTCAGCACAAACATAGGACAGCAGTTCCTGAAGTTAATTGATACACACTTTCCAAAAAACCACAAGCTACATAAAATTATCAACAGGAATACCATAAAAATAAGTTACTCGTGTATGCGCAACATAGAACAAATAATTTCAAGCCACAACAAAAAAATATTAATAAACCACCGACAAGAGCAAAACCCACCCACTAGAAAATGCAACTGCAGAAATAAAGAACATTGCCCGCTAAACAAACAATGCTTAGAATCAAGTTTAATTTACCAAGCCACAGTCACAGAAACTAAAACAAACAAGCAAGAAAAATATGTAGGACTAACAGAAAATAAATTTCAAAACAAGATACAACCTCCACACCTCAACATTTAGAAACACTAACAAAAAAACATCCACAAAACTTAGCGAACATATTTGGAAATTAAAAGACAACAAAATAGACCACAACATTTCATGGAAAATTTTATCTAAAGCAACAGGATACACACCAACATCAAAACAATGTAGCTTATGCCTGGAAGAAAAATATACTATAATCAAACAACCTCATGAAGCCACACTCAACATGAAAAATGAGATCTACGGAAAGTGTCCCCATCGGCGCAAATTCCTCTTAATTAACTTCAAACCGGAACCACTTCAAGAAATCAACAACAGTCAACAAAACAACTCAGTCCTGAAGATGGCAAATTAAGCCTGAAACATTGATGTAGACTGCCCCAAACATTGTGGTAAATATTTTAAATAATAATTCGCTCCATTACTACATGTCGAGCACTTTTCGTACCATATTTGTATCAAACACGATTCAATACACAGCTCCGCACCGTTGAGCACTCTTAGACACAAAATGGATACTACGCCACAACTTAGACCTACTACGTTCCCATATTCTACAAAGAATATCCCTACCTGCAACAGAAAATCTTACATTAAATCACTAATAGCAAGAACAGAAACATTTGTCAAGAATCTACGATGGAGAACATTCTTTTTTCTGAACCCACATTTAGAAACCACCCACAAAAAAACGTACGGCTTCAACTCTACAAATTCACCCCCCCCCCCCCCAATACCTGAATTAAAAAAATTAGAAGACGGACTTTCAGATCTCATTCAAAGTGTGCAGTTCAAAAACAAAAATAACAACTTCCAAAACCAACTGACTAACGATGTGAAGAAAATAAAAAGAGAAAAACAACTTCTGATACCAGCCGACAAATCCAACAACTATTATAAAATGACACCTGAGGAATATGATAAAATGATACACAAACAAATCAACAAAGACTATAAGAAAGACAGAACACATAGAACCGAAGAGATCACAAAAGAAGATAAGAATATAGCGAACAGACTTGACCTTAGCGATCGAATCGATATAGCACCAAGAAGAGAAGCGTTCATCACATTAAAGATCACAAGCCTGACTTCAAAAATAATCCAAAATGTAGACTAATAAATCCACACAAATCTGAAATTGGAAAAATCAGCAAAAAGATATTAGAAAAAATAAATAAAAACGTCAAAGAAGCAACTAAATTCAACCAGTGGAAAAAACACCGATGAAGTCATCGAATGGTTCAAAAATATCCAAAACAAAGAAAACTGCACCTTCATCTCTTTCGACATTTGCGATTTTTACCCCTCCATCACTCCAGACTTACTAAACAAAGCATTGGAATTCGCAGCAAAATACACCAACATCACAGAAGAGGAAAAACACATCATCAAACACACCAAGCACAGCCAGGGTTGCCAGATTATTTTTCAACAAAATGCCAGGGGAAGACTCAAAAAATGCCAAAACACTCAAAAAGATGCCAAAGTCTGTTGACTCCCACCCCCACTAAGAAAACTACTCACTTTTGATAGACAATTTACTATCATATCCTGGTGGCTTGCGTGTTTTCTTTTCTTTTTCTTTTTTTTTTTGTTTTTTTTTTTTGTTTTTTGTTTTTTGAATTATACTAAATTTCCTGTTGGGGTAATTATTTACCTACTGACTACTAAGTGGAGTGCTAAACCACTACACCACGGTTGGATTTTAAGAATGAAAAAGAAATGTGAAGATGTTTGTTTTTACGCGTTTAGAAATAATTAAGAAAAGGTGTCATTTGAAGTATAATATACAAGAAAAGAAAATGCCAAATGAAAATGCCAAATGCCAAATGATTTTTCTAATGCCAAACGGTTTTCAAAAATGCCAGATTTTTGGAATCTGGCATTTAAAATGCCAAACTGGCAACCCTGAGCACAGCACACTATACTACGACAACACACCTTGGACAAAGCGACACAATGATTTCGACGTAACAATGGGTTCGTTCGACGGTGCTGAAACATGCGAACTGGTCGGACTCTACACCCTGTCACAACTACAACATACACACACATACATCGGCCTCTATAGAGATGACGGACTCGCTATAACCAACAGACGACCAAGAGCGAACGAAAACATCAAAAAACATATCTGTAAAATATTCCAAAACAACAATTTGAAAATCACAATAGAAGCAAACAAAAAAAACAGTTGACTTCCTCGACATCACATTCGACATAAAATCCAATTCATTCCAACCGTTCAGAAAACCAAACAACACCATTAGCTACATTAATAAAAACAGCAACCACCCCCGTCCCGTCATTGAAAACATACCAAAAAACATAGCACTGAGGGTGAGCAAACTTTCGGAAAACAGAGAGATATTCAACGTCGCAGCCACCCCCTACAAAGAAGCACTCACAAAAAGTGGATACAACACACCATTTTTATACACAGACGCCTCCCTCTCATGTAAACACCAACACACAAGTGAAGAACGTAAAACAAGAAAATGACACATAACTTGGTTCAACCCACCTTTCGACATAAACGTCAGCACAAACATAGGACAGCAGTTCCTGAAGTTAATTGATACACACTTTCCAAAAAACCACAAGCTACATAAAATTATCAACAGGAATACCATAAAAATAAGTTACTCGTGTATGCGCAACATAGAACAAATAATTTCAAGCCACAACAAAAAAATATTAATAAACCACCGACAAGAGCAAAACCCACCCACTAGAAAATGCAACTGCAGAAATAAAGAACATTGCCCGCTAAACAAACAATGCTTAGAATCAAGTTTAATTTACCAAGCCACAGTCACAGAAACTAAAACAAACAAGCAAGAAAAATATGTAGGACTAACAGAAAATAATTTCAAAACAAGATACAACCTCCACACCTCAACATTTAGAAACACTAACAAAAAAACATCCACAAAACTCAGCGAACATATTTGGAAATTAAAAGACAACAAAATAGACCACAACATTTCATGGAAAATTTTATCTAAAGCAACAGGATAACACACCAACATCAAAACAATGTAGCTTATGCCTGGAAGAAAAATATACTATAATCAAACAACCTCATGAAGCCACACTCAACATGAAAAATGAGATCTACGGAAAGTGTCCCCATCGGCACAAATTCCTCTTAATTAACTTCAAACCGGAACCACTTCAAGAATCAACAACAGTCAACAAAACAACTCAGTCCTGAAGATGGCAAATTAAGCCTGAAACATTGATGTAGACTGCTCCAAACATTGTGGTAAATATTTTAAATAATATATATATACATATATATTTTATTTTATTTTTAATTTATTTATTCGTATAATTATTTATAAGCTTATCATAAATGTAGAAGTACATCGTGGCACACTACAGTGACTTGTATCGTTGGAGTTCCCGACCTCGTGCGTATATTTCGGTTCACCGTTTTCGGCTTTCTATGGTAAGGGAAATAAACCATGAAATGATTGTTGCACTGATAATGTGCAGGGTTGCTTCCTTTTATATATTTTTTGTCCGACCCATTAACTTGACCTGGAGACGACTTGAATGTATAGTGAACTTAACCACTGAAGTCGGATAGGTCAATGCCAAGTCCTATGCAAAGCTAGAGACTACTTCAACCAACTCATTGGTTTTTATATGAAATGAAAATATTGCACTTAAAAATAAATAAATTCCTCAAGATAGAATTTTATCATCTTTTTTTTTCCGACGATCCCAATTCGTACTTCCGTCTCTGAATTAAATCGAAAGTAGGAATTTACCTTCCAAGAAGTTCGTGTCAAGTGTCAATAAAAAAAAATGGCAACTGGTGGTGAAGGAGTCACTTTGTGGTACCAGAGAGAAATTCCTCTTTCACCGCGAAAACGAGGGTGCCATTATATTACCGATGAAATATACAGTGCATGTAATTCAGAATTGAAAAATATTAAAATTGGCGTAGCAAACGTCCGCCATAGTAAGTTAGTAAGGGTTTTTATTGTTACATGACAAAATGATGGCGATAACCGATAACCAGAACAATGGTCATAATAATAATAATATTATATTATAAGGAAATTTTAAACTTTCATTGATATGTTAAGGGTGGCTGGCCTTACGAAAGCTCCTACATCCCCAGTATTCTTGGTCTAGTAGGGGTTTGGGAGGGGGGGGGGGGACTTTTTTATAATGTTCTTGTGGGGTTTGGGAGGGAGAAGACTTTTTTAAAAAAAAGTTTTCCCCCTCCCAAACCCCCTACTAGAACATTATGTTTTAAAAAACAAGAATACTGGGGATGTAGAAGCTTTCGGAAGGCCTCCCTTAAGGGTTGTTCTTGAGTTTTAAAAAAATGCTACTACATGTTGACAAATTGAATAAATCACCACCTGACAAAAGATCCACTGTAAAAATACTACAGCTCACTCCGCTTAATGGCACACTCTGCTTATTCGCTTCACGTTCCCGAAAAACGGAATTTTATTCTATATAATCGCTCCTCTTAATCAGACATTATCTCCGCTTAATTGCTACACCGTGAATCAACAGCCATATGAAATCAACGATGCTGTTCCAGTTCCACACAACTTTTCGGCGAAAGCATTTGATCAATTCGTAACAATGGACAATTATATACCCAACAGCGGTGAACTGACATCTCAGGAGCCATTGCCACTTCATCCAAGAAGAACGCTTGACAGATGGATCTACATTGGCGAGATTGGAGACAAAAGTTTATAAGCAGCTTGCACAGAATAGAAAGCAATCAACGCTTTGCGTTTACTGTTCTAAAAAACAATAATGTCACATTTTTTTGTCAATAAAACATGAAAAAGAAAATATAACAAAAAAAAAGAAGAAAATTTTTTAAACAAACAACCCAAATAAATAAAAAGCAAACATTCTAATGAGGTCATGCCTAGAACGTGAGGGCCCCAAGCCCATAGAAAACTCAGAAGTGAAGTCCTACATGAATGACACATGAAAGCTGGTGCTTAGATGCTATTTTTAGCTTCTCCACTTAATGGCACACTCCACTTATTCAACACACTAACCTGAACTCCCTAGGGTGTGCGATTAAGCGGAGTCTACTGTAATTGAAAGAGATGCTAGACTGAGGAGCTTTCAGACGGAAGGCCTCCCGTATAATTATATATTGTCAGCAAAGAATTCCACTCCCCAAAAATTTGTTTGTTTATTTTAGTCTGTTGTTTTTGTTATTGGTCCATGTTATCTTCGTCTTTTCAAATACACAAACTCGCAATAGAAATCAGCAAATAATTTTTATCATGAAAGAAATAAAACGCCTCAATGTTGTGAACCAAGAAAAGAGCAGGTGTAGAGAAATTTTATAAACTCATTGCAATGGGGGAAATAGATGTAATTTTACTTTTTTTCACTTGTAACACAAACGTGTTTATTTTTCGTTTAATAATGAGATAGTATCTGGGTTCATGGACCTTATGAATCTAAAGGACTTTAGTATAATCACATTAGCAATGATGTCTTTGTCTGCCATAACAGTGGGTAGAACTCCTCCAAAGGCGGGAGAACATCAGCCCTCCATGGGCTGTGAATTTTTCAGTGGTCCACAACCTTGTCAACATATCTTCTACCCCCTGATTTGTACTTTCCATGTGGCTTTGTGCCCTTGTTTTTCAATGGAACTATATTCGGTCTTTACTGAGTGGTATGGATTTACTTTTTTGCACGAGATATGTTTTTCCTTGGAAATCATCTTTCCATTGTATGTTTTGCTGTTGTTAGATCTCTTCCTTTTAACTTGCACTTAAGCCAAATAGTATCTCAAGCGCTGTAAAACCCCAAACCCATTTAATTAAAGACTAAAGAAACAAACAAACAATTAGCCTGTCATAGGATATTCAGTTTATTTTAAAATTTAAATGATTGATTTCTTTTTTTTTTTTTTCAGTAAAGCATACATCGGCCAGTATTGTATTAAATGAGGTAATGTTTATAACATACAAATAGATTAGTGGTGTAATAAGCGACCCATTGCTTCAATCTGGTATTTTATTATGACATTTGAACTTAAAATTTAAAATATGAGAATCAAGTTAAATTTAAATGTTTTTATTGAGGATGACTTTTGCCTTTTAGACTTCAGAAAACTTAAATTTTGATATCTTGATGTTTTTGACTTCAGATTAAATTTCCAGCTTCCGTTTAAGCCTATCATAAGACCAAATTGAGTTGATTGGTCTCATATATTTGACCTTTTATGTTATATACAACATGTGAATGAAAATCAGAAGTAAAAAAAAATACTTGAGCTTTTATATAGTGCAATATCCACTGAACATGCTCAAATCACTTTACAAAGGGTTTCTGACCAACAGCAATGTATAACATGTAGATCAAGACATGACACCGTTAGGCGATATTACTTTTTTTTCCCAACAGAGGCAATGCTGTTGATGGCCCAGTACTCATTTTACACTGAGAATGTGAGTAAAGAGTCTTTTCCAAGAACTAGACATTGCGCAGAGAGAGGCTTGAATCCAGGACTTTCCGATCCAAAAGTGAGTGTCATACCACAAGACCACTTAGCCACACAAAGTAACACACTGTATAGTCATGTGGAACAACTACAAAAGACATCTATCTAAATCAGGACACAAGACCAAAGGGCTACAACTCAGCGGGTTGCTGGTTTATTAATTATTAAGTAAGAATGAAAATGAGTAGAGAGATTTGCCATCAAGAATGAGGATTGACATTTCCCAGAGGATGTGTAGTTAACAATGCACAGGAAGTGTAAAGGACACAAAATTGGTGAAAGTTCACTGAAATCGGAAAATGACAATAATGACTCAGCAGCATGGGTAAAAGTTCACCAGCATATGCCAAAGTTGCCCAGTATTTTGTTTATAATAATGATTGACTGCAGACATTTTGACTCTTACTGTCGGGTCATTTAAGTTTATGGTGGTGGTAACTTGTTTTAAATTATCATTTCTCTCAGGAAACCTGGCTTTATTATTATTGGTCTGTCTTTCCGTTTCAGGTAAATTGATCCCTTTGAACTTTCACCCATGCTCAACAGTCCTAAATTGCAAGGAAGGCATTTTTAATATCAATGCATTAATTCAAAATCATTGTTGTCTCTTAATTCCTTTGGTTTTGTGTGTCACAAATCAATATTCATCTGCGGAGGGGCTGGATTGATAGCAATGCTTCATCTAGAAACATGCCTGTAAATATCTCCAGTGATGGCATGTAAATGCACTGTAACCAAGCTATAACTTCATGTCGGGGACCATAAAATTTTGGGCAATACAAGTTGGTTGTATAATTAATCATTATTTCCATAAAGACTATGCCCTCTGTTAAGATGGTAATAAGTAAGGCTGCTGGTAAAGCAAGATTTTACTGTCGGTTGACTTGTGTGTGACACGATTTATCACTCTATTATACTCTGATAATGATCTCAGTTACTCCAACAAGTATATTTACATTCTACTTCTGATGGTACAAATAAGTGTGAAAATACCACATGATATGAATTGTTAATGTTTCAAATATTCTGACATGCAGTACAGCAAGTGGTCACATTAATTTTTGATTTATTTGATTGGTTAAAATTAAAAGAGTAAGTTAAAACTAGAATTTCAAATGATTACTTTGTCAATTTTTATTCTGTAAAGGTTTCTTCTTTTTTTCCCCCCAGAATTATGATAGAACAGTGCTGTGAGTATGAAATAGTATATAATATATATATATATATGTAAAAAATACTTCAAGTATGATTATGATCAACTTCTACAATATTGTTTCGAGCGTAGCTCTCATCAGGAAGTGGAAGTGAAAGTAGATTATATATATATATATATATAATTTAAGAAGATCATTTAATTATATATTATCGTTACGCGAGAACATTGGTATGACTTTTTTTTATCACTCTACAGTACTTTTCTGCGATAAGACAACTTTGAAAACACTTCCACACGCACTCTTCCAAAAAGTATAAACAAAAGTAAAATATTAATTTGTTCATTATTGCCATTTCAACGAATCTGAAACATTATTGACAGTTATGTCATTTACCCCCCCCCCCCCCCCCCCCAAATACATTATCTTTACTTTTGATTTATTTGTTTGTCTATTTGATCTTTTATTATCAGAGATGATATGGAAATGATGCTTAACAGATTAGCACCTGAGGTTTGAATCTTATATTACTTTCTGTTTTGTTTTGTTTTTGTTGATTTTATTTTTATTTTTTCTGTTATTTTATTCTTCTTTTTTTTTTTTTTTTGGGGGGGGGGGGGGATGTTTGTTTGTTTGTTGTGGTGTTTATATTTTTTTTTTTTTAGTGACTGCAAGTAATTTTTTATGAATTTTAGCTGGGTGGGGATCCTGACCTCCCATAGTGGGCAGGGAGGTACATGCTGTGTTTTCTATACCCCCATACCCGTTTTCCAATTGTTTCCTGTCATTGTCTTGGAATGAGATTACTTAGTTTTGTCCTGAACCTTGCCAGAGTTCCTTGGCTGGGAGGGAAACAGTTGAATGTATAGTTATAGTTTTGGGAGATGATTTTTTTTCCTTGTAAATCATCTCTCTGTTATGCATTGTATTATGTTTAGTTTACATATTATATTATATGATTGGTAAAAATTTGAGTGTATTCCTCTTAGTTAGGACCTGTGCTTGTGTCTGGATGAGACTTTTAGGTGATCTCAAACTGGCGGCGTTCTCTTGGAATCTACATCTGTTCCCTATTTGAACCAATTCCCCTTTGTCTTACCTTTTCTTTCGTGCTTTAATTGTAATTCTAGAACTTTTTACTATCCCATTTTCTTCCTTTTTACTGGCGCTGATATGACCTTAATGTGTTGCAAGCGCCGTAAAACCCTTAAAAAAAAAACGTGTGAATTTTAGAAAAATCTCATGGCCAATGACAAAAATAAGACATTGTATGGGAAATTACGAATTTTAATTCTCATTAATACCTTAATAATAATAATAATAATAATAATAATAATAATAATAATATGATAATGATAACAAGAACTACTACTACTACTACTACTTCTACTACTACTACTACTACTACTACTACTACTACTACTACTACTACTATAATAATAATGATAATAATAATAATAATAATAATCATCATCATCATCATCATCATCATCATCATCATCATCATCATCATCATCATCATCATCATAATGTGATGATGATGACGATAATAATATTAATAATGACTACAATAGTAATAATTATTATTATGATCATAATACTGATAATAACATTAATAACGTATTTCTACAGCGCATAAGCATGACGATGTCTGAAATGATCATCAATGTCATTTTGCGGTTGTTCTTTTACGATTTCAAAAATTGCTAAAAATTGACATAGAAATGACTAAATTTGAAGTTTTCAATTTGGCAGGTCTGCTAATGCCTTTTTAGAGTAAAGGCACCGTGTGTAGCTAATCATGATGGAGCAATTACAGGATTTTAGTTGTGCTCATTTTTTCAACTAACAACTTCTGTCTCCCCTCCCATAATCATTGTTCAACTAAGTACTATTTGGTTTCCAATGTTTTACCTTATGGGAGTTATGATTGGGGGTTTCAATATTTGATGTGTTGTTTGCATTTATGTTTCATTATTGAGTTCACATTTTATTTCTTTATTTCAGGACATCACATATAAGCATGATCTAGAAGGATCAGATGATATGGTTAGTGGCTTTTTTATTTTGATCTGGAAAATGGTTATGATCAGTAGGCTAATGTAGGATTATGATTTTTTTTTTTTTTTTTTTTAATTTATTTATTTATTTAAAAAAATTTTTTTTTTGCTTCTGATAATTTAATATATTACTTTTTCTATTAGACCTGTAAATTCTCAGTCAATTAACTGAAATCAGTCAAGTCATCAAATTCAACTATTTTTTAAAAGGAAAGAAAGAAATGAAGAAGAAAGAAAGGATTCATGAATCGTAGTCGAATGACCATGAAGTAATTAGGAATGTTCCACAGCGCTACGCATAGCTCAAGGGCCGTTTATATTTACGATGGATATATTGCCAAGGCTAAGCGACGCTTCTTAGAATTGCCGTGTCTGAACACACCCCAGTGAATTTTCACACAGCCGTCGTGAAATTATCTTTTCACTTTCCAAACCTGCCGTGATCCCAATGGTAGCCAATTTTAACTGAGCCGCAGAGCGATAAATTTCACTGTTTCGTCTAAGCCAAAATTGACCACATTTACTTGGTAGAACCTAAAAGTATGAAAAAAGTTTAGTGCGAAAGCCAGAAGTGCGTTATGAAGACACCTGCCTTCAAATCGAAAGTTAAATGATTGCTACAAGCACATCTCGATTGCCTCATGTTGTAAACAAACTGGTTGACCGTTTTTTCACTGATGTGGGTACTTAATTATAAGAAACAATTGTAAGTAGCCTAATTAATTCCCACGAAAATTAGTTTTCTGCCATTGTTTTGCTCAAGTGAGCTTGCTGGTTACTATTCATCTCGATTCTTTGGATTTTTCTGTAAATTTTGGTGCACTTAAATAAAAATTTAGGTATTCAAAAATCATCAGCGGTATCGCATGGATTTTAATTAAAATCAAAACTATATGTGTACATCTCTGTTCTTGTAGAATGTTATCATATTGATATAGGCACTGGGTTTTCTTGAATTATTCTTAGTTGGTAAATGGCGTTTGAGCACTGTTTACGATCAAAACAATGACAATACACATTGGAGAGAGAAAGCGTAACTGGTAAACACTTAGTAAACAATAGAAATACACATTCTTAACGTTGTTAGGACGTACCTTCTCTCTGTCACTGGTCCGCAAATTCCATTATTATGTCAAGGGTCTCACCACACCCATTTTTCCGCCATCTTGAAAACCCCGGGATAACGACACGCCTGGTTAACGACATAATTTTCTGGTCTCGGGTCGATGTTGTTATCCAGGGCTAACTCACTGTATTGTGAAATGAGAAATACCAAGGTGGCATTTGGTATGTTTTTTTAAATACTTTTTTAATTTTATTTATAACAGTAGTTTATTTATTTTGTTCTCACATTTAACAAAATAATTATAACTGTTTCTCAGCCAGCACATGTGAAAGCAGCTTTGATGGGCAGTTCAGTCACCCTTCCCATCACCAATGGAAAGTTCAATCTGGGTACTTGGCAAGGTGTTTGGTTATGTGAGCACAGAAACCACGGAGGTAAAATTATATCAGTAGCAATAGCAAGCATTTATAATTCAAAAGAGGCAAACCTAAATGTGCTATGCACCATTCAGTTCATAAACTTTTCCATTAGAAATTGCTAACCCATGCATAAAACCAAGGAATATGTATTAAAAATGTATATTAACACTAACTCTGGTGTTTACTATGGTAGGATTGTGTTGTCACTCATTACTGGTAATAAATGAGTTTTACTGTCATAACGACTATTACAGGTAATACCAAATAGCCTGATATTTTTATTTTAAATTTTTGTTTTATTTATTTATTCATTTTTTTTTTGTCATTGAAATTGCATTTCAATTTCACCATCTTTATAAACCAGATTTTTATTGTTACGCTACAGTAAAATGCCTTGCTTATTTTCACCTTGATAATATTCAAATTAATCATAGAACTATTTGTGCGGCTATGTGGTCTAGTGGTATGACACTCGCTTTCAGATCGGAAGGTCCTGGGTTCTAGCCTCGCTCAATGCATAGTTGATTCCTTGGAGAATGCGCTTTACTCACATTCTCTCATCGTACTCAGGTGTAAAATGATTACTTGGCCGTTAACATCGTTGTCTCTGTCCGAAAAAAATTGTAATATCTCCTAACAGGCGTCATGTCCTGTCCTTCGTGTTAAATGTTGCTGTTGGCCAGCGACCCCTTGTAAAGCGCTTTGAGCATGTTTAGTGGATATTGCGCTCTATAAAAAGCTAAATTTTTATTTTTATTTTTACTACCGCTAACTCATTTTCAAGTTTCAAGGCCAAATAACACTGCCAAATTTTGTAACGCTTTCATGTCATTTTGTATCATCAGGGTCAAGGAAACTTGTGGTGAGTATAAATGGCCTCAAGAAATGATGGACTGTGTCGCATTAAAAATGCATTTATGAATTTCTACATTTGTTTACCAAGCAAGCCTGTAATATTTATTGTATAAAGAATGTTCCTTTCATTCGATTCGTAATAAACGGGTTTTTAAGATATTAGAATATTCATTTGATAATATCGTATTGTTACAATAGTAGATTTTACTACAAATAATTTCTTTTTTAAATATGACTAACTGATCATATTATTTACCGCGTAACAGCACTGAAATAGCTGTATTGAGAGGCAAGGTAGTGATCCTGGGATTAGATTTTTATTTCCAATTGACATAATCATTTGTAAATGTATTTTTGTTGTTTAACAAATAGTTGTTTTAAATATAATAGAAACTAAAAGCTGTGTTATTTTTTTATGAAGGGTTATCAATTTACTGAATGAATGTGACGAGTGTTATTGTGATATTTATACCCAAATAAAAAATGACAATGAGCTCAATTAGTTTGTGATTTTATGACTTGAACTGTGCTAATGACACTCTTAGGTCATGTCATTCCTAGAAGGAATAAACATTGTTTTAGTTTTTAATTTTCATTATTTAGATGGCTAATTCTAATTACAGTGCAACCCTCATATAACGACATCCTGCTCATAATGACATGGGAGGTATAAGGCACAGCAACTGACCTCTCTACCCACCATGATAGGTCAGAAAACCCAACCCAGTGATCCCTGAAGTAGGGATGTGACAATAAAAAATAAATTGGGCTTTTATTTATAGCACGGTATCCACTAAACGTGTTCAAAGCGCTCTACAGGGGGTCCTTAGCCAACAGCAACACTTAATATGTAGGACAAGACATGCCCCCCTTAGGCGATATTTTAATATTTTTCCGACAGAGACAACGCTGTTAACGGGCAGATACTCATTTTAAATCTGAGTACAGTAAGAGAATATGAGTAAAGAACCTTTTCCAAGGAGTCAACTTTGCACTGCCCAGAGTGGGACTCAACAAACCCTGGACCATCTGATCCAAAGGAGTGTCATACCACAAGACTAAACAGCCACATCAAAATAACTAATGTTTGAATAGTCTCAGAGGATATATAGCTAACGCTTACTGACTGATAGTCTGCAAACACACTATACATGAAGGATCTCTAGTCTTGGCATGAACTTCTCCAGCCTCAATTCTGTCAAGAAGAGATCAAGGAGCCTAAATTTATAATAAAAGTCTGTTGAAACCCTAGGTGATTGCGAAGTGTAGTAAGAGATTAAAGTTGAGCTGCGGTCACATTACTCACATGTGGGACCTAAAGGAGTTAACATCTAGCCCTCAATGCATGCAGAAACATAAAATTACCGAGCATTAATTCTGTTTTAAAATACCTGGTGATTAAACTTCGGTGTGGCTTCAAAACTACCCTCAAAGAAGGCTATCAATCATAAGAGTGATTTGAAAATCACAAACTAGAGATATAACAATAAACTGTTGTTCGTTGTTTGTGTGCATCAGAACCCTCTATCATGGTATTAAAATGGACAATTCGAGTTTACCCTTTACAAGTTTGAATTACCCTTAAACTGTTTACTGTTTTCAACAAGAGAGCAGTAGTGAATCGGCCAACAAAAACCACTGATGCCCTGAGTGGGGTTCCTGACCTCCCATAGTGGGCAGGGAGGTACTTACTGTCTTCCATCCCCCTATATCTGTTTTCCAATTTGCTTTCTGTCTTTGTCTTGGAATGAGATTACTTGGTTTTGTCCTGGCCCTGTCTGGATACCCTGAGAGGGAAACAGTCAAATGTAGAGTTAGTTTTAGGAGATATTTTTTTCCTTGTAAATCATCTCTCTGTTATGCACCGTATTATGTTTTGTATACATATAATATATGATTTGTAAACATTTGAATGTATTCCTCTTAGTGGGGACCTGTGCGTGTGTGGATGAGACTTATTTAGGTGATCTCAAACTAGGTACTTTGATTGTGTGCTCTTGGAATCTACATCTGTTTCCTAATTGAACCAATTCCCCTTTTGTCTTCCCTTTTCTTGGGTGCTTTAATTGTAATTCTAGAACTTTTTACTTTCCCATTTTCCTCCTTTTTACTGGCGCTGATATGACCTTAATATGTTGCAAGCGCCGTAAAACCCTTAAAAACAAAAACAAAAATCCACTGATGCCAGCATGATACCCACAGAGAGAGAGAGAGAGAGACTTCAAAAGATTTCTAAAACATTCAAGAGATATTTCAAAAGCGATGAATAAAAGAGTACTATTGGGGTTCCAAACAACCGCTGATTTTGGAATACCGTTTCCTTTCTTCATATTATGTCCTTTTTCTTGCACTCTGTCCACCATCATATAAGTAACATGCTTTACCTTTGAGTTGAAAAGAAATTTGTGCCATTGCATCTAAAGATCCTCAAAATATCTTTGCATATTATATACCTTCAACTTGTTGGCACATGACTATGACATGAAAATTACCTTCTGTTCATAGCCTCAAATACAACAGAAATTCTACTTCTGGATTAAAGTCAAAATGAATTTGGATCATGACAAACGTTATCAAATAATCAAACACAGAATAAATATTAATTTTAAAAGTCATTTTATTTACAAAAAATGCTAACATGTAATAATAAGGGATATAAAATAAACAGATTAAGCATAGTAAAAGAAGACACCATTGTATTTGACAAAAGCCATAAGACATCCATACAGGTCCTTTATCACAAACAAGACAAAAAACGAACACATCAACTGAATGAATATATAAATTAAGTTCAAGTCAATCTGCTTTTCACAACTAACAGTTTGGAAATTAATTTTAAAATACGACTGTCTCTAATAACCCAAGTAAAAAAAAAAAAAATTATCAATTTTTCAGAGTAAATATAAAAAGGGATATGCATAGCTGCCAATCCTACCGAAAATTGCGGGAGACTCCCGCATTTTTAGTTCGTCTCCCGCACTCCCGCCCATAACAAAGATCTCCCGCATTATCGTGCAGTAGCCTGACTGTAGGCCCAGGCCTAGAACCCATGTTAGCCTACCATGCGGGTCTTTTCGGTTCTTTCGGTAACATACGTGAAATTCCGGTCCTCCATTTAGTAAACGGAAGTGAGTTTAAGTCGTTTGGGATTGTGGTAGATTTATAATCGGAAAGGCCGGTACCGAATCCGTTCTTTTTAGTGAAGTTAAATAGCTCTACATGGCTGATATCGATTGTAATTAAATTATTCAGATTGAGAGTACCATACTCATAAGCATTCAAAAGAAGTAGATTTATACATTTATGTATCTCCCTGATTTTTTCTGAATCTCCCTGATTTTCTGACCAAAACTCCCCTCTTAATAAGCTTGGTGGGTTGGCAGCTATGGATATGGGATATCTAATAATTTTATTCAAGTGCAAATGCAAGAGCTTTTATAATATACTTGTATCTCAAATACAGACAAGGAGAAGCAACTAATTGTAGTCAGTGTCGAAGCAGAACAATAATCGTGACTAGTTAATAGAAGATATGATTAGTTGCGTATCATTCGTCCAAACTTTTATGACATATCCATTTACCCACAGAGTCAGAGTAAATTTAATTGGGACACAACAAGACGCTGAAGAAGACTTGATTAAAAAGTGATTAAGTACCTCTTTCACATATTGACCAAAAACTAAACACCAATGATTAATTTTAAGTTTTCTTACTACTGTGACTCTCTCAAGTTCATCATGAATGAAAATCAAGTATATTTGAGTCCATTTGAGTGTGAACACAAAGAGGTCAGCATGAAATTATTTTTTTTTAATTTTTACTTAAATTTCAGAAATCTTGAATAAAAAGACAGAATGTCTTTTTAACAGGAACATTAGACTTTTCATATCGTATTAACTCACAGACAGCCAAGGTTTTCAGAATTGCAAAGCCACTGACTGCCGAGGTTTATGCATGTTTTTACAAAAATTCATTATTTTCACAAATTTTATGATAATAAAACAATTTAAAAAGCGAACAAACCTGCTTGTGTTGTTCTTTCAAATGATACCACTTGTATTGTTGCATTTTAATTCTGGATTGCACAGTAATTTTTTGAAAAGGAGGCAATTTTAACAAAAATATAATTGAATTGGAGGCAACACTGCCTTGGACCACTGTTCTAACTAAAAACCGGGAAAATTAATGTTCTTTTTACAATAAAACAATCACCAACATAATCAGAATAATGACTAAAACAAATACAAGTAGTTACCTCACGTTTTTCACTCGAGAATTACAAATAATTGTTTTTGTTTCTCCATTATGTTAGAAAACTAAAAGAAAAGAATTACCATGTTATTGTTTACTTTGGCCTGCTAAAAGAATATCAACATTAAAAAGTACCCCATCATGTTTGGTTTCAAATGAAAGAACAACATCGCCATCAAACTGCCATGGCCGATACAATTCGGTCAGAAGAAGAAAAAAAATAGCAAAGTATGAAACTGAGGGGGGTTCAGCCATGGCAATCAAATGTCAAAATGAAAAAAATGAAATATTTTGGCTGTGGCAGTCAGTGAGTTCTGCGGTCATAATATCGCTCAGTTGGTCTAAAAAAATGTTTTTAATTTAGAACTAGATTACTACCTCAAAAGTAAATAAAAATAATTGCAAAACGAGAATCGTTTGTTGTTCTTCACTGACTTAGTCCAAATTGTACAACTGGTTATAAATAAAATATCTGAACAATGACAGCCACATTTTTAACATACAATACAACAAAGGTTAACTAACTACATAAAAGTTACGTCCCACAAATATTACTGACATATAAAAGGCAAGTAAAGAACATGGCAAATGATTTTAACTCCCCGTTAGGCTAATGAAAAAATGAAAATGAAATTTTACAAAAACAATCAGAATCAACATAGAATTGTATACATCTTCATGATTTGTATACATGTTACAAAAAAAAAAAGGGGGGGGGGGGGGGGATGAATAGCACAAAAATTACTGAAACCAGCACAGTAGGAATGACCATGTGAATTTCTAATTGACATATAAAGTGACTCATTTTCCTGTTACGGTAATGGTGTCTTAATATAAACCAATACCACAGAGAACATGTTAAATGCACGTTATCCATATAGAATTCAAGCATTATTTGTAACATTACAAGGAGGAAAATGGAATTTTGGCAAATACATGTGAAATAAACATAAAATTTCAACATGAACCATGGGACAGAATCCCAGAATTCCACTTATTATGAAATTTTCTCAGAGAATCATGTTAATATTGCACAATTGTTTCCACAAAACAAGGGGGCTGAAATAGTCGATAAATCCCAACATTCTATTTTTTTAAAGGGTTTCATAATAGTACCAAAAAAAAATCAGCAAAGACAATTTCTTCTTTTTTGTAGATTTACACACCATAATACTTGGCATACATTCGTAAATATACTCAAAGATTCCCAACTTCTTAGCGATATCTAATATATGATGAACTCAAATATGATGACATACTAAGATCATAGAAAAAAATAAGTTAGATTTCAACTTGTTCTTGTAAGCATATGAAGACAATGTTTCATTTAAAAAATATGTTTTTTTTATATAAAAAAGAACAAAATAGAAAATTAAAAAAAAAAACAAGATAAAAACAATTTTTTTTCAATTAGGGAGAGTTGTTAGCAGTAATCTCAAATATTCACTTCAACAATCATTCACATATACAGTGCAGGCTGATTTTAGGGAATATGCTTGTTCTACAAAATATATAAAGTAAATAAATCAACTGAAAATCCTATTTTCAGCATTTACATTTTAAATTAATATTCAATATGACCGTTTTCAGACAAAATTTCTGGCTTGAGTCCATTATTATTAGCAAGCATCTGCAATACTCCTATTATGACTTAAAATATTATATTTGTAACAAGAATTCTGTCCATCAAGGTTTAATCACTAATGTCCTAATTATCAGCCTGCTATTAGTGGAAGTACCCTGCAAAAGACCAATATAAGGGTAGCAGTTTTCGTTTCACCTCATTATCTAATTTTTAAAAAGTATCACTGGGATATAAAAAAGTAAGAACAATAATGGAACTCAATAAAATAATGAAATTATAGTTGTAGTGGTTAGTGGGGTAGAAAAGTCAATATCCTCAATAAAAAAAAACAAAAAGGAAGAAATACTCATGATTACACAAAGAAAGCAAATAAATGGTGGTGATCAACAAGAGATCACAGAAGTCACTGAAGCTTTATTTGAGATTGAGCAAAATTGAAAATCACTTTATGGTCTTTGATAATGTGCATTGCTTGTCAAAGCATGAGCTGAAGTTTTTATGGAATTTTTTTTTAAATACTCGTAAAGCATGAAATTTTTGAAATTTTTATCAATTACTTTTTCTCTCTTTGCTGTTACTTTTCCAATGTGATATTATTTTCTTTATATTTTGACAATTTAAACAGCATATCGTTCTAAATAATTTGCTTTACGCAGCCCAGTCTATTTAAATGATATTGTGACTTCTGTTACTGATACTCATTACACAACATCAATGAAACATGCTTTCCTTCCCTAAAATCACAATCACATGCTAGACAATCTGGTCTCGTTTCTCATTCAATCACACCAAAACTTAAGGGGTGATAATATTATTCATAGGGGATATGTCAGATCGAAAATAAAACCAGGGAATCTTAAAAAAGAGCCTCTTAAACAGGATGTTTCGAAAATAAAATGTTGCCATTTCAATATGTTGAAGCTTTCAACTTTCTGTGATTTCCATGACTCAAGAGCACTCATATATTTGAACTTCAACAGATCCATAGAGAATTAGAAGATTGTTTCTTCCCTACTTTATAGATTCCCTGATTTTCTGACCTTTGTATATATACGTAAAAAATAAGTAACCCAGAGACCATATATCACTAAAGCTTGAGAATATAACTTAAGAAATTAATTAATCATTAAATTTCAACGCAGCATGTTCTAAAAACATACTTGGAAGTTATTACACACAATATACTTCATAAAGCAAACCCCTTGACCAATTATAGTTAATAAAAAAAAGATTCAGTTTTTTTTTTAAAGATTGTTCTCAATGAATATTCAGACCATTTTCTACAATTGCTTTAATTCAACTATTCATTAATAAGAAGTTATGATTTTTTAAGATATTGACTAAATAATTCTGAAAACAGATTGGCAGCTTGCAATCAATCACATGGTGTTGCATACGTACATACGTCTCTCATAATAATTCAGATGATATATGTCCCTGGTGATCCAAATGACTTGGACAAAATTGTTGGAAATAATATGAATAAGCCTAAAATGCTACTGGCGTGGTGAATCAAAATGTTTTTCTATGGATGGCCTTGACCCCTTCCTCGTGGTACTCCCTGTTGGAAACCCACATCTTCCTAAATGTATCCAATGATGCCAAAATTGATCCCCTGGAATATGTAAGAATATACATTATTAATTGGAAAATTAATTACACTGCTGAATGCATTGAACAGAAAATCGCTTTTTTTTTAAATTTGGAAATAAATACAAAAAATATAATACAAATGAAAATATTACCATACATAGATTTGATGGGAAAATGACAATTGGACAGTCAATATTTTACTGAACAGAATCAAATATTAAATTTAAAAGAAAAGAAAAATGAAATTGTGCATTGATTTCAAGGCTTTGAGATAACTAGATAAAAAATACCCGCAAGTGGAAAATACTGCCAGTTTCAATGAGAGGCAATTCAAATTCAGTGCTAAAAAATAGTTTTAATTCCTGCACAAGCAACCTTTAACTTTGGAGTAAATTTAATGAGAAAGTAAAAAAAACATAAACACACCCTATCCACGTTGAGTAAAGACGTTCTTGTGGAGCTGATATCTGAAAAGAAAAAAAGAAAACTACTTCTATCATAAATGATATTACAGGTAACTATACACTCCTTGAGGAGAAGTTTCAAATTAAAACTTTATTGTAATTTTTTTTTTCTTTTTTATTTTGTATTAAGTTGACATAATGCAAAATAATCATTATCAAAATCAAACAACCTGATGGGAGTCATTATATATATATAAGGGTTGCTAAGAGGAACTGAGAGAAACGATTAAAAGTTATCAAGGTAATTATTGAAAAGCAAAGACATTCATTATTCAAAATTCAAATGAAAAAAAGTTTAACAGCTTACCCTCAATTTTACATCTCTGGGAGATAATTTTTTCACTTCACTCACTAATCTGTCACCAAAACCTAGGAAATATAAAAATAAACGAAACCAAATGGTAAGATGATATAAAAGTGAAATCTGACATACTGCTAGGAGACAGGGATAGATCTGTCAAAACAAACAAAAAAATGTCATTATTTATTTGAGAATTTATATAGCGCAATAGCCACAAAACATGATTAAAGAGCTGTATAACGGGTCCCAAGTCAACAGCAAGAATTAACACGTAGGACGAGACATGAAACTTGTCATTACAATTTTTTCAGACATAGGCAAGACTGTTAATGGCCAAATACTTATTTTACACCTGAGTATGGTGAGAGAATGTGAGTAAAGAGCCTTTTTCCAACAAGACTCAACAATGCATCACTCAGTGCAGGACTCAAACCCAGGACCTCCCGGTCCAAAGGTGAGTGTCATATCATAAGACCACATAGCTGCACAATATATATTCTCTTTAAATTAACTATTTTGTAAATCTAAAAAATGAACGTTAAATGATCAGGCATCAAAGCAATTACTGTTAGTTTCATTTAAAAAGAGATGCATTGAATTTGAGGGACAAGGAGGAGATAGTGAGGAGAAAGAGACACCTCAAGGTAAATGAAATATAAGCTGGTTGATTGAAAATCATAATTCAACTATTCAAAAAAAAAAAACAACAAAAAAACAATACACCAAGCCTGTATAAGCCAGTTGATATTAATTATTTTTAATTCTTAGAAAATAATCAATTGAAAAAAATAATTGATACCACACCTATTAGCATGATTAAAAAGTTCCAAATAATTTCAAAGTATCATAATTGGTAACAGATTTATGATTTAGCTGGCTTTCCAACAACAATCAACAAAATGATAATACAACATTGCTCTAGTGTACCAGTTGGACACATTAAAAGCACATTCATTAATAACAACCTTTAAAAAGAGTTGATCCACCACTGAGGACAATGTTTGAGTAAAGGGTTTTTCTCAGATCCAAATCAGACTTTTGTATGGAGCAGGCAAGGACTTGATGGATACCTTCGCATTCATCTCCAATTAAATCAGGGCGGAATAAAAGCTCAGGTGCTCTGAATCTCGCTGGTCCAATCTGGAAAGACAAAGAACAAATATATGGACTAGCATGTGGAAAAACAGATACCAAACTTGACTTATAATTACCTGAAGCTGTGCACCTCTACAATGGCAATCAAGGCGATACAACTAAAAATAAAGTATAAAAGAGACATGTAGAAGAATTTAATTGATTAAGTCCTCAGCAGCTGAATAAATTGTCTATGAAGGTATATATATAAATATATAAAATATAAATTATGTCACTCACTTATATATGGCCAAGACGTACGTTTTTGTGGCTTTCGTTCACGTCTTCAGTCGGCATAATGTCCGAAGAAAACATGTATTTGGTGCTTTTTGCTTTGCTTTGTTTTCGTTGAACAAAACAAGACTACGAAATGGCACTCAAACAGAGCGGACACACCTCAGCACTGAAATACAAAAATTAATGCACGCCACAACACAAAAACAAAACAGAAAAAGGAACATAATATGGTTCAACCTGCCGTTCAACAACCCAATCACTTCAAATCGGCAAACAGTTCCTTCCACTCATCGATAAACACGTCCTGAAGAACCATCGCCTGCACAAAATAATCAACAGAAACAATCTCAAGATAAGCTACAGCTGTGCACAAAACATGAAACAGATCATTACCAACCACAACAGACAAATCATATCCGAACCCAACAACATCAATAAAAATAAAGACAACTACAACTGTAGAAAGAAGGACAATTGCCCTCTAAAAGGAAACTAGCAAAAAAGCGCCATAGTCTACAAAGCCACCATAACCACTGACAACACCGCAGTACAATACATTGGCAGCACAGAACCCCCATTCAAAACAAGATACAACAATCACAAAGCCTCCATAACACATGAAAGCAAAGCAAAAAGCACCAAATTAGCAAAGCACTATTGGTAACAAATAAGCACTAATAAAACACCAACAATAACCTGGGAGGTCGTCAGGCAAAGCAGCCCCTACAGATGCGGTGCTAGAAAATGCAACCTGTGCCTGACAGAGAAACTGGAAATATTATTACACAACCACAGAAACAATAGCACCTTAAACAAAAGATCAGAACTAATGACAATGTGCATACACTCTAATAAATTCAAGCTCAAAACGCAAAAGGTCAAATAACCATTCCCCCCCCCCCCCCCCCCCCACCTTCCCAACCCTATTATACCCCCCCCCCCCCCCCCCCCCCACGCAACCACATTCCACAACAATATCATACACACATATGTATACACCACACACAACACACGCACACACACATTTACACACACACACAATATAAGCAATGAGAGCACACTACAACAATGTCACTACACATCAACACTAATCACCACTACACAATGGAAGCAAGGACATAAGGAGTGTAAATACGGAATACATTTTTTCTTCGGACATTATGCCAACTGAAGACATGGACGAAAGCCACAGAAACGTACGTCTTGGCCATATATAAGTGAGTGACATAATTTATATTTTATATTAGCTCTAAACATCATTATCCAGCACTTTCGTACCTACGAGTACCCACCAAAACTTATATATATATATATATATATATATATATATATATATATATATATATATATATATGTGGAATGAATGTATTGGGATCTTCTGACAAATAGGGTGGTTATAAAGAGGGAGAGAAGATGTCGAATAGAAAGAGAACGACAAATAAAAAGAGAAGGGGTACTATGAAACATTCATTGCAATTTTGGTAAAATGATGAGTAAAGTTAAAGTACACATTCCACTCAGATACACAAAGTTCTTTTCTTTTAATTTGACAGACCGGATGAACAGACGTAGACTTCGAGAATGATATGCATTAATCATCACGTCTTGAACTTGTCACTAATTAATACATAATGCACACAAATATTATATGAAAGGAAAGTCACAAACTAAAGCATTGTCATAATTCTTAAGCCACGGCCATCAGTAACCTTAAAAGGGAATTTATAATCTGCAATTGTAAAAAATGAAAGGTAATTCACTGACCACCCCATATTTAAATAAATATATGGAGAAATCTTACCTCGACTGTGTTTCCATCAGGGAGTGTGTATTGGACCTTCTCTGTTTCCATGCTTTCTTCTTTAAGTGGGTTAATCGAAAGATAGCAAGTTCTCTGAGGAAAAACAAAAAGAAAATATGACACATATGAATAATTCAAAGAAGTGTAATCTATTAAATCAGCTTATAGAACATAGCTGTCTCTAATATAATGCATTAAAGAAGAACATGCAAGATATAATATGCATTCTACTCACTAAACGAATTTTGATCCCGTCTATGTGAACAGAGATATTAAATTTGATTCTTAACATCTTTGTGATCAAATATGATTATGAAAATAAAACCATGAAGATTTGGATTGTCTTGGGCAAATTGTCAGGCGATATGTGACAATAAATGGCATCATCGATGCTAACAAAAGCAATCTAAAAATCAATTAAGTTGAGTAACCAACCTCCTTGATCTGTTTCACAACTTCAAATTCAGCAGATGTGTGGAAGTCAAAACCTTCTTTCCTCAAGAGTAGTCTGAGATATCGAGTGACATCTCTTCCTGCAATATCAACCCTCATGATACTGTGAGGCATGGCAAAACCCTCAAAAACGGGTACTGCATGAGTCACTCCATCCCCTGCATCCAGTACCACTCCAGTTGTACGTCCTGTGGCATACCTGATGAGCGTTAAAAAAATGAACTCCTTCAGTACATCAATGATCATCCTTACAAAACTTAATCATTGTCAATTGAATAATCTGCAATAATATTGTGTTCTTTTAATTATTTTTTATTAATGGTAAAGAAATTTAGGACTGCACTGAATTTATATGAATGGTATCAAAGACATGTAGACTATCCCATAAGTATTCATTCAAACTCATATTTTCACTTCACCAACTCTATTTAAAATCCAAGCCAAATTTCATACAGTTCATAATGTCAGTGTCATACGTTAACCATTTAATCTTAACAAATGAGTGATACTGAATGAAAAAAGGTCCAAAGAAAGAGAAAAAAAAAGGTGTCAAAGGAACTTTGTCAAACCTTTTCAATAATGCAGAATAGTTCACTTTTTCTTGAAACATTCCCATAAATTCTAGCCCAAACGAATTGAAATTGATTTCCCAAAAACCATTAAGCAGGTCCCAGACGGAGATGATTCCCAATTCAAGATCAAACACCCACCTCATGTCCTTCTATATCTTCTATTAGAGTATGAAATCATCTACCATCTGACGTAGGGGGATCTGACAGTATTAATCTTTTTAATTGTTTGATATCATTGTGTATTCAGTAAGATGCTCAAGCACCAAAACTCATTATATGACACATTCAACAATCCTTCATTATTTTTTTTTTTTTCTTTTTCAAATCTATCTTAAAATCAAATGTAGTCCAGTCCTCAAGCTTAAGGGATTTCTACACAAGGAAGAAAAAGAGATAGAAGAAGAAGAAAAAGAAGAAGAAGAAGAAGAAGAAGAAGAAGAAGAAGAAGAAGAAGAAGAAGAAGAAGAAGAAGAAGAAGAAGAAGAAGAAGAAGAAGAAGAAGAAGAAGAAGAAGACAAAGAAAAAAGAGGAAGGCTAAAATCTAATAGAAAATCAAGCGTTTGTTGTACTCTCTGCAATCATGGGATTCACACACTTACAAACTTAACACTGCTTGCATTGATATAAATAAAGCTGGAACATTAAAAGTTTCAAAGAATATCTCAGCTGCTTTCTCTCGATTTTCCAGTGGGTTCAATGGAGCCTCCGTAAGCAAAACAGGATGCTGTAGAGAATTGAAAGAGGACAATTGCATTACTTATATGATAAAAAAATATTTGGATTTAAAATAAGAGAAGAAAGAAAAAAAAAATTTAAAAAGGGGGGAGAGATGGAAAATAAGTTCATCTTTAATTTGTTAAATAATATAATATTGCATTGATTATGTTATCAATTGAGAACATTTGAACCAATTTCTTTTTTTTTTTTTTTTGTAAAATAAGCAAGCATACCTCTTCTGAAATTGTCTGCAGCTGATCTTTGGAGTAAATGTATTGCCATATCTGTTCCATGTCATTCCAATCCTTCACTATGCCATGTTCCATGGGGTAACGAATAGATAAAAGACCTCTGTGTTCCTAAAATATATGTTTTTACATGAATACAATTACTATTTGAACTATCAAATGTGCAGCAAAATGGAATGATATACAGCTAGATTGATGCAAGTCAACCAAAATGAAATGTCAAAAACCACACACACACACACACACACACACACACACACACACACACACACACACACACACACACACACACACACATAGAAACATGCACAAAGACATATATAAAGGGAGGCCTCCATCACCCCTCTCCATTTCCATCCCTTCCATCAGAGACACCAGTCATTCAAAAAAATTCCAATTTAATAAGTCCAGTTTTTATCAGTTTCGTGCTATTAAAACAGCAAAACAATATATATACAGGAAAAGGGGAACAATGCCCTATATAGACATCAGGACGTGATAGATCATTCTGCTATCATCATGTCTGCATTTACACTCTGACAGTATAATTATCATAAGAGTATAATTCATTGATTTTAAAGAAAATAATGAAGAAGACAAAGTGCACTGTCCCTCTTATGGATAGATCTGAAGTGAACAGAGATGATATTGAAAAGTGCAAAAAGTATCACTCAATTACTTCAATAGCGTCTTGAAAGTTAGGTACATGATTTACACAAAAAATGATTATTTTACATTAAAGCTGAGATCTACATTTTTAAATGAAAAAAAAACAGCATTGATATATCTCTATAAAAAGAAAGAAAAAAAAAAAAGAATTCGAGCTGTAAGAAAAGGGAACCAAATATTTTGCGTCACCAGAGAGGCATATGGGCCATAACTCTGTTTCTTCAATGAGTTAAGACTAGAAAGCCTTTGTACAAAAAAATTAAAAACAAGCCAACATCTCTTACACATTCTCCATACACTAACTTTGGAATGCAACTCACATTACTGCCATCATCATTTACTAAAACCAAAACGATTATCAAGAAAAAAATGTCCTTACCTCAGCCTCAGAGCCCAAGAAAAAATCACCTTCAAGAGCTCCAGCCATTATCCTTACATATTTAGGCCTTCCAATGCTGTGAAAGATTAAACATTCATTATACATCATGATAATAGAAAACTATGACATAATTAGTTTCACAGCTATTTTGGGTACATTTGATCAGTTCAGGACAGGAAGCCACTTTTGTTTGTTATTTAGTTTAGTTTTACATTTTGTGCCTTTTATCATGTATATATAGGAGAAATTAATAATAAAGCTACCTGGCCATTCCTCAATTAATTGAACACCAGGTATTGTCCAATTACTGTTCCATTTTTTTAAAAATCAAACTGAGCAGATGGTTGTAATTTGCAGCAACAAAAAGAAATTTTCTTTAACAAGACTATATAAATTTAGACAACAAATGAATGGTAGAAATGGAAGTTTGCAAAATAAATCTATGGTTCTCAAGCTTAATGTATAAATGTCCGCTTGACATACTTAAAAACCACTTACTAATTTGGAAATATGTATTTTGGGACTTGGTCACCCGCAAATCCAGCTTTCACAACACCTGATCCCTGTGATAATAAAACAAAGAAGAGATTCAATCTTCACTATCAGTGATTTTCATCTTTATGAAACCTGAGATTTTATAGGATGGAATATGAATTAAGGAACAAAATGAAAACAGGGAAGGGAGAATCTAATCAGGAATAACAGGAAAAACTGTCTAGTTACTCAGATTTCCTCCATAACTCCACAGAGCAGCATATATTTTTTCACCCCAATTCAGCCAAAAAGGTATTTTTTCTTGTTTACCATAGTCAACAATGTATACAAACGAACACATAAATATGATGCTGTGACGACGGTGTTGATAAGTTGATTTTTTTGACACACCAGAAATTGAGATATGAGCAGATATGAAAACATGAAAACAAAGTTCTGTGGGGGGGGGGGGGGGGGGGGGGGGGGAGGGGGGAATATCACTAACAGATTTTTTTTAACCCGATAGCTTACAAGAAAACCTATTTTTCGCGTTTTTATTTTTTTTTTGGCGTGGTTGTGTTGTGCTAAAATTTAAAAATAAAATTAAAATGACCTACCGTGGTACCATCTCATGTTTACTTGTTTAGTTTATTATGCCTCAGCATAGACATAGGGCCTTGGACTAGGGGTAGCTGATATTGATGATAAGATTCTAAGTTTAACTTTAAGATTATGTAAGATGAAAATCTCATTTGAGTTGTGTATTTCATTTTATTTATTATTTTTATTCAGAACTCTACTCGAGAATGAGAATGTGAGAGTGCACGGTACGTGTTTATGAGAGAGACGAGCGAGAAGAGAGAGAGAGAGAGAGAGAGAGAGAGAGAGAGAGAGAGAGAGAGAGAGAGAGAGAGGATTATTTATTACTTTTATCCACTTATCCATCAACCAAGACCAATGACAATGAATCAATGAAAATCAAAATGAAAAATGACCAGCAGGAGGCAGAGGGGGATGACTCATTATTATTAGTGCAAATGTGCATGCAAAATAAAATGGAATACTGTTGCTTATCATATATAAATCAGATTAACATACATTATCAATTACAACCGGTTGGTTTGCTATCACATCGTAAGAGTCCATGTTTGTATTTTGGTAAATTTTCTGCTTTCCTCTACACTTCTTTTCCAGAAGCGGATAGCAATAGCAGTTCAGTAGCAGGAAGACCGGAAGAACATAGTCAATTGGCTACGCAAAGCACTGAAGTGTCTCGGGATATTCATCGAGTTAATGATTATGTATTATCATCATCATCATCATCATCATCATCATCATCATCATCATCATCATCATCATCATCATCATCATCATCATCATCATCATCATTATCAATATCTCGACGTCGTTGTCGTAAATATATTATTATGATTATTATTATTATTATTATTATTATTATTATTATTATTATTATTATTATTATTATTATTATTATTATTATGATGATGATTATTATTATTATTATTATTATTATTATTATTATTATTATTATTATTATTATTATTATTATTATATTTTTATTTTTTATTTATTTATTTTATTTTTTACACCATGCATATTGTTCTATTTGTATACTATCATTTAAGCAATTTGTATAAATTATTTGGTTTCCATATTTCATTTTGACTATAGATAATATGTAATAGAATGTCATTTTTACTACTATTCTCTGCGACTCGAGACCACCCTCTTTCATACGGTATTCACCACTCGTGTTACCGTTACACACACACACAGACACACACACACACACACACACACACACACACACACACACATTTATATATATATATATATATATATATATATATATATATATATATATATATATATATATATATATCAAGGACAACTATACTGAAGAACTCCTTGATATATATATATATATATATATATATATATATATATATATATATATATATAATATATATATATATATATATATATATATATATTGGCCCACTGTAAAGGCTAGACTTGAATATAAAATAAAATTTTATCTTTTTTATTATAAATTTGTTATAGACAAGTCAGCCCCTTCATACAGTAAATATAATGTTTCATTTTATAAACTTAACAGGACCCTTAGATCTGAAAACACAAACTCACTGTTTTATTTGTCCCTAAAACTAAACTAAATCTTTCAGCGATAGAACTTTTTGCACTTTTGCCCCCGAAACTTGGAAACCACTTCCCGGATCAGTTAGATCCTCGTATTAACGTCTTTAACTTTAAGAAATATCTGAAAACGTACCTTTTTAATGAATATATCTTATAATATTAGTCCAGAGCAGACGATGGAGCACATCCTTAGAGAATGTCAGGATGGACCCAGTTGCACTGATCGTGACCTAAGAGTCTGCTTCACAGATGCCGTGGAGTGGGTTCGGTATTGGAGCGACAAGTTATGATGATGATGATGATGAGTCATTTATTATTATATTCAAAGCCTGAAAGCTGACGGAGGACAGAAGTCACTGGCGCTCCATTGTGAAGACTATATGTGTTGATAAAACACCACAGGAGATTAAGAAAATATCATCATTATTACAATGGTTTCCACGAGAGTGACCGCCACCACCAGAATATCATTCCGCCCAGACTGCCTTTTCTTGTGAAATGTCAACAACCAAAGTTGACTCATGAGTGTCAAGGTTTGTTTTGTTTTTTTGTTTTTTTTTGTTTTTGTTTTTTGTTTTTTTGGGGTTTTTTTTGTTTTGTTTATTATTATTATTGTGTGTGTGTGTGTGTGGGGGGGGGGGGTTCATATTTGAAGACCTATGAATAACCCAAATTTGTCTGAGCTCATTGTTGTAATGGAAATACAGTCCAAGCCGGTTTATTGGGACAGCTCGGTTCCCGTAAAATCGTCCCAATAGGATTCAATTGTCGTCACGTCACTTCCTTCCAAATGACGCATGATAACTTAGCAACACTGGCTCTAAACTATCGGAACAATGGCGGACGCCCGTATGAAATATTTCTCCGGCGAGCATAAAAGCGTATCCAGAGGAAAAAAAACATAAATGTGATCATGTTTTGACTTTTATACATTCTGGTCACAAGACATATGAAAATTTATAGCCAGCTTGAAGAATAAAAAGTAATGATTTTCTTTGTTTAGAACCAAGATGGCCGCCGTTGCCGGGCGCCGTGACATCAGACTACTGAATCCAATTAAGCGGCGGTCATAAAATTGAAAAAAAATTGTCAGATTTACCATAGACACTTTGTATTTTTCCAGACTTGTGACTGGTGCAACGTCTAATGAAAGATCCCTTTGTATATCAGTTATTGCAGCAAAGTTTATCAAACAGTGATATTTCACGTCTCAAAGAAAAACAATGACACCTTAATCTACCTCTAACAATGAGAAATAAATCTAATCGCCCAAAACAATTACTCAATTTGCATGAGTAGGCAACAGATCAAGAATGCGATGTCTACCCATTCATCTCATAGAACAAACAAACCATAATTTGGTGGTGTCAGCTTCGAACAAAGCCATCACTCATTATCCATCGCAACAATGGCATGCGAACCTAGCATCGTGGCCATTGACCCATGACCACATAATATATAACATAGGACTAGTAGTCTGTGCATAACCATGAACGTAACGATGGCAGTCGATAGACAATAACAGGGGATACGGTAAATTCTATTGTTCACACCTCTGTGATGAACAGTACGACCACACACTGGGTTGACCGTTAAACGAATTTGCATTTTATGAACCACCGTTTTGAATTATTGTAGACAATAGAAAAGCTCTTTATTGGGGACGGTCATTGTCAAATTTTGTCCCCATTAAGCGGCGGGGAATTGGAAAAGGTATGAATATTTATATTATATAAAAAATTCCGTTCCAAAGGAATCGCCCCGATAAAGCGGAAGTCCCAATTAAGTGGCGTTCCCAATACCGGCTTGGACTGTACTCTCAAGCCAACGAAACATTTTAATATTGTCCATTATAACAATGTTAAAGCAAGCTTATAATAAATTGTGTTCTGTTATCAGACTTGTTGATATGTGTCACCAATACCTCACAATGAGAGTCCGTGTGAGAGTTCAAAACATTCTATGTAATTTATGAACCATGTTGATAGACCGTCTCACGACCAACGTTGTGACCGATCGCGTCAAACTGGTCTTATATCGGGGTGATTCCAATTATCAGAATTGGGGCGTTTCTATTTTTCTAAGTTTCAGGAACAAATCTCACTCTCCGTAATGTAGAATTTAGTTTTAACTCATGTTTCACAGGTTAAGCTTAAAATTAAATTTTAAGTAGGCTATCAGAATCGTCTCGCCATAAACACCGTTTTCAGGCTATCGGTCATATTAATTTACGGTCTTCCATGGGATGTGGTAATCATTTTTATGAGGGTTCGTATAGTGACCATAAACAAAACAAAACACCCCCCTCCAAAAAAAAAAAAAAAACAACAACAAAAAGAAAAAAAAAAAAACCAAACAAACAAACAAACAAACAAAACATGATTGTAGTTTTTAAAAATCACTGAAGTTGTAGGACTTGGAAAATAAACTGTATATAGTTTGGCATTATTTAAGATTTATACATATTAAGTACATATGTATTTCGTTGATGTGAGGATACTGCAATTAACTATTCAAAATCTTCTACGTCGATTGTCTCAAAAGAGTGGTAAATGAACAAACAGTTAACATTTCCCTAATTTAGGAAATAAAATCATTGTAATGTCTGGTTGTTCATGAAGAGCGGGATTTTTAACAGGCTATATTGTGATATATTCTCTATCACGACAATATAGATGTTGAACTTAATTAAAAACTTAGGCACCCTGAAATGAGGATACAAATCAAATCTTGATAATAAGCTGGTTTTGTATTTCAAAAGACCCTAAAAACAATATTGGTCCTCATGGCATGCCTGAATTAAAGTGTAAAAATGCATTTCTGTATAAAGATAACACTTTAATTACACACTTTGTTCAGAAAAGCTTGGCGGCTGTGACTGGAACGAGTCATAAAGTAGGTCAACATTGTGGAAGATGTGAGATGTTTATGCTGTTCCAATGATTGTACATTTTTCTCAATTTACATTACTTTTCTTCTCCAGTTTTGTATATGTGGTACAATACAAAAAAAAAATACAATTATATTTCTATTATACAATCAATAATGAATTATTAAAACACAATATACTGCATTTAAGAAGGAAACTATTTTAAACAAAAACAAATCGTACAAGGGAGTGTGTTTGTATGCCACAATAACTGGAATACCTTTCCGATTCATCTGTCAGTCTACTTTTCGGGGAGTGGGGAGTGCTGTTCCTTCATTGTTCGTTTATAATGGTTAACTTTGTGTTCTGTATACAGTATTTTGTGTGAATAAAGAGCAAGATGGAGGACAGGGATAGAGAAAGATTCTCATCAGGATATTCTCAAGGCAATATTCAAGTAACACCCCCGGGTTTAGAAGCTATTTACTCAGCTTGCCGCAAGTTGTATCCAGACCAACCCAACCCTCTTCAAGTTACAGCACTGGTAAAATACTGGTGAGTATCATCAATATCAATACTTTATTTGAATATAAATAAATAAAAGTGTGATGAGTAGATACAATTTCTGACCGTTTTAGATTTTGAATTATACTGATTTTATAAACAGGAGAATTCAGACCTGCCAACTCTCCCGAGTAGCCTTTTTTCTTTCTTTTTTTTTTTTAAATGTGTTTTCACCGTTTTCCCTAAATTATTAGACCTTAGAGACGTCTGGTCTATCTACAATTTTCCCTATTTTGATTGTGTTTTTCTATTCTAAAAAAAAAACATCATCATTATCAATATATCATCATCATCATCATCATCATCAATTCAACAACAACAAGAACAGCATCTTCATTATTATTATTATTATCACTTCCACCATCACCACCATTAACATTATTTATTTAGGTAGCGTCAATTGCCAAGGACCTTGACATGAAGTGATGTATTGCCACAGAGTGATGTTATTAATATTAATAGATACACTCTTTTACTTTTACTCTTCTTTCTCTCTCTCTCTCTGTGTCATTTTCTCTTTTCCCTCTCTGTGCCATTTTTTCCTCTGTGTATTTCTGTCATTTCCACCTCCCTCTCTCTCTCTCTCTCTCTCTCTCTCTCTCTCTCTCTCTCTCTCTCTCTCTCTCTCTCTCTCTCTCTCTCTCTCTCATATTTCCTCTTTTTGTCACGGACCTTTGCCAGTTGGTAAATCGTCAACTATTTACTATTAACTGCCACGGATTGATCTTGTTGCACAAATGTTTTACGTTAATTGTTCCTTATTAAGACGATGTGCAGTATATTTCCTTTAAATAAAGGAAATCTTACTTTTCTTTTTTAATCTAGGACTTGGCAGAGATTTGCCACTTCGTCATTCTGTTGTCTTTTTTGCTGAATCCAAAATCAACAGTAATTTTTTGTTTTGATATTATTTTAACTTGATTTGGAATTCGTGAAAAGACATTTAAAAAAAGCAAATGCCAACAAATGTTGACTCGATCCTTTCCACAACGATTGACAAGGAATGAGTGAATGGAAGAAAGTAGAAAGTGACGTGATTCGAGATTCGTATGCGCGCAAATGGAGGCTCGACTGAAATCACCACAAGCAGCTGAAGAGTTCCAATTAGACTCCTTGGCAGTTGATGAACCGTCAACTACCAAGGACTCACTCCTTGGCAATGGACACTTCCTTATATTTTGGTCTATATATTTATTATCATTAATTAATCACCATCACCACCATCATCCTAATCATCACCACCAACACTACCATCGTCATTAACATAACACCACAACCACCACTAGGCTACCATCATCATCATCATTACCACAACTACATCAGCATCACAACCACTATCACCACCACCATCATCATCTTCCTTCGTCATCATCATCACATCTTCATTTGAATTTGAGTCTCAGGTTTTTCCAAACAATTTTCCCTTAATGTTGTCTCTGAAGAGTGGCAGGTCTGAGAACGTTTAACTACAGGAGTGCCCGGACAACATATAAAGTGAATTGGTGAATTGAGAGAGCATATATTATTATTAATTATTATTATTATTATTATTATTATTATTATTATTATTATTATTATTATTATTATTATTATTATTATTATTATTATTATTATTATTCTTACAGTCCACTTCTGTTAATCACCATTAGGCCAAACTCTTTCCAATAATGCAACATTCCAATTAACTGATTCCGCTTGTGGCCTCCATTGGAACAACCTACCAGTTCTACAATTTTTTTGTTTTTATTTTTCAGTGATTATATTATATTCATATATAGTAAAAGAGCATCCTTTTAGTTGTCTGTCTAAAATTTTATGTTCCATTCTTCGCTACATTTATAATATTACATTTGCAGTACAGTCATGTTGGTTGTTGAAAAATGTGTTACCCTATCTGAATCCTATTCCACAATAATCCACAAAACGTACAATTTGAATCAACGTGCATAACACATTAAAATCAAATCAACCTTTGCGCCATTTCTTTTGCTCTCATTAATTATTTGTGCTCCTCAAGAAGGTCAAATCGCTACGGTATAAATTACCTTTTATTAAAGATGGTGGTGATAGACTCAATGTCATTTTTGAATTAGTGATTTTCCTGTTCATTTGAAGACATGGGATGACTACATTCTAGTTCCTTTCACTTTCAATGAGAATATTCATATTTTTGATTACTTGGAAAGAAAAAAGTTCTTTAAAATGTTTGCTGAAGCTCTGAAACTGAAATCGTTCCAAATAATCGGCTTGCATTCTGATTAACCAGTATAAATTATACAAGTACAAGATAAATATATTTTATTGACTGTACTGGAAAGAAAAATCTTCTGAACCTCTTGACGTTGTCGTTGGATCAACAAAAAATTGAACTGAAATAATAACAATAATGTCATGTAAAATTATATGGCTTGTTACTCAATATATGCAAAGCTTGTTCTAGGACTGGTAGTGATAGGTACTTGTGGTTTTATATCCGTACTTGTGGTTTTATATCTGTCTGAAAAGTTGAAATCAACCTCCTTCACCTTTGATCTCAACTAATGTCTTTTCACTCTTTTTCCTCTCTCTCTCTCTCTCTCTCTCTCTCTCTCTCTCTCTCTCTCTCTCTCTCTCTCTCTCTCTCTCTCTCTCACACACACAGGCACCCACTCACACTACCTGCTCTTCATTACAATCAACCAAAGGCATCCTTATTTTTATCAACTCTCTGCACTTGTTGTCGTTGCTAAGAAAAGAGAGAAGTAACTTATTAAGGAGCCATACTTGAACTTGAACAGACTTTTGATGGATCTTTTTAAGTGATCTTATGTTTCTGACATTCACACTATTATCTAGCAAGCAGAATATAAAATCAGATCTGATTCAGAGTGATATGGAGTGAGCCATGAAAAAATTGTGCATATCACATGGAGCAGAAATCAAAATCTAATTAGAATTACCAATCATAAAGATTTCCAGTTGACGATTTGAAAATTACAACAGACTTACTCCAGGGCAATTGATACTCCCTTTTATTCAAGACTTTCATCAATAGCCTTCTGCCTCTGCAATTCTAATATTTTCAATCAAATCTTTTGCTGTCTCCCATTTGAAAATGGCCTGAATGTTGAAATTATTCATCATATATGGCTTCCATGCCTCACAATTTAGTGTTTAAGTAAGGATACTTTATTTACTGGGTTTTTTTTTTTTTTGGGGGGGGGGGGGGGGGGGGGGGGGCAGTTACAAATTTAGAGTGTCAATTGCATTGAGCTTAAACACATTGATGGGATTGTATGGTATTAATCTTAGCATTTGGTTGATCTTTGTTTATCCAATCCAGTCCATACTGTTGTAGCTTCAATATTGAAGATTGGCGCAACACTTGTGTGGTGTTGGATGATGCTAGGATATGGCCCTGTATCACAATAATTATGTCCTCCAGTGACAGAAATATTTTCTACTTGACAAGTTAATTTTTCATACCTGTCAGAATTTCTCAAGTTGTTGGGGAGGGAATTCTCTATGGCCATATATATTGTACTCGTTGAAAATTGACTGGATTTGTGCATTCATCGGGAATGGGGGAGCCGAAAGCAGTGCTCTTTTCTTGGGTTTCTTTGGGGTTGTGGTTTGTTTTAGTTTACCTTTAAGGAAGATCTTCAGTTTATGTTTGCTCCTTCCCTCTTTTTATGTTATCCAGTTCTCTACTATCATTTTTGTTACACTTTTTCTGTTGTCATAGTTGTCAAAAATGGGTGTGTTTGTGTAGTTTTGTGATCTTGTAAATAACAATAAAATTTAACAGCAACATCATTTTAATTAAATAAGACAGTGGATGTTTTGGGTTTCCCCTTTGTCAACAAAACAAAAATAATGAAACTCCTAGGACGAATCTTACGATCTTATGGTATGACACTTACTTGCCTCCTTATTAGGTCCTTGGTTCGAGTCCCACTGAGGCAGTGTGATCTTTCCCTTGGAAAAGGCTCTTTACTCACATTCCCTCACCATAAAAAAAGTTGTCCCTTCAGAGCTACCAGGCTCATGAAGCCGGAGTTTATCCCGGTTTCTATAGCGTGAAACGGACAATAGCAATTGCTTGCTACCCTTTGGATAGGATGCTAGTCTATTGCAAAGTACTTCCACCAGATCTAACAGACCCAGCTACCCATTCACTGCTGGGTGGACAGGAGGTCAGAAAAAAATCTCAACTGCAACCGGGGTTGATCACGGTCCCTTTGCTTGTGAAGCGGGTGCTCTACCAAATGAGCTATCGGGACCCCCTCCCTCATGTAAAATGAATACCTGGTTGGTAACAGTGTTGTCTCTGTGGAAGGAAAATTGCTTTATTATTTCTTAATATTATTGTCTAACAAGGATCGTGTGTTGTCTTGCATATTGAGTATTGCTAAAAATAAAAGCTTTGGATACCCTGTAAAAAGGTCTCTGACCTTGAGTGAGCACATTTAAGTGAAATTGCTCCGTTTAAAAGATACTTTTTATTTTTTTACATTTTATTTATTATGATCGTGTGGGAGAGAGAGAGAGAGAGAGAGAGAGAGAGAGAGAGAGAGAGAGAGAGAGAGAGAGAGAGAGAGAGAGAGAGAGAGAGAGAGAGAGAGAGAGGGGATGGGGGGGGGGGAATCATGAACCTCAGAGAGATTGTTTTGGTGGGGGGGGGGGGGGGGGGGGGGGGGTAATATGGCTTGGGTCTATCGCTGTCCAGAAACGAGCTTCTTCATGGTAAAGAACATAGCTGTGTGTATCCTGGAAACCCCACCTATTTACACATTATTAAATGTCATTATTAATATTATTTTTTTAAATGCGGATGCTGTCTCTGTGACAATTGACAGTCTGTCAAATTTGACGGCTCTGTGGCAATGGAAATAGTAAAGCATACTGATTGCCCTATTTGTGTGAAAAGATCGGCTGAGACTGAGTCAATTGGATTACCTGGCATTGGCAGCTTGCTAAAAGAAGGATCTTGAAATCACACTTTTGTTGTTATAACATCATTTTGATATTAAGATGCTTTTGATTTTGAGTTTTGTATTTCAGGGTTTGTTAGTCGTTATGATTTTACCCTTTGGATAGGTACCCAGTCAATCGCATAGTACTCACTTCCAAGTCTTACAAACTCAATTACCCACTCTCTAAAAATCTGAAAAGGTTTATGTATTTAAAGCTGAAGGAGAAAACTCGAGAACAAATCATCTTTAAAAGAATATACCTGTCTCGACCGTGGATCGAACCTCAGACCTCAATATGGTGATGTGTCAGGGTGGTTCAGATGATTGGGATTGATTTTGAATTCAGGATTATAATTTTTTGATTGTTTGATTTATTTACTTATTATTTCCCTTCCCTCTTGTAGTCCTTATTAGGAATATCCTACTATAAAAAAGAACAAACAAAACAACATTTACCCCATTGGCAGTGAGACTTGATGTTCGGTAGAACAACTATGTGCAGTTTCCCACTTTCCAGAAGTTATCTAGAGTATTAATAATAGTTCATCATCTCAATTGTTCAAAAAGTGGGAGTTAATGCAGTTAAAATGGACGGCAATCGTAAAAAAGTGTTTCTCCTTTTTCACTTTTTGTCACCATCAACACTGGTAATAAGAAGGATCTAAATTAGTTGTCCATGTGTTTGAGTCATTGACCATGATATTGCAAAATGTGCTCAAAATGACGTACGTAATATAAAGTGTCCATAGTTTTCGAAATATCCAACATCATACATTTAGCTTGACAGTGGATAGATATGTTTACAACTTTTACAAACAAAGCAGTATATTTACATTTAGTGAAAAATATCCAACCATTGGATATCAACAAATCATGTGATTGATGACTAGGTTGGAGGAAAACTTGAACGTAGCTCCCATTGTGGCATATTAGAAATGAATAGCATATTGCGGCTATTCATGCAAGTGGAATCATATTTGGATATTTAACACTAAGCCTGGAGTTTCTGTATCGATAAAGAGAGAACACTGTATAGCATTTTCTGTCAGATCTGACAAATTCAGATGTCAATTATTCATTGTGTTAACTTTAACATACATTTATAAAATGTACTGATATTCAATCATTTAAAAGAAAAAACTAAAATAAGTCGAAATCATGGTGTTGAATAATACATTTGCAAATTTTGTTTGTTGTATTTATGGACGGAAGTAGTTTACAAAGAGAATTCTGAAGAGAGGCCGTAAATTTGTCGCTGGGAATTATTAAATTACTGGTATTTCGATCAACATTAAAAAAAAAAAATTCAGTTTTACGGTATCCCCGACTACCCATTGCCTGCAGGTAAAAATGCACTGCGTGGTAAGATAGGTTTATTGGGAGTTTTGCTCATTTCGTGTCATCTATCCATTATCTGACCATACTCATTGTCGCTTGACTTCCACCGAAGTCAAAGCGACGCCATAACCACAGGGTTCAGTTTCTTCATCATGTATTGCACCGAAGGCCACGATTGCACACTGTACCTGCAAAGAATATTATGGTAGCCTTGATTGCACATCAAAGAGCACCCGTGCGGGCACGTACCGCGCAAAATAGATATTGACCGACTGCAACGTCTGTTTAACTACAACAGAAGTCTGTTCTGTGTTGATATTACTGACCCCCCAGATGTTTAATCGCCCAGCTGTGGGGGAGGGCTTAGTAATGGCGTCATGGTACCACCGCCACCTTGCCTTTTGTTTCCGGCGCCGTCTTTCGCGTATTGAATTAATTCCTCCGTTTCCTGAAGGCTTGAATGGGCACTGTTATCAGAAAGAAATGTAGCGCCCCCCCACTGCTGAGAGAGGGGTGAGAAAGAGAGAGAGAGAGAGAGAGAGAGAGAGAGAGAGAGAGAGAGAGAGAGAGAGAGAGAGAGAGAGAGAGAGAGAGAGAGAGAGAGAGAGAGTACTGAAAACGTCTCATATAATATACTCCGTCTGCCTTCTGCCACAACGAAATTAAAAATAAAATAAAATGAATAAACTACAATTTGCTCGGTACGTAACGCTTGACCGACCCGCTCTGCATTTTTTAACTTTTCCATCCAAAAGTTATCATGTTCATTTATATGTCACCGTATTCGACCCTGGTGCGAATGGTATTTAGTCAGATTCAGACCGGGGAATGGTTCAGTCAGTTCAAAAGATGATTTATAATAATGCGAGTAAAGTCCCTAAAGACGACTTGTAGTTTGTCCCATGAAGCGGAACTTTTGTTTCAAATGGCTAGCTGGAATGAATAAAGCTCTGTGGAGCCCATTAAAAAAAAAGAAGAAAAAAAAAGAACAACAAAACAAACAAGCAAAAAAAAAACAAAAAAAAAACAAAAAAAAAAAAAAACCCCAGAAAACAACTTTATCCATCCCTAAGGTAATTTAATCTTTAGACTGGAATAACCCTAGGAAGGGAGAATAGGCGGGATGACGTGTTCAAGATCACATTACAAGGCGCCCAGGAATCGAACTCGTTACTTCATACCATAGAGCTATGCCGCGATACCCCAATGTCAATCATTTTTCAATAAGATTGGAATCTTAGACAAGCGGGTGGTTATCCCGCTTACTCGTAACCAAGTCTGACTCGTCTTAACTCGCCTCTACGGCTATGATTGGTTGATTAGCTGTCTTTATCAGTCTCCGGTGGTCCCCCCGGACTATGAACAGCCAGGTTCTACTACTGTCGTTTGAGTACGTGGGGGGTCCCGCCTGTCTTGTTATGTTTGGCTGACAGTTAGGTGGGTTCACACTCAAAAGCCCGCCTAACAATGACATCCTACCGCGCCAATGTTCGCACGGGCGAGCCGGGGTGGGGGGTACTTTATATTATTACTACATACTTTTTTTTTTCTTCTTCTACTTCAAAAAGACGCACATTATCCAACAAAACTACCTAAGACGTTATCAAGTTGTTTGAGTGTCGATCGTGTGGTGGTTTAATATTAAAGACAAGTGGGGGTCTAGTATAGACTATCTGTAAGCTACTTATTCTGAGACCTAGTGTCAATGTCTCTGTGTGGGGCTGTTTTTTAGCGGAATGATTGTTCTCAAGTGAGAATTGAATAATGTGACTAAAATATCTCCCCCCCCCCTCACACACACACACACACACACACACACACACACACACACACACCTGTCACAATTTACTTACCTCCTTATGGAAGTAATCATGAAAATCGAGTAATTTCACATTGAAACGAGTTATCAGGCCTTTGAAGTCATCCATGGTATTACGTTTTTTTTTTTTAATACAAACATTGTGGATTCTAACCTTTAAATTAGAGACTGTATTTTTTAAAATGTAGGTCTCCCATGCAGTCCTTCAGAGCCATTAGACAATGGAGTGGAGTTTATCCCGGTTTCTATAGCGTGAAACGGACTATAGCAATTATTTTTTTCCTTGCTGTCCTTTAGGTGGGACGCTAGTCTATCGCAAAGTACTTTTCGCCAGATCCAAAAGACCCAGCTACCCAATCACTATTGTGTGGACAGAGGGATCAGAAACGGAGATCCCCAGATCTCCATATAAAATACTATACCTATAATATTTCATGATTATTATTATTATTATTATTTATTATTTTTTTCTTAATGTTTGAAGTTTGGCATATCAAATTTGATCATTATTCCACTGTATTATTTTCCATCTGATACACTTTTGATACATATTTCAAGTTCTGTCGGCCTCTCTCTCTCTCTCTCTCTCTCTCTCTCTCTCTCTCTCTCTCTCTCTCTCTCTCTCTCTCTCTCTCTCTCTCTCTCTCTCTCTCTCTCTCTCTCTCTCTCTCTCTCTCTCTCGAGACAGGGGGAAATCACAAGGGTGTAGATAAAAATGGGATCATAGATTAGAATCCCTTCTAAGCCAATGATTTACCGAGTCCTTAATTTTATAAACTTGTTTTGCCATATACCTTTTAATGAGCAGTTGACCCAGACCCGGACATGATTGTAGTTTAGCTGACGATGACAATTAAAAAAATACTTTATTTATTTATTTGTGTATTTA
>NC_088361.1:44018595-44096095 GCF_034508935.2 Berghia stephanieae
CAGACGAAAGGGTAGACATGGATTGAGATGCTACAAACACCCTAAAGATATATAGGTGGTTGTAACGGTAGTGGAGAAAGAATTATGCATGCATTGCTTTTAGATATTGAAGGATTAAATTCTAACAAGTAATTTCATGAGATAAGAGCCATGAAGTTTGAGATAACTTATTAAAGCATTGCCATATTATGCTCAGAAAGTGTTGAACCCTTGCAAAGGTTTGGTGAGATATAATTATGCACACATTACCTTTAGATAACCAAAAAAAAAAGAAAAAAAAAAGAAAAAAAAAAGCAAGTAAATAAAACAAATTTGAGTAATAGCTAACAAATTATATTATAGTTATACAAACATTGCCATTATTGTACAAAAATATCTATGGGTTAAAATATGTGACCTCTTCCTTTATTGATGTTTCAGGTTAGGTGGGTCGGATGGACCAAGTGGTTTTGGTTTTGAACTAACATTCAGATTGAAGCGTGAGCCAGGCGAAGCCAATCCTCCTACCTGGCCAGCTGCTTTGATGCAGGCCCTTGCCAGATATGTCTTTCAATCAGGTATATTAGTTTTAAATTAAAAAGGAAATGGCACAAGAGTGTGTTTAGTAGAAAGAGGAGAGGAGAGAGAGAAAGAGAGAGAGAGAGAGAGAGAGAGAGAGAGAGAGAGAGAGAGAGAGAGAGAGAGAGAGAGAGAGAGAGAGAGAGAGAGAGAGAGAGAGAGAGAGAGAGAGAGGGGGGGGAGAGAGAATGGAGGCATGTTCATGTATATTTTGTGTCTATTGGGGTGGTTATTTCATTTATTTCTTTCTGTTCTGAGCAGGTGTTAAATTTATTATTTAAAGCATTTTATGAGTAAAATATAAATGTTTGAAACATGTATCCCTATGTAATCCTGGACTTAGTAATCCATCCTTCTATTCTACTTTTGTTTTTTTCTTAATAAGTTATGAAAGAGATTTTCATTGGAGTGATAGTTCTAATTTATTTATTATGAGCAATAGTTATTATTATTATATTTGATAACTAATGATTTGGCCTGTTGTTACCATCTTATTCTTTCAGAAAACGTATTATGCAGTGGAGACCATGTATCATGGCACACGCCATTAGATGGAAGTGAATCTAGAATACAACACATGCTGATGACAGAGGACTCACAGTTACAACCCATCTCATCCCTTCTTGGAACAGTCAATTTTATACAAGTAAATATTGATTAATAAGAATAAAAGTCACTTGTAAGACCAATTTAAAGAAATGAAATTTACTTTTTAAATTATCTTCAGCCATTGTTGCCATTCTGTCATTTAAAGATAATTTATCCAGTTTTGTGGTTTTCTGGTATAGCGCATGGCTTCTGATCTGTAGGTTTCTGGTTTGAGTAAGTGGAATGGGCTTTTAAATTACCTGGAACTCTCTCACTGTATTCTGATGAAGTGTAAAATTCCACATGACTACATCAGAATTACACGGGTGGTTGGATGGGAGCATCACCCTAGAATCATATACCTATGATGTTCGCATGGGTGTACGATCCGATAGTGATGTCGTTTCTTCTTCTCTTTACTAGCCTATCCTGCTTCTTTGGTTTGTGATTGTATTTTTGACAGGGGATATTTTTTTTTCTGTAAATCTTCTGCCTGTTTGTTCTTGGTTATTTATAATTTAGCTTATGATATCTTTAGGTTATGATTTTGATTTACATTTGTACTATTTTTGTTAGATTGCTTGTTTTTTTGTTTCAGCGGTCTCTCATATAACCTCAATTGTGTTGGAAGAGACCTAAAGCAACAAACAAACAAAAAAAAACATCAGAATTACTGCTACCACCACCACGAGCAGCATATTTACCACAGCATCATCATCATCACTACCACTGTATTATTAATCTCACATGCTATCAACACACAGAATCATCACTATCTCCACCAATCACATCATCATCATCTCTACCACTTGTTTTACAGCATCATTGACCTGGCTGACTGATGCTAATTAAAAAAAAAAAAGAAAAGGAAAATAAAATCAAATCACAGAAACTGATGTGTATATTATATTGCTTATGTTCCAAATCACACCATCAGTCTGTAAGACCTTTAATAGGTTATAAGTTATTGGTTGATATTTTCTCTTTTTATTTTTAGATTGTTGGAGTATGTGGAGAGGAACTAAAGGCAGCCCAGCACTGGAATGGACCAGGAATTATTGAGCTATTAAGATCCAAATCCTCGTATGTATTTCACTTTAACTTTAAAATATCTTATGCAGATCATTTAATGTTAAAATATGCAATCATTAGATTGATTCTTGATTTAAATTTTATAACCTTTGACGATTGAATTTACTACTCCCTGCCCAACGCATCTACACTTTCAAGAAACAAAACACAATAGAAAAACAAACAAAACAAACAATAAAAAAAAAAAAAAAGAAAGAAAGAGGGAATTATAACAATTTAATATTTAACTCCAATGCATCTTTTCATGTTGTTGCAGAGCTGGAGGATCTTGGCTCATCACAGACATGAGGAGAGGGGAAACAATTTTTGAACTTGATCCACAGCTTAAGGTATTTTATGATGAATTTGCCTGTTTTATCTTTCTTTTATAAAAAAGTAATAGAATTGCTAATGTCTCGATGCTTTGTTAGGAAAACCTTTTGGTAACAACTCTCAAGATTCTAGTATTATTTTCATTGAAAATGAATTATAGACATGCTGTTCTGTGTTTGTCACTCTCTTGATAGTTGTCAAAAATTTAAAAAAAAAAAAAAGAACCCTTGTCTGATGCTTGGTTACCTGTATGGTATTAGTCTCCATATATTTTGCAGCCTAGACCAAATTGACATAACAAGGTAAAACTTACACTTGGAAACACAAACTCCTTGTCAACGTCAAAAAAACAGACATACCTATTTTATCAAAGGAAGAAAATAGATGGCAAAAGACGAAAAAAGTGGGATCACAACTTGGAGATAAGGACAATATCCGGAGAAGAAAGCAACTCTCTACAATTGCCTTATCAAATTACAACAAACATGGATACTTACTTACTTAATCCTCTATGGTGTCGACAGTAAGGAGTACCAGTGACTTCTGTCCTCTGCCAGCTTCCGGACCTCACCCCCGGTCCAACTGAAGGTTGTAATTTCTCTATCCACCGATCTTCTCGAAGTTTCCAGTGGTCTTCTCCTTCTGCGATTACCCTGTGGGGTCCATCTGAGCGCTGTAAACATGGATAAGAAAGGAAAAAATCAAAATAGGAACAAAGATCAAGTTCTATAAGTCCCTTGTCAAATCTGTCCTCATTAACAACTGTGGAATGTGGGCTATTGGAACAAAGAAGAAAAACGACACATTCCAAAGAAAACTAAGAATCATGCTTAACATCTGCCTTCCTACAAAAATTACAAACAGATCTCTATAAAAAATGCAATGAAGCACAACTCTCAACCCAAATATTAGAAACACGATGGAGACTATCGGACACATACCTAGAAGAGGCAACAATATTCCATCAAACAAAGCCATGAAAGCCTAATTCACACAAGCAGGTCAAAACAAATATCGAGGCAGACCAATTCACACAATATTAAACAGAGACTTGAAGCGCCTCTAGAACCATCAAGTGTTAAGCTTCGGAAAAAGATCTTGCAGCCCTACAGTCCCTCGCCAAGGATAGAGACCAATGGAGGGAATTCGTCAATAGAATTAGAGAAACTGCCAAGGCATCCCAGTCGATTGATTAGGAGGCAGACGGCAGTAAATCAATAAGTCAAATGTGATGTGGAAAGCATCTGGTCAGCCTACTGTTTTATACCATTGACCCAAGACATATTCCATCCTGTCAGGGCAATCTCATCATCTTATTTTTGACATGATACTATTTTTGAATAGGCAGTGTGGTGCAGAGGTGTTTATTTTATTTTTTGTCCTGTCACACTGTGTGGTGCCATTGAACAAGTCACTTCACCCTGAGCCCAATTTGCAACCCTGCACTACAGCTGATTCCTGGATTATTGCAGTCTTCCATTGGAATAGACCGAAAAAAAAAAAAAATGGGGATGGATAAAGAGAATTATATATTTTTTGTTTTAATTTTATTTGAATAGAATTTCAACCCAATAGATAATGGTTTTATTTTAATACTGAGACGCCTCTGAGCCTTATATATATTTTCAACCTTTTATTTTTCCTTCCAGGGATCCTTTGTCAAGTGCATTTAAGTCATTTAGTCGATTATAGATGCTCTAGTTTTGTTTTTTAAAATTCTCTATTCTCAGGAACGTGTGGACCAAGGTATAGAACAAGAGGGTTCCAATTTAAGTGGTGTCAGTGCTTGGTGTTCATGGGATGAACCCGGAGACCAGGAAGGTGGTAATTCAGATGCAGAAGAAGAGAAAGAAAATTGGAGAAATAGAGAATATGAAGACAGCAATATCAATGAGAGGAGGGGATCTACAACAGAAGCAGAACGAAGGAAACTTACAGATTATGGTAAGAGGACAGAACAGTAGTTAACGTTTTACTTTCTTACTATCCCTTGCTTTATTTCCCTTATTCTGCCAGCCACTTTTCAGTTATTCAAACAAGAATTCTCCTTGTTATAATTGTGAAACATTTTTTATTTCTGTTCTTTTTTTTTGGTATTTTAACGAGTTATTTAGTGTATAAAACAATGCAAAACAGAGTAGACAGTTAAAGTCATCTCAAAGTATTCTCTTACTTCAGACAGAATTTTCTTTTCCCTACTAGAATCAAGATGAGAATATTGGACGGGTTGCTGAGCCCACCCATTGATTATATAATCATTTTGACCAACCCCCCAAAAACAGTTTCTTCAAAGTTAAAATTAAGTTAATTAAGACGATATTACTTACTCCAACTCTATATAAATCTCTCAATAATTAATATATAAAGTGTCATCATTAATTCTTAATTCTATATTTATACATTTTTATACATTTACATATAAATTCAAACTAGGGGTCATAGGGACAACATATTTCACTTTGTAAAATTGATATTACATTGTCTTAACTTCATATTTATACATTTTTATGCATACCACATCTGTAAACGAATTTTCATTTTTGGATGAATAAAGTATATTATTATTATTATTACTATTATATTATTATCTTAAAAAAATAAATAAGCAAATAGATTAAAAATGAAGAATGAATTGCAATGATATTCTTTACTGAAAGGTGTGTAGAATTAAGTTGTGGTCTTTAGCAAAGATTTTGTTAGTTTTAATTATTGATATTGTTTTGTTTTTCTTGCATTGTAAGACGTCATTATACTGATATCTGAAACTATTTATTATTATTTTTTATTTACTTCAAGAATCAGATCAAATCAAAGCCACCTTAAAGAAAGGGTTAAACCGTTCCCAGGTGAATACTGCTGACCGAAATGAAGAGTAAGTTAATTTTGTTACACCTTATTTTGAACAGAATTATAAGAATATACAATTGAGTGAATTAACGATTACATAATATTTTCTTAAAATTTGTTTGGCACTCCAAACGGAAAAAAAAAAAGAAAAGAAAAGAAAATCAATAAAAGAGTAAATATAAATGGATGTTGATATTTATTACTGATATTACATGTAGGGAATTTTGATCAATTTTAAACATATATAAAAAGGTTTATGAAATTCATAACTCAATAAAATTGAGGACGTACCCTGGTGGGATTTGTGTAAAAGAAAATGTAATTCAATATCACATTTTTCATGGTCATTGTGAAACTTTAACTTAATGATCTTCAACTTTTGGGGTGAGATGAAAATAAAATATTATCTCAGCAGGATGAGATTATTTTTAAAAAAAATTAATACGTGTTTTTCAATCTACTTTCAGCTCAAAGTCACCATCCAGAAAAGAGTCCTTTGACAGCACTGTGAGCTCAGAGGGACCATCAGAGTTGATAAGGACTCGATCACTCGATAGTGTTCATCTCAGATTTAATCTTGAAGCAGGTTCTTTATTGCCGTTAGCTCTCAGGTATGATTTAGACTTCATAGTTCTTTGATTTACATTTTCATTCTTTCATGTTTTAGCATGGATGGGAGCCTCCTGCTATTCAGAGGTGAATTGCTTAAAAAGAAGTTACATATAAACTTATGTGGATCAGATATTGAGATAATATTTGCATTTATTTTCGCAATGCCTAAACTTTCTCTATTATTGTCCAAGAATTCATTTTGCTTGGCTTCTGGTCATTAGATAATTAGACACCCTCAACAAGTAAATAGTGTGTTATTGCTGATTATTAAATAGTTAATGTTTGTTTTCATGTCCTTGAAAATGTCCAAAATAAAGAATTTTGTTATGGCATAAACTTCTAGGTATTTCCTAAATGAATTAAAAAATTATTGACTCTCCTTTGACATGTGAAGCACATTTTTCTGTTAGAAAACTTAAGAACTAAATTTCTTTTGAAAAAATTAATCTCTATTTTTCATATAATTGTGTGCTTCCTATAGGGAATGAGATTAGCGGAAGAGTAGCGTCCCTTGATTGGACGTCACCCATAGTCTGTGACGTAACCGGTGGAAAAGTTATTAGAGAGAGAACATCATATTGGTTGTGCGCATGCATCTCTCGTCCTCGCTTCCGGTGAAAGCGGCTTGAGACACTTCAAAACCAAATTGACATTCTCTCTGTAAGGTGACGTCCAATCAAGGGACGCTACTCTTCCGCTAATCTCATTCCCAATGGGGCTTGCATAGTAAGGCTTACTTGTAGGTCAGTAACAGCCTAGAGTAACCTGCAAGGCTCAACGACAGGTTTTTAGTGATATTTCTAGATTTGTTGTCACGCATTTCCAGTTTATCAAAAAATTCTATTCATCAGGTTGAGCTGTAGTAGCTTTCAAGAATCAGACCATGCTTTGCAAGCTGTGCCTTTCAAGATTCCCTCATCTTTTTTCCCAAATCATTTTTTGGTCTTTTTTTTTGTTTTGTAGGGGACGTTTGAAGCATGGTCGGCATTTTACATTTAAGGGAATCATGAATGACATTGCCATCACTCTAGTCTCTTCGTCAGTCGTGGGTTCAATTACAGATGAGGAACATCCATTTGCTGCCCATGGTCCTTGGCTCCAGGTATGTCTGATTATGCTTGACAGGAGTGAGCAGCTTTAGATTGAATTAAGCGTTACCATCTGCCTCAAGTTATTTTTTATATTTATTTATATATCCTGAATTTCGCAGATATGGTAAATGAAATTAGAAAATAAATCTCAAATAATATCCCACTTACTGGACCAACTTTCACAGCCATAGAGCTGGTCAGGTTAAAACAGTAACATTTTCAATGTCCAAAACAGATCAAAATTGTTTTTGATAGATGCTACATTTATTAGACTCTAACACCATGAAAAAGACAAATTTGCTTGTGTCAAATTTTTCTTCTTGAGCTTTTCTTTTCAATTTATAATGCAGCAGGCTTTTGGAGGACTCTCATAGCTCTTTGTATTACTAGCTTATACCTCATTCACCCGTGTGATACATGTCCTGTGGCAATAGTACTATTTCTGAAAAGCAATCATTATTACCTTATTAACTCTCAATGGCAAAACTTCTTTCCTCTTCCCCCTCTCCCCCCTCTCTTCCGTGCAGGTGTTAATACAAGATGAAGCAATTGATGATATGATTATGGATCTTGACGAACTTTCCTACCCAGATGAGGTAAAGCATTATAACCAGCTTACTAAAAATTGTTTTTCACTCTCAGGAATAGGAATATTAATATGTTTTCTTTTAGAATTATTTTTTTTGGTCTTAAGTACTAGTAAGTTGTCCTTCCATGTCATAAGGTCAATGTGGCAAGGGTTCATTTTGATTTCAGAAGAATTAAATTGTCATGGAATGGTCAGTAAATAGCTTTCTACTTTGGATAGGACTCTGGTCAAGGTACTTTCCACCAGATTCAAGGGATACCCAATCACTGCTGGATGGACTGCGGGTCAGAGGAAATGACTACATCCAGAATTGATACAGGTTCCTTTGTTCATTGTTAGGCGAGCGCTCAAAATTAAAATACTTTCATATATTGTGGACAACAACTGATACATATTTATCTTCTGTATTTACCCTGGCCTGTGAATGTATATTTAAGTTATCGGTTTGTGAATAGAACTCTTTGCTTTTTCTGAATTCTATAATAGTCAACACAATTAAATTCTTTCCTATACCTCTGATTTTTTATTTTACTGTTTTAGTAGTTATATGTCAAAATAGAAAATAGACTAAAACAATAGCTCGCTGAAATGACAGTGGATTTATCAGAGGAAGATTTTGTCTTTGTAACAATAATGTGTGGAATGCTTGAATTTCAAAATGAGAACAGATTGTAGAATACATATATAAGGTTTATACTAATAATTAACCTTTGAAATGTGATCAAATAATCCTGGTCTGTGGATCAACAGGAGCATTTATCATGTTGAGAGATGTATTTTCTTGACACTAGATAATGGTTTGTCTTGTCATTAAGTCGTAACCCCGTGCTTCAAAGATAATTGTGACTGTTACTTACTTACTTGGGCCCTTTGCTCTTTGGAAGAGTTTTGGCCATCACTGGCTCCTCTTCATCGCACTCCATTTTGGGCTGCTTTTGTTGCTCCCAGACAATGGTTAGATAACTAATATTTTGGTAATGCTGAACATCTGTAATGAAATCTCATAACTTTTGTTTTCCAGATATTATGCCCAAAGACGTACAGTTGGCCAGAGAAAAGATTGTGCATAACAATTTTACCTGACGAAAGCTAGTAAAAATTATCCCTTTTATTTTCTTTTAATTTTTCGAAAATCATAATGCATTGTATAATTTATGACAAAATCATATCAGAAATGTAACAATAACTTTTTAAAATGTTCATTGTATATAATCATGAACCATTTTATAATAAAAGTGTCTTTATGTATCAATTCTTACACAGATTATAGCTATCGGAAATTTTGTCTCTTAATGGTATTATGTCAGGATGACTGTTGTATAAGACTTAATTTTAAGCTTCACTCATAAAATTTGGCTTTAATTAAATGCCTTCATGGATGAGGGTGAGTTTTATTTCTTAACCTTAAAACAGTGACATGATAAAATTATCGTTAATTTAACTTATAACTCAATTTTCTTCATCTAGTTCATCTTGGCATAATATTAGATTGGCACGGTGGGACTTATATCAAGATGAAAACTTGGGACTGCTTATTTCTATTTATTTTACATCTACCTCAATCTGTTGGGAGTTGACCAGTCGCTGGAAATCTCATTTTAGAATCTAAACCAGAATAAAGATATTTGACAGATTAAGAAACATGGGCTATAATCAACACTCAGAGACTAAGCTCTTAGCCGAGCCATTATCAATCAATACATACATAAATGTTAATGATTTCTAAAGATGAGTTTACCTGTAATAATGAATTATAAAGTTACCCACATTTCTGGTTAATAAGCAAGAAATTGGAATAATTGAAACATATAATCCCTTGGCAGTCGAAGTATTAAACTATGTTAAGGATTATAAAAAACTGTGTAAAAGTAAACTAGTGTAAGAGTTGATAGATAAATATAATTTGTAGATATATTGTATTATATTATTGTTCATGAGTTCATGTAGTTCTTGTACATGAATGAATAATGTTGAAAACAATTATCAACACAATGTGATTCATCATACTATTTTTTTCTCTCCTTTTTTTGTAAGCTGTTTGTAATTGTCAAAATTTCTTGTTGATACAAAAAGGGATGAGATGGCTGAATGGATAAGGCATTAATTAGACTTTCATTTCGGAAATCTGGGTTCAAGCCTTCTTTTGACATCTGTTTTTCCTTCAGCAAGAAACTTAGCCTCTGTCTCACACTTTTGTTCATAGCGTTGCTTTGCAGCTCATCCCAGGGTTAACTCAGTTTGTTTATTTCTCTCTCTGAAGAAAAATTATCCTCGGTCTTGATTAAGGGGAATTCTATTTTTTATTAATTTTTTTTAAAGGATGAAAAGATAACCGCACCATTAAAATAAAAATGAAAATGTAAGAATACAATTAAAACAATTCAACTTAACTGATTAAGACAATATGGGATGAACATTTTATGATGTCATCTTGAAAAAATGTGGTCAGTAGTCCTATAAGAAGTACAAGTGATTGCTTTGAACCAGCAGGGCCATCATGGTATTTTTACAGCGAAATGAAAAGAATTTCCTTTGATAGTTCTTTCTTTGTGATGTAAAGGAACCTAGCTTACCTAATTTATGCAATAAATAACAATGTGAAATTGAATGGAAGCTTCAATTTAATAAATGAAAACAGATAATGTGGACGTTTCAGGTTTCCCCTTTATCAACAAAACAGGATGAATGAAACTCTACAGACGAATTTATGTAGAAAATGAGCAATTTTCTCACAGGGGAATACATTTATCTGTGAATACATATGAGGCAGATATAACATTACTAAATTCTATGACATTTTCGTGTCAAGTAAGAAATCGGGGAATCTTTTCAATTTAAATTTTAATTATTGTAATGATTTTAAATATTAAATTTTTTGGATATTCCTGTATTTGATATAATTCAATTATATCTCTGCAAAAAAGTGACTCAAATTTTTCTCTTTGATAGAAATGAGTTCAAACAGTGATATGCCATCTGTAGTACACATGTACTAGAATTGGAAACAACAGAGGAGTTCATGATCCAAGGGCATGGATAACTCTTATATAAATATAAATTCTTTGAGCGCTTCTTGTTACTTATTTGATTTGAAACTGTCTTGGTAACATTTGATTAGCATTTTATACTGGTGTCAAATTCTTTTTTTTTTTTAGTTCTGCCAAAATCAGTAATATGTTACCAATGAGGTAACAGTGTTAATCATTGATTCCTCAGTAAATTGATTCTGTATCATGAGCTTTTTAATTGTTTATAATTATGTATTTGCCTGTAAATTTGTTCTTCATGTGGCTTTGTGATATGACACTTAGCTTCTGATCCTGTTTGATTCCTGCTGTCAGCAAAGTTGAGTCCTTAGAAAAGTCTTTTATTCATATCCTCTCACCATACTTGGGTGTAAAATGAGTAGCTGGGCTTGTAACATTGTTGTTTTTCTTGAAAGAAATTGAAATAGCGCCTTACGGGTACTGCCTCCTAAATCCAAAATGTTTAGTATTGTTTTTGACATGGGGACCTCTTGTGTCATATTTAAATTCCACCATTTCTTTTGTCTTTTACTTCTCCTTTGCTCGTCTTATTCTTTTTCCTCCTACTTCTGTTCCTTCATCTTCTTCTTCTTCCCATGAACGGATTGACTGTCAGATCTAGTATTGCTTTAGATGTGGATAAAAGGTCATCGAGTTGAATTTTAATGGGATATATATATTTATATATATATTTTTTTTTTTTAAATTTTCACATCGCCATGAGTTTCAATTGTAATCCTTTTTTATAGTAAATGATCTTTTGAATAATTAAATGTTGAAATAATTTTTTAAAAATCATATCAATTTTGTTTTTCAAATTATATATTTATATTATTAGTATTTCCTAATTCAAGTCAAATGCTTTAGATTGATGATAAAATTAAAAAAACAAAAACAAACCTAGATTGTCAAATTTTTATACTGATTATATTTCAACACATCCAAGACAGAAGTAATTTTTTAAAATCTCGAAATGACAATAATTGTGGATGTTAGCAATAATTATCGATTTTTGTTAGCTATTTTTGGAAATAGCAACTATGAAAATAATTTAAGCAAACTACTCCATTTGATGGAGATGGATAAATGTTTGGTTTAAAATGTTTTCATCGTCACAGGGCAGCTTTCCTTCTACTCGTTGACTTTATTCTTATTGTTATAATACACGCCTACAACAATAATTACATATTTAACTCTTCATTTTACATTTCACAGTGTAATTGTCATTTTCATTTTATCTCATTACATTTGATTTACTTTTTATGCATTGCATTTCTTCCATCTACTCAGGAGTCATGCAGCGGGTGGTTGGATGGGAGCATCACCCTTGAATCATATACCTATGATGTTCGCATGGGTGTACGATCCGATAGTGATGTCGTTTCTTCTTCTCTTTACTAGCCTATCCTGCTTCTTTGGTTTGTGATTGTATTTTTGACAGGGGATATTTTTTTTTCTGTAAATCTTCTGCCTGTTTGTTCTTGGTTATTTATAATTTAGCTTATGATATCTTTAGGTTATGATTTTGATTTACATTTGTACTATTTTTGTTAGATTGCTTGTTTTTTTTGTTTCAGCGGTCTCTCATATAACCTCAATTGTGTTGGAAGAGACCTAAAGCAACAAACAAACAAAAGGAGTCATGCAGAAACTTTTTTTTCAATTGAGAAAAGCTCTGAAAGTATGTTTGTTGGTGATACATAGTGTAGTAAATGATATTAGTTTAGGGATTTGATTGATGAGAAATGCCCAAATCAGTAACATAATGCATTTCTTTTTATTACCAAAAAAAAAAAAAAAAGTGTCAATAATTGTTTATACTATGTGTCTCAAAAATTGAAACTTGAGTGACAGTTGAATATTGAGGGAGATGAAGGTTTGATTCTGTGCCTGTTATATGATTAATATGATATCTAAATTGTGTGTGTGATAATCTCAATTGATTGACTATAGACTATAAAGTAACAATACATGTAAGCATGAATGGTTGTTTATCAATGATTTGCAGTCTCCTGGATCATCTATAAATTTGGCCTCATAAGGCACATCTGGCATAAAATTATTTTCAGTCGCAGTTTCATCTGCTCTACAAATGGAGCCAGCCAAAAAATGTTGGTTTTAAAACTTATATGTATTTATAATCATTTGCGGCGGTTATAAAATCCCTATGTATTTTTAACGGTCTTCTACGACATCCTGGTATAAAATTGCAAGATGAATGAATGTACTGTATGAAATGAATGAAGGATAGAGAGTCAGATTGACTGACTTCTGAATAAAATTTTTTAAAAGGAAATTTTCTGTGTTAGCTATGTATTTTTTTATTGTCTTATTCTTAGCTTTACCGACTGTGTTTGATCTATTCTCTTTTATTCCCCCTTATATTTGTTGTTCACTTCATTGTCCTTGGCCCTGGTTGGGATGTTGCAACATTTTTTTATCGTCTTTTTCTTTCTGTTCACTGGTGTGATCTATTCCTTCTTGTATTCTCCCTCCCATAGTGGGCAGGGAGGTACTTACTGTGTCTTCTATCCCCCTATATATGTTTTCCAACTTGCTTTCTGTTTTTGTCATGGAATGAGATTACTTGGTTTTGTCCTGGTCCTGGCCGGATGCCCTGGCTGAGAGGGAAACAGTCAAATGAATTAAGCTTTGGGAGATTATATTTTTTTCCTTGTAAATCATCTCTCTGTTATGCACTACTGTATTATGTTTTTTTTTATATTATATATTATTTGTAAAACATTTGAGTGGGGACCTGTGCTTGTGTCTGGATGAGACTTTTAGTGATCTCAAACTAAGTACTTTGATAGTGTGCTCTTAGAATCTACATCTGTTTCTTATTTGAACAAATTCCCCTTTGTTTAACCTTTTCTTGGGTGCTTTAATTGTAATTCTAGAACTTTTTACTATCCCATTTTCTTCCTTTTTACTGGCGCTGATATGACCTTAATGTGTTGCAAGCTCTGTAAAACCCTTTAAAACAAACAAACAATTGTATTCCCCCTATATCTGTTGTTCTCTTCATCATAGCTCTCTGTAACGTCCTTGAATGATACTAATTTTCCTCAGCTCTGGTTGGGATTTTCCAGAGAGGGAGGTAACCATAGTCAAAAAGAATTCTGAGGGAGTCTCAGACTTGACATAGCGGATGGTTGGTGGGCTATTGGTTGGTAATCAAGCCCAAAAGAAATATGCAAGACAAAGGGGACTAGTTCACTAGAGAGTAGAGGTAAAACGAGAATGTTGTCCCCCTAGCTGATCTGAAACAACTCGCAATGGCACTACTATAAGATGCCCATCAACAGGAGCGTACTTGGATGTTTACATTATGTTAAAAACCTAAAAATGACAATTTATAATGGAGAGGTGATTTACAAAGACAAAAAATAGCTCTCATCTTTTATTTTATGAAATTGTATTAATACATATATGTACTTTGTTAACAATTAGAAATCATGTGATTGTGACCGCTTGGGATTTGCTTCCAGGCTGTCTAAGACACACAAAAAAAGTACTCTACGATTTTCTTTTGTTAGCTATTTGAACTCCTCCACTTTTTATACTTTTTTCTTGAGTACACTGAAGCTAGATCTAAAATCCTTTTGAAAATTCCAAGATCTTCTTTGCTTGTGCATTGAAATGCCCTGTTATTGCAAGCACCGTAAAACTTATAAAAACCAAATCAACAAAACTTCCTATGTCTCAGACTAGACATGAAGATAATAGGTTATTCTTGGAATCTCTAGATTGATTTTAGGAGTTTAAGATGCTTGCAACATTATTAGGCCATTTCAGAACCATTGGAATCTATTTTTATTCCGTTAGAACAAGTCCTCTTGTCCAACTTTTTCTTGGGCGCTTGCAAGTGCAGCCAAAGTTTAGACTGCTAATCTTTTTACTATTCTATCAACTTGATCTTACTGGCACTGAAATGACGTGTGTCACAGTAGCCATAAAATGTTTTAAAAAAAATAATTTTAAAAATAAAACGAAACAAACACAGGATGATGAATTCCCTATGCACAGCGATGACAAAGTGATAGATTGTTGAAATGTGGAATAGTATCCCGAATATCATGAAGTAGTGAGTTATGAAAGATCAAAACAAGTACTGATAATTCTGCTCATAATTTAAGAAATTAAGGAAACAAGAAAACGCCACTTTTCCCTTACATGATATAGAATCCGAGATAAACTCAAATGTCATATTATGTACCATTTAAAAAAATTATGTTGCCTGTTACAATGTCTGTAAAAATGTATACAAACAAGTTTTGGGTTTTTGATTTAATTTATTTATCATTTTCATTCTATTAATAACATAAAATTAGAAAAAAAAAAAGATACAACTTAAGTTGATAAATTGTATTCAATCTCAGAGAAATCATTATCATTTGGAGAGCAACTTTAAAAGAAAGACTTTATCAGAATGGATAGTTTTGAGTAAAAAACAAAAAACAAAACAAACAAAACATGAGCATTTATAGAGTGCAATATCCACAAAACATGCTCAAAGAGCTTTACCAGGAGTCCCTTGTCAACAGTAACACTTAACATGTTAGGCAATATTACAATTTTTTGGACAGTCAATGCTGTTAACAACTAGGTACTCATTTTACACCTGTGTATACTGAGAGAATGTGAGTAAAGAGCCTTTACCTAGGACTCAACTATGCATTGCTCAGAGAGCGGGACTCGAAGGCGAGTGTCATACCACTAGACCACATAGTCATAGTCACACTAAACACTTAATACTTAAATGAGTGCCAGACTTATTAAAAAGGAACATTGATTAAATGATAAAGTGCACGACTTTATTATCTTCTTGCGCTAAAATTTAATTCTTCATCAATGCAAGTAAATCATTGCTCAGGTCATCATATTGCCAGACTGGCATATTCCATAGGCTTATAAATGAATTTATAAAATAATATAATGGAGTATTAAAAAATTGGTTTCTTAAAAAAACAAACAGGAACCTGATGATAAGTTATTTCAAGGAGATAAGAACTGCTCTTTTTCCCACACATACAAATTCCGGCATAGGAGAAAGAGTTAACAAAGCATTGGAAAATATTTAAAATAAAACAATAGCAATTCAAAATAAATATTCCTATTTACAAACACATTTTCATAGTTTCACAATACTCAATGTGATTAATGGGTTATTCAGTTCCTTGTGACAATAATGTGGATTTATTCATTGACATTATTTTTTAAAGTTGAATAAGGAAAAGCAATGATACGTCACTTTAAAGTGACAATGAAAGACCATTTTTAATATGTTTTAATATAGCTTACAGTTCTAATTGCACAGCAACCCCTCAAATCCCTTAATAAGTAAATGAATAAAAAAATTTATGTAGGACGAGTGAGCTGTGATATTTGGAATGTGTGTTGGTTAAGTTAAGATTGTATTGAGCAGAGCAAGGAAAAAAAAAGAAAGTTGGCAGTGTCAGAATACAAATCCATATCAAATAGCTCTAGAAATTGAGCCTTAACTTTTCTAAAAAGTAAAAGAAAAGTAAATAAAATTGAGTGGATATAAACACGTATACTATTTTTTTTTTCTCTGTAAGTGAGCGTTGTCTCTTCTAAGCGGAATAAATAAATAAAATTGTTTTGGGTCTATCTCAAAGAATGGAATAATTAGACAACAGCCAGACTACAGCAGTGAAAATGAGTTCTTCATGTGGAAACCTCCAATATTGTCGAGGATCACTCCACAGTTTATAGGGTATTACATTTTAATAAATAAATATAAATAATAGATTAAATATTAGATGCTTGGCTTCAATCCACTTTTTGTGTCTTAGTGGAATGCCTTGTTGACTAAACCAACACATTCAGTATAAAAGCATTTATCATTGATGCTAACTTGCTTCCTTTTTTATAATAATAAAATATGGCATTTATATCACGCATTTTCATGACTGTGGGATGCTCAAAGCACGTTACAAATAAATATACAAAATTTACATATATAACTTATACCACAATGATATCAATAGCAGCAGTGATGTACTATCGTATCAATATCATGAAAATGTAATGGTAAAAAGGTAGTGCTTTAACAATGATTAACAACTATCAATAGATTTCGTTTCTCTTTTATCCTTCTGGGCAGGTCATTCCACACAAGGGACCATAAATTTATAATTATAATTATTTCTATGAGTAAGCTTCGTTTTGTCAGTCGAGGATCGTAAATTCCTATTTGGTACATAGATTTCTAACATGCTTTTAATGTAGTTAGGTGCTTCATCATTTAAAAAAAAAATGTTTTTTGACCTGCTCAGTGCAACCTATTCTAAAGTCAGTTTTACATTAATTCCAAATCTCTTTACAAGAGCATTTTGACAAATGTCATTTATTTTAGATGATTGTCACATCCTGCAGATAGTTTCCAGTGTCCCCTTTGAGCATAGCAGACACAATGTCAGCCAGACCTAGCTCCGAAGCCAGTTTGTATTGTAACTGCGCATCTTTACAGTGACTCAACAACTTTCTTACGCCTGCCATATTTCCACTTAGCTTCACATTTGAGTTTTTGTACCTGTGGAAAATTCATTTAAATTGAAAAGAAAAAAAAAGTATTAAAAACAAATAAATAAACAAATAAAGAGATAAAAAATATTTTTTTAAAAACAATATTATTCAAAGAATGTTAAATAACAGAAAAATAACAATTTTTTTCACACAACACTACTTTTTTTTTTTTCTTTTTTGCATTAGTCACGATTCCCTCTACATTACTGTTAACAACCTTATGTACAGCTGGGTCTTACATTTCTTTTGTTGTAGTGGGAAACAACCAACAATTATATAAAGTAAATAAAGAGGAATGGAAGAACAGTTGGGCAATGAGAACGATAGAAATATATGAAAAATACTCTTAGAAAACACCAGCAAAGTATCATTTTTCACATAAGAGCTCAACCAAATTGCTCAAAAGCCATCTAAGTAAAATCATAACTTCCTGCTCTTTATGTCAACACCCCAATGAAAAACTCTGGAAGACTCAAATACACACACTTCCCATTAAATTCAAACATCAATAACACAAACACACTTTACAGTCACCCAAAACAATAACAAAGGATATCCAATTTTAAGTCGTGATACAAAACTGAAAAGCTAGAGCTCAGCTGATGACAGGTTTAACTCATCCAATCCAAGACTTTACATCTATCCTGTCCCCTTTCCTTAGATATGTTTGGTACCTTTTAGTTGCTCAATCCAAAAGAAAATTGCTATATGCGTAAGTTTTATTCAACTACTACTATCATGTAATTATTAAAAATAGTAGCTTTAATAATACGTATATAATTTATCTCAGAAAATTGTAAACAATAATGGGCTAAAAACAACCATAGTCAAACACTGCGATAGTCGGTGTCAGGGTTGAGTGAGTTAATGAAAGTAAGTATAGGCCTTGAAATCATTTATAGATGTTTATAAACAGTAACATCTTACTTATGTAAAACATCCTCCACAAGAACAGGGGTGATGTGAACATGTAACTTCAACTCCTGCAAATAGCGGATATCACCTCCAACCAGTACGTTGTTATAGATGGCATCTCTCCAATTCACTTTTATTTCATAGGCATCTGTCACGACCATAGACTAAGGAGGAAAAAAATGCACCAGAATGTTTAGTTTGGAAAAGATTGGGTCTATTTACAATGCAAGGACAATAACAATATATATATATATATATATATATATATATATATATATATATATATATATATATATATATATATATATATATATATATATATATATATATATATATATATCTATATATATATATATATATATATATATATATATATATATATATATATATATATATATATATGTTTATATATATATATGTTTATTAATTACTATTGACATGCTTTTACCAATTACTATTTCCTCAAGTTAAAAATAAACAATTTTATTACAAGTTGAAAATCTGAAGAAAACTTCAAGTGCATTTTCTTTCAATATGAATTTTGGACACATTAGCTTTTGGCACTCAGACAACAATGATATGAGTTTTTAAAAATGATGGGATGGTATACTCGTCTTTAATACCATCCAAATGTAAAGGCATGCGGACCCTATGACCTACTTCTATAAACCTGGTGTGACTGCTGACAAAAGCCAAAACCTCGTCTCTAGACAGGTTAATGACACACGTCCCACTAGGTAGAAGCTGCTGCTGCAAGGAGAGAAGTCTGGCCATCTTGATACATCTCTGAGCTTTACGCACACTCATGTCCTGGAATAAAAGTATCCATTACAGCGTTATGATGGACATTAGTTACGAGGCATGAGAAAATAGGAAAAACAGTCATATTGATGATGATGATGATGATAATGATAATTTTGCATGATGGCATGGCTGACTTTTGTTGAACTCATATATGACCATGATAGTGAACAGATGGGTTATTATGATGCTAAGAGTGAAACAACAAATTTTGTAGCTTTCAAGTTGAGGTTTAGATTTTTTGGAAGGACACTTTATGTGTTGTATTTATCTATTACTCCAAAAACATTTCATTACATGATTTGATTACCATCACAGTTAAAAACTGTTTTATGAGTCCACAGCAGATTATTTAGGCCGCTCGTTTCCTAGATTCATAAAGATTCCATTTAATTTTTTTTTCTTGGCTCATAAAGATTTGAGACATATATTAAGAAAATTACTCGTTTTATCGGTCTAATTGCATACATATCAAGCTCTATGGAACATGGAGTGTCATTACAGTCAATATAAATACAACAAAAGAAGAGAGATAAATGCAAAGTGAGGATTATCTGTACTCATTTAGGACTCAATCAATCAATCATATATATATATAACCTTTCATTACTTTGTTGGATAAAAAACAATCTTGATTAAAGAACAATCTCACCTTCACATAGCTTTCAGCTGCCTCTTGGAAATACTGTAAACATTTTCTCAAAGACTCCTGAGTTTCTTTATTGTTTTCTGTGAAATACAAAGAAAACTATACAAGACTGCCATCACCACCATCACCTCCATCATCATGATCAGCATCATCATCATTGGTGTTCTTGTCCTCATCATTATTTTATTGACGTCTTCATCATCATTTTATTGACGTAGTCATCAAGCTCCATCACCACCATCATGACCACTGCCATCATCATCATCATCATCGTCATCATCATCATTATCATCACCATCGTGTAAGTTATTTTAATTATTGTTAATGTGAAGATAAAAATAAAAGGCTTTTTTAAGGAAGGTTTAAAAAGTTAAATATTAACAACAATAAATCTTACCCAACGTTTTTATATTCATGTGTCGGAGAGCTCTATTGCCACATTTTTCCAGCAAGCCAGCAATGTCTCTGTACATACTAAACTTCAAAGCAACCATAGAATAAGCCTCGCTGTCCTCTGGTTGATATCGCTTCAAATATTCCAAGATGGCCACTTTCAGTTTGTCCTCCTGGAAATGAAACATCATTTTAAAACTTATCCACAAACTAATATTTTTCATATAGACAATTGGCCAATGTATGACATAGATGAAAAGCATAAATCACTAATTAAGCAAAACAAAAAGAATCCAATGACAAGTAAATACAATTTAATTAAAAAAGACAAAATAAAACTCTGAGCTTTCATTAAGCACCAATTTCACTAAAAGTGATCAACGTGCTTTACAATGGGTCCCAAACCAAAGATACTAACTTGTAGGACAATATCATCATTGCCTTTTTCACCCTGGGTCAGGGTATAGGCCACAGACAAACAGTTTCCATCCTTCTCTATCCTGAGCCAACCTTTATATCTCATTCCAGGTCTTACCACTTCTCTGTATATCAGCTTCTTTAATTCTTCTCCATGTTCCTCGTGGCCTTCCCCTTGATCTTCTGCCCTGAGGGTTCCAGTCCAATATTTTCTTTGTTATAGTTGAGTCATTCTTTCTAAGCGTGTGTCCAATCCACCTCCATCGTCTTCTTCTTATATCCTCTCCCACTGGTTTCTGCTGTGTTCTTTTCCATACTTCTTCATTTTTTATTCTATCTATCCATTTTATTCTGAGTAGCTTACGCATGCACCTGTTTACGAAAATCTGTACCCTCCTTATACATGCCTGTGATGCGTTCCAAGTTTCACATCCATACAGTAGGACAGACTTCACGTTTGAGTTGAAAAGTCTTAGCTTTAGTTGAAGGGAGATATCTTTAGTTCTCCAAACTCTGTTCAAAGATGTGAATGCAGCCTGTGCCTTTCCTATTCGTGCTTTCACCTCTGCTTCTGTGCCTCCATCCTTGTCAATTATACTTCCGAGATAGCAGAAAGTGTCTATATCTTCGAGTTCCTGATCTTTTACTTTGATCTGCTCCCTTTGACGTGTACCTATCCTCAAGACCTTTGACTTTGCAGGGTGAATTCTTAGACCAATTGATTCTGAGAGGCTGTTTATAATTGTGGTTTTTGCTTGCATCTGGTCCTGGGTGTGGGACAAAAGAGCCAGATCATCTGCAAAATCAAGATCATCCAACTGTGTCCAGGGGTCCACTGTATCCCATTTCTTCTCCCTTTGGAGGTTTCCTTCATTAGCCAATCAATGGCAAGGATGAACAGGAATGGTGAGAGCAAGCATCCCTGCTTGACACCAGTCTTAATTTCAAAGCTGTCAGTAAGCTGATCTTCATGTACAACCCTGCAACTTGATCCTTCATACATTTCCTTAATGAGGTTTACTATCTTTTCAGGGAGTCCATAATGTGCCAGAATTTTCCACAATGTTGCTCTGTCAATACTGTCGAAAGCCTTCTCGTAATCCAGAAAGTTGACAATAAGAATAATGTTGTAGGACAATATATGACACCTTAAATCTTATTACAATTTTATTTTCCTCTCCCCTCGTGACAACCCGGTTACCCGTCAGGTACTCATTATACATCTGAGCATAGTGAGAGAATGTAAATAAAGTTCTATTTCCTGTGACTCAACTTTGCATTGCCCACAGCAGCACTCAAATCGGGGTCAGAAGCAGTGAGTCATACCACTAGGCCACAAAAACGCTTAAATAAGTAACAACTTTTTAAAAAAGTAGTCCTTCAGAGTCATTAGACCCATAGAGCCAGTTTATCTCAATTTCTATAGCATGAAATAGACAATAGCAATTGCTTGTCATCCTTTGGATAAGGACGCTATTCTACCATAAAGCACTTTCTGTCAGCTCTAACAGAACCAGCTACCTTATCACCGCTGGGTGGACAGGGAGGTCTGAAAAAGTCTCGCCTGCACCCGGGATTGATCTTGGTCCCTTTGCATGTGAAGCAAATGCTCTACCAATGAGCTATCGGGACACCCAAAATAAGCACAAAGCAACTGAAAAATAATGCTGGTGATGACATACAGTTGTTATCATGGTAACATAAATACACATGCACACACACAAATACACACACCAGAACAAACACTTAAAATTAAGCAGTCAATTAACTCTTAGACCAAATAAATAAATCTTAAAAATATGAATTTTTACACTCCTGTGTTTGAAATTGAGGAGTTCTTAACCATGGAACGACATTGGAAGCACTGTATTGTCACAACTTTGTTTTGTTTGTTTGTTGTTTTTAAGGGTTTTACGGCGCTTGCAACACATTAAGGTCATATCAGCGCCAGTAAAAAGGAAGAAAATGGGATAGTAAAAAGTTTTAGAATTACAACTAAAGCACAAAAGAAAAGGTAAGACAAAGGGGAATTGATTCAAATAGGGAACAGATGTAGATTCCAAGAGCACACCGTCAAAGTACTTAGTTTGAGATTACCTAAAAGTCTCATCCAGACACAAGCACAGGTCCCAACTAAGAGGAATACACTCAAATGTTTACCAATCATATAATATAATATGTAAACTAAACATAATACAATGCATAACAGAGAGATGATTTACAAGGAAAAAAATATCATCTAAAACTATAACTATGCATTCGACTGTTTCCCTCCCCGCCAAGGAACTCTGGCAAAGAATCAGGACAAAACTAAGTAATCTCATTCCAAGACAATGACAGGAAACAATTGGAAAACGGGTATGGGGGGATAGAAAACAGCATGTACCTCCCTGCCCACTATGGGAGGTCAGGATCCCCACCCAGTGTCACAACTTTGGAAGCACCACACTGACATAACCTCCGAAGTACCACTGTGGCACAACCTTGGAAGCACAACAATGGCACAACCTTGGAAGCACCATGCTGGAACAACCTCAGAAGCACCATGCTATGAACGAGTTTGAAAAGTCAAATGCAAAAGTGCAAGAATTCTTTTATCATTCTTATCCAATAATTTCATCTTTGCAATTTATGATTAGAGTGTATTCTTTTAATTTTTTTTTTTCCATAGAATTTGGCTATGCATCAATATCTTCTTTTTAAAAATCTGACACAATGCCTGCTGAAATGAACATCAATAACACCCTAGCTTTTTTTTGTTGTTATTTTTTACAAATATTAAAAAAATTGTTCCCTCATGATTAAAGGGTATAAAAGGAAGCCTTTAAAACATTAAATAAAATTATCTGACTAAAATACTGAGCTAACTAATGACTTTCATTCCACAAAAATTAATATTACTATGTTAAACCTTCTTTAAATTAAATTGAGCTTTTATATAGGGCAATATCCACTAAACGTGCTCATAGCGCTTTACAAGGGGTCACTGGCCAACAGCAACACTTAACATGTAGGACGGGACATGACGCCTGTTAGGCGATATTACTTTTTTTTTTTCGGACAGTGACAGCACTGTTAATGGCCAGGTACTCATTTTATACATCAGTACGGTGAGAGAATGTGAGTAAAGAACCTTTTCCAAGGACTCAACTATGCGCTGAGTGAGGCTCGAACCCAGGACCTTCCGATCTTAAAACGAGTGTCATACCACAAGACCACATAGTCGCACAACAGACCATGTATTTTCTTTGTACTTTTTTCAAAATCTAATCAACTTCGCTGTCTGTTTCAAGCCACAGAAACTGAATTTTTTTCTATGTCCGCATGGCTATAAGAATTTTTCTACTTCTATGCAGTTCTATTTTCATGCCTCCCGTATAATGAATGTTTCAAAACTATTGCAACTGGTTATCATACAGTATTTCTTCTTTTTTTTTCAAAAGTATGGAGTAAAAAAAATTGTTAAAATGATGGGAAGAAGCCATGGATGTGTGGACAGCAAACAAAAGCAAAAATCAAGTATAGGATAAAGCCATAAACATGCTGTCATTGCAATGCAGGGATGCAAACAATACACTTATATAATGGGTAGGGTAGAGTCGCGGACTTTGCCACCCTGCGGTCGCTCCACTTCTTTTACTTATTTCAGTCTCAAGTTGTCTATTTTCTAAAATAGAAACTGATCATCAAAACAATCAGCCAATAAGTGATAAGTTTTTATTAGATTTGTTTCAGTGTTTCTGTTTGTAATATGTTATTTTCGCATTTAAAAGTTATGCTCGTCTGGGAAATTCGCCACCACTGTTGAGGAAATTCGCTACTCAATTTTAACACTTTTTATCACGCATTTCATGTACTTTTTGGATATTATTTTGTTTTCTCTTGTTTATATTGTTTTGTTGTAATTACTATATTTTATTTATTTAAAATGGCAAAAAAAAAAATAATTTAATGACCAACGGCAAATTTTATAAATGACGAAATGATATTATGATGGCAGGCGAAAACATGACAAAATATCTTTTCTTGTGTTTTGCTGAACCATCCTATCCTATTTTTCTCTTATTTTTTTTTTGCTTCCTTTTTGGGTTTTCTTTGATTTTCTCACCATTTCATTCTATCAATATATTAAAAAAAATGATTTATATATAGTAATGAGTTCATTAAGTCCAATAAAAGTACTAAAATCATTATTATCCTAATTATGTAAATTTTATGCACTATGAACACTACCCAAATACTGCATCACAAATCTATTAAATAATTATCTCTCAAAATAGCATCATTACCTGCTTTAAATGTTTAATTAATAATATTTCGACAAAACAGAATGGCAAACTTCTCTGATCAGAACGGCGAATTTCCCTGATACTAGTGGCGAATTTCCCCCGAAAGCTGTGATATCGTTGGGGCCCCCAAATAAAAAGTAAACGAATAGTTTAAACTATTGCGAATGATTGGAATGTCAAAAGTAATGTTTAAATCAGACAATATCAAAGTAACATGTTGTAGAGTAAAGATCTAAGCTGAAAAAACGCTTAAAACAACAATGAGTGAAAGTACGAATTTGGAATGGTGGGTGTTGGAATTCAGACGAATCAGGTGAACGGAACGACAGATGCGCTATGATGTTGAATGACACAATTGTGTCATGATATTAACGTACAAAATGTTGCTTGTGGATTAAAAACAATAGATGAAAAGAGCATCAAAGTGATGTTGTGACACTTGAACTCATCCAATAATAGGTAAGATGGGTTATTTGCATTTAAAGAGAGGGGTGTGACAAGTGTCAAATTTCCCCAACTCTACTCTAACATGGTAGCACACATATTCCATGTTCAAAAGCTGTTGTCAAGTCAAAGCTCAGTTTCTGCAGCCAAATCATTGGTTGCTATATTATCGGGAAGATATAAGTTTGATATGACTAGAGAGAGAAAAAAAATGGAACACACAATAAGATATATGAATAAATTAAACACAGCTGATTTCAACATAAAAAATCTGTTTGTATTCGTTTAAGCACAGTTGATTTCAACATTAAAAATCTGTTTGCACTCATTTAAACACAGCTGATTTCAACATTAAAAATCTGTTAGGACCCGTTTAAGCGCAGCTGATTTTAACATTAAAAGTCTGTACTAGAATGTTACTTTCTCTTCTTATTAGAAAATGCATAAGGGAAAGCAGGGTGCGAGAAGTGAGCAGATCCCCAAAATTTAAACATTCCTGATATACGATAGCTGTCTACTCTGGATACAGGACAAATTTAGTGAAGAAAAAAAAAATCTCGACAATTATTAAGGAGATAAAAAAGAACAAAGTAGCTCAACTGTTTCATTTGCTTGTTCTATTAATTCTCTATTACTATTACAGTCACTTATTTATTAATTTTCTATCCAAGAATGACTACAGACTGGAACAAACTTTCTGAAGAAATCATATATCAATCAGCTCGAAATGCAGAAACCTTCACAATCTCCTCTCACACTTAATGTTCCAGCAAAGCCACCTTTTCATCTCCAAACCAAAATATACATCTATCTACCTATTTATTTTTATCTTCAAGCATCCAAATTGTATTGTAAAAAATGTCAATGTCTTCACAATGAAGGTCAATATTACAGGGCAGATGCAGAGAGATTTGGTATTAAAAGACTCTTAGATTCCAATTGATGCTGTCTGCTAATGGATTTGGTGGCCTTCAATCTAATATCAAAGAATGATTATATAAGCACAATACATCTATATAGACTCATGGGTATAAGGATCAATTTGAGGAAAGTAAAATAATATTTGTTTCAAATTATATCATGCGGCAAGAATTTGATAAGAAGTTTCCTCTTTATCATTTGTTTTCAACATCTTATCCAGAAAATAAGCCAAGGGATGCAACTGCAAAATTGATGTGGGACTTATTATCATATTTTCACCTTGACTGTGTACATGATGGACTGTGGATTAAAACGATGAGAAAACCGAAGTCTATTTTAACAATTGAATGTGCATCAAAGGAGTTAATGGCATTTTAACAAGCATAGCAAACTAGTCACGACAGATAATTTTATTAACCTGGGGCATTTCCTGTTTTCATTTGATTCCAGTCAAACTTCAATCTGATAATAAACACTGGCAAGAAAGTGAACCCGCCATTTTGTCTGGAAGAGTTTAATCCATTCCATAACATAAGATTCAAGCTCGGACAAACATGGTATGGCTCACCGTCAGCCATTGATCAAATAAAAAGACCACTCAGACTGATTTGTCTGCTCACATCAATAGGGAAAAAAAATGAGACAAGAACTAAAAGTCTCTCCAGAGAATATTTAGACGCTGTATCCTTAGCAAATATTTCAGTTTTCCACTGCAACAATCTACAACCTACATCTGAGACTTTAACTTGTTATAAGAGATAATAGAAAGAATCTCACCCGATCCATTCCTTTCCTAAGCAGTAATTCAAATTGGTGATGCTGCTGAAGCAAATGGAAGACATATTGCATTTCACTGTATCTGCCAACTCCAGTCAAGAGTCGAATCTGAAAATATGAGATCAAACTTGTTAAATTGACAGTTTCAGTTGTTTTGTTTTTTTCCCCTTTCTTTTAAATCCAAGGAGGAACCTTCCACTTTATAAAAACCAATACTCACTCAAAATTAGCATTCCTGTTGATGTCCACAGTAATTGAAATTTAACAGAGTTGCTTTTAATAATTGAAGATTAAGAATCGTGGAAAATGGAAATAATCTCTTTAAAAAAAAAGAACTTTGGAAGTTTGTTATAGAATTTTACATTATAAATAACAATAGTCAAATGGAATGAAGGCTTCATTTTAATTGACAATGAAAGATAAATGGAAGATTCCTTTCCATTTCACTGTTGTTATTCATTTCTTCCAGCTTCAAGCAGTAACATTTTGATAAGTTTGACATGATGAATCTCTGTAGTCCTTCACAACCATTGGGCCCATGGAGCCGGAGTTTAACCCGGTTTCTATGAAATGGACAATAGCAATTGCTTGCTATCCTTTGGAAAGGAGGCTAGTCTATCGCAAAGTACTTTCCGCCAAATCTAAAATACTCAGCTCCCAATTCACTGCTGAGTGGACAGTGGGGTCAGAAAAAATCTCGACTGCACACAGGATCAATCTTGGTTCCTTTGTGTGTGAAGCGAGTGCTCTACCAACTGAGCTATCGGGACCCCCTGACATTATGTATACTTATTTAACAATCTGTTCCTCCGTATATGTTAATATAAAATGAAAATATTCTTGGATTTCATTTCAGCTGTAGATGTATGTACAATGGGAAATTTCCATGAATTGGAGAAATAAAACATCACTGACTCACCATAAGAGAAAACTCCCCTGCCTGGGCGAGACACTGACAGCACACCCTGGCAGCCCTCAGTACATGAGAGATGCCTTCCATGTTGGAGGCGTTGGTGTAACAGTCGTGGGACAAGATAATCATTTCTGTCTGGATGGTCAGCACTGGATATGCAATGGCAAAAACACAATGAATGAAAAAAATTAGGATCAGGCATTAAGAAGGAAATAAACTCTGTTACGTTTTACAGATGAAATGATAATAGGCTGTTAGAAGCTGTGGACTGTAAAAAGTAATAAACAAAAATGAATATAACAGCTTCAAAAAAGAACAAAATACCAAACACAGAACAAGTCGGGCTCAAAACCCTTCCTCAGCCAACAACAAAAAACCATAAAGACATAAATACATTACTAAATTCCAATAGAGGATGTAAAAATTATCTCTGTCATCTATCTGGAATTTAGTAATGTATTTATGTCTTTACTGTTTTTTGTTGTTGGCTGAAGAAGGGTTGCAACGTAACAGAGTTTAATTCCTTCTTTATTTCCTTTTTTGAAGCTGTTCCATTGATTTTTGTTAATTACTTTTGTTTTATAGATGTGCAGTTACAGAATTTATTGTGTCAATTGCATATCTCTATGTAAAAGATATTGGATATCAGATGGTTGATTTTTTTTTTTTTTTTCTGAGGCAAAAAATATCGGATTGTTTAATTGACACATTTGCATATTTTGTTACAAAAACCATACCATGGTAACTGATGAGGGTTGCATCAACATGTAAATGTAGATATTAATGCTTGAAGCTTGAAGAAATAAATTGCAATAGTGAAATGGAATGGAAGCTTCCATTCAGTTAACAAAGACAAATGATTTGGATGTTTCGGGTTTCCCCTTTGTCAACTAAACATTAAAGTTAAAGTGTTTCATTCATCGTGTTTCGTTGAAAAAGGGGAAACCTGAAGCATTCACATTTTCTGTTTTTTTAAATTCAAATGAAGCTTCCATTCGACTATTGTTGTTTATTTTATGTAAATGTAGGCAAGGTAATATAATCAGTATGTCGTAATCAATCATGATGATTTATCCTATCTTCATGGCTATTAGATCTGGTGGAAAGCAGAATGTGATAAGACTAACATACTATCCAAAGGGTAACAAGCAATTTCTATTGTTTGTTTCATGCTAAAGAAACTGGAATAAACTCCAGCTCTGTGGGCCTAATGGCTACATTCAAGAAAAGGATGGAGGTATGAGGTTGGATTACATCTTTTTTCTTCTTCCTCTCTTTATCGGAATATCTTTATCACCACATACTGTTTTCATAAAATATAGAAATTTAATCAAAATCAAACATCCTCATTCAAAAGAATTATTGCATAAATGTCCGGGTGGAATAAAGAATCTTTTCACATCCTCTATACTATAGTCTGCTACTAATTAAACAAGTAAAAGAAATATTTTCACATGCTCTATATCTCAATCTGCTATTGATGAAACAAGTCGAATTGTTAAGGCCTCACCAGAAGGAGCTATCTCATTGCCATCCTCTGGGACCATTGATGCTACAGCATGCAGAATCTTATCACCAAGCAAGGAGTCATTCTCACTCAATTTGATGAATTGACTGAACACTTCCATTCCATCTGATGTCTTCAGTAATGGCTTTACTGAATTAAGGTCTCTTTCGGTGGCTGATTCTAAAAAAAACCAACAAAACAACAATTATATTTCTTATATACATATATTTATAACTTCAAAATTTAAAATAAGCATATCTCTCGACAACACAACTTAAAAAATAGTATACCAGGACAAAAGCCGGCCGTATATCACTCAATTTCAAAGTACAGGCATCAGTTGTCATTCTTTCATCATTTGATTTTTCGAGTAAGGTGCAGATTCTGACAGTTTTTCTTCAAATTCATTTACATACAAGCAAAACCAATACTGAGTGAACCATTACTTTATTATTGTAGCGGAAAGGTGGTGCTGGTGGTGGTGGTAATGGGGTTGCGTGCAGAGTGTGATGAAACGGAGAGGACAGAACCATATAGCAATTTACCTGTGTCAACATTTCTTGATACAATAGCCTTGAGGGTCTCTAAAATCAGACCAGCCAAAAACTCTGTAACCTAAAAAGAGATGAAAAATAGATGAACTAGATAATTTTTTAAAGACTGAAGACATGAATAAAGAAAGTAACCAATTAATATGTGCCAAATCAAGGAATATCACCAGGGAGGGGGGGGGGGTATTTGGTTTATTTGCTTGCTTTTAAGAGTTTTACAGTGCTTGCAACACTTTAGGGTCCTTTCAGCACCAGTAAAATGAGATAGAATATTCAAAATGTTTAGATGTATATCAATTGGGCACTTAAAACAGAAATAAGGCAAAGGAGATGAGCTAAATAGACATCAGAGGTAGATCCAAGAGCAATACAGGACAATTACCGAGAGGGGGACCACTCAAAATCATCTAGCATATAATAGAGAGATGATTTACAAAGAAAATATCCCTTACAGAATGATACATCCATCTGACAGCATCCCCTTTCAACACAAAGAAATGGCAAAGGTTGAATATTTTACTTTTTCATATGTCTATGATAATTATAAATAGTATCATGTGCTTCCTGACCTCCTCATCCAAAAGACCACTTGTGGAAAGAAACTCTTTGGCCAGGAAAAATTTATCCATGTGATTAGCTATGAGAAGTCGATGAAGTGTTTCAAACTCCTCAACTTGGACGATCTCTTGGTATGATAATTCAAGAATCTGTTAGAAAGATAAGGTACAGACACTTTGGATGATTTCACATAACAGCTGGGATTTTTAAAAAATAAACATTTTCATTATAAACATCTTATAAGTTTGTCTTAACGTCCCTTCTTAAATAAAGATCTGAAAAATTCTGTATGACAGTGTATGTAGTGCCAGATAAAGCAGGTTTGGAAAATATAACAAAAACGGTCAAGGCAAGCAGATTTTTTTGTTTTCCTTGTATTTTTCAATCTGGATTGTCTGGCACTGTTTCATACAAACTCTTTCAGATCTTGCTTACACCAGGGCCAGCTCCCTGAATTATCACCTCTTTAATTTTATTTCAGAAAAGTAGGTGGAGCAGGCACTTATGATGATAATAACAGAAAATGAAGTGAGTAGAAAAGTGCCAGAAGACAATAGAGAATAAAACTTTCATTTTATTCTTCTTACCTTCATCAGCAGTAATTTTGAAAATCTGAATTTTAGACACAATGGCGGAATTGTGGAAAAGGAAGAATGAAAATATGAATGATTCCACCAAAAGTGGAAGGGTTGGCAAGTATGCAATATGGCTGGCTGTAAATAAAGTAGTGCACATTTTTAGTTTTAGTAGAATTTTCAATTCCCTTTCCATCGCGAGTTAAATACTTGTCATAAACATATAATTTAAATCTTAAATCTCCTTACATTCCTCCATGCAAAATTAAAATCTTAAAATATGACTCCCAAACAAAGATAACAAACAGTCTAGACCCTGTTTGAAGTTTAAAAACTAAAATAATACCCCCAAACCAATATACTCTTTTACTTATTACTGATAATTTTCTATAATAAAAACCAACCTCAGCTATTTTGAAACAGGTTATGATTCTGCGACACACTTGTCTCCCTTTGCAACAGTGTTCACATAATTTCTCCATGACCTTGATGGTTTCCTGTACTTTGCTTGAAGTGGACAACTCATCACTGGCATTGGAGGCCATGCTGTCTAGACTGCAAGCTAATTGATGTGTGAAATAAGCTTGTCAAATACTTCATAAATAAAAACACTTCTATCAAAAACAATATTTACAGCAAAAATAATAGGGGGGGGGGGGGGGGGGGGGGGGGGGGAAGAGAGAGATTAGGATAAAAATGTAAAAGCGCTCTCACCATAGTAGTCATGCTATGGAATCACTATATTTGTGCTTTAAAAAAATAAAATTCTTACAAATGTCTTCCACTTTTCATCTCCATAATAAATTGACCCATCTGTCCATTATGCCGTGTTAATGGGTGGACAAGTGTACTATCCAAAGAGTAAAAGGCAAGCAATTGCAACTGCCTGTTTTATGCTACAGAAAATGGGATAAACTCTGGTTCAAGGGGCCTCTTTGCTCTGAACAACTACTTATCAGATATCCACTGATACCAAAAGATTTAACGTATAGTGACACTAAAAAAGCACAGTAAAATGTTTAATTCAGAAAAGTGAGTGGAGCAGGCACTTATGTTGGTAACAACAAGATATGGATTGAGTAGAAAAGTGCCAGAAGACAATAGAGAATAAAAATTTTTTTCGCGGCGGTGGTGGGGTTAAGAAAAATTTTTATTCTCTATTGTCTTCTGGCACTTTTCTACTCAATCCATATCTTGTTGTTACCAACATAAGTGCCTGCTCCACTCACTTTTCTGAATTAAAAATTCACCCCATACACCGGAGCATACTCAATGTCTCAATCGTTTCTATGTTATATGTTTGTGATGAGAATATTGGCTATTAAGCTTAACTGCTGGTCAAAATTACTTCGCGATGGTGGCGAACGAATCGGCGATCTCAAGAAGTGGGTGAGAGAGGGATCTAGAAATGACTTTGGGTTTGAAACGAATATTTTTGTGTTCGTGGATAGCTCACACGGTAGAGCCACGCTCTCACCTGCCAGGCGGAGTTGTCGTACCAATAAGGTCGCAGGTTCAAACCCCACCACCGCCGCGAAAAAAATTTTTATTCTCTATTGTCTTCTGGCACTTTTCTACTCAATCCATATCTTGTTGTTAGTAAAATGTTTGTAGCATTATGAGAAACTAGGGAAATAAGAGCAAAGACAAGACAGTACTTACAGCTGAATGACCTGGCTCTATTGATTGAGCTGAGTCTTCTTTTCAACGTCATTTTGGCCACCAATCTTCTCATTGCTGGTTCAATGTTATCTATTGTATTTTTGCCACAAGCCAATGCTATGCACGTCTGTAGAGATAAATGCAGGAAGACCGGATTGATTTGCATATTTGATTTTCGTTTACAATCAAAAATTGAAAATGGTCAGGATTCTAGCTTTGTCTGCACTTGATCATATTCACATTTTCAAAGCTGCCAACCTACTAATAAAAAAAGTTAAGGCTTTCTAAAAATCAGGATTTTTTTTCCGAACCACGCACTTTATTTAACTCTCCCCTTCCCAAAGTTAGGAAAATCGTCACATTTTATTTAACATACAGCCAATATACTTTCATTCTAATTACTTTTGTACATTACAAAATTTAAAGAAAAATCTTTGTTGCAGTTGTAAAAACTTGACACTTTGTTGTAGAGCTCCTTTTATGGAAAAGAAATGTGTTTGAGTGAAAAAAAAAAAGTTTGTGTTGGTTGGGTGTGATATTTTGGGAAAAATCCTGATATTGGTTGTTAAATAGAGAGTTAAGACATCATTACACAATCATCTCCATCATACATACTTTCAAATTTAGTTAATAATCCCTATTACAATCAAGAAACAGGATTATTAGTAATTACAGTTATGCTTAATTCAGCCCTGATGCACTACAATAATAAGGCATTAGGAAATGAATTGAAAGTCTACAGAGATCTGTCACAAATTATATTCTAAGACTCTCAGATTGGTCATATTGCTTGTGTTAATATCATGAAATTCTCCAGGGAGAAAAATTATAAAAAACATGAGAATTTAAAAATCCAGTCCAGATTATTTTAAGAGAGACAGAATATACCTTGATATAAATACTAGAGGTGGACATTTTTACAACTGAATTCGGCGACACTTTCGTGTTGAGTAAGAATTTCGAATTTTTTATTTCAAAATTTGGTCTAAGAATTCACCCTGCAAAGTCAAAGGTCTTAAGGATAGGTATGTGTCAAAGGGAGCAGATAAAAGTAAAAGATCAGGAACTCGAAGATATAGACACTTTCTGCTATCTCGGGAGTATAATTGACAAGGATGGAGGCACGGAAGCAGAGGTGTAAGCACGGATAGGAAAGGCACAGGCTGCATTCACATCTTTGAACAGAGTTTGGAGAACTAAAGATTCTCTCTTCGACTAAAGCTAAGACTTTTCAACTCAAACGTGAAGTCTTTCCTACTGTATGGATGTGAAACTTGGAATGCACCACAGGCATGTATAAAGAGGATTATCGTAAACAGGTGTATGTGTAAGCTACTCAGAATAAAATGGATGGATAGAATTAAAAATGAGGAAGTATGGAAAAGAAAACAGCAGAAACCAGTGGGAGAGGAAATAGGAAGAAGACGATGGAGGTGGATTGGACACACACTTAGAGATAATGACTCCACTATAACAAAGAAACTATTGGACTGGAACCCTCAGGGCAGAAGATCAAGGGGAAGGCCACGAGGAACATGGAGAAGAATTAAAGAAGCTGATATACAGAGAAGAGATAAGACTTGGAACGAGATAAAAAAGTTAGCTCAGGATAGAGAAGGATGGAAACTGTTTGTCTGTGGCATATGCCCTGACCCAGGGTGAAAAAGGCAATGATGATGATGAATTTCAAAATTAAAAACTGTTATTATTGGTAAATTATACTTAATTCTCATATGCTCCTGGACTTACATATATTTTTAAAAATTATTCAAATTTTTTGTTACAATCACTCATTTTTTTTTTTTTTTTGTAAAAAAAAAAAAAAAATGAACAAAAACAATTACGCTTATTTGCTTTTACTTAGTATCGTTTTGCCATTGGATCATAAGGTTTACCTTACATTATCTAAACTTGTGTGTCAAGTGATAGAATGTAATATCTGTGCTTGAGTCTGGTTAAAATAACAAACAAAATTTTTAAAAAACATGCCTACCTCAATAATGGCAAGGTCCTGGCTGTAATAACCAAAGACAGAAGCCACCCTTGCACAAGCATTCACCTGACCCTGTTCCAGGTAGCTGCCCATCAACGAGTCCAGAATTTCCAACTCCTTCAAAATAGAAATCAAACTTAAATCAATTAATCTTTAAAAATTAAAAAATAGAAAAATATGACAAAATAAAACTTATCTACATAAGAAGTAACAAATTCAAAATGAGCGCAATTAAACACAAGTAATTTATGTAGTGTTTGAAAAATAAAAATATTGTTTCATGAAAAAATAAAAAGTATTAATTTTGCAAATACCACAGGCAACAAATAAAAAATCTGTATATAATTGAGAGAAAGCTCTATTTTGAAGTAAGAAAATCTATATAAAACCAAAATGCATGATTTTCACCCTTATTTACAGGAATTATCATTTTAAAACACATTAGATTTGGTCTAGCATTGTTTAATTTGAATACATATTCATCTCTAAGTAAAATAACCACATTTTCACAAATTGTCATCAACAGTTTACTTTAAAAATCGGAATCTGAAGAAAATATTTGAATTAGGCCAATCTGACACCCCCCCCCCCCCCCCCATTCCCTACTAATATTCTATATACCAATTAAATTTGTATTAGTGATTGGCGCGGCATATCACTTTAAAAATCTAACGATTAGATAGTTTTGTGAATAAAAATTTATTTAAGAATGTCTTCACTTACTGGAGGTGAGAGATCCTCCTGAACATCTGAGACATCAAGAGACTTCACTTCAGTCAAAACAAGATCTGATTTGAGATATCGCTGCTTCTCCTTTACTTTTACATTATCAAAGATGTGATCCAAAGGCTCTTGCTCTTCAAAGGACATCTAAACATAGTAATAAATAAATACATGTGGCAAGCAATGTGGTTGTAGTCCTTCAGAGCCATTAGGCCCAAGGAGCCGAAGTTAATCCTGGTTTCCATAGCGTGAAATGGACAATAGAAATTTCTTGATACCTTTTGGATAGGGTGCTAGGCTATCGCAAAGCACTTTCCACCAGATCTAACAGACCCAGCTACCAAATAACTGCCAGGAGGACAGGAGGTCAGATTTTAAAAATCTTGTCTGCACCTGGGATCGATCTCAGTCCTTTTGCATGAGAGAGTGCTCTACCAACTGAGCTATTGGGACCCCCTGGATATCAGTAATCTTTTAAAAAGTAGCTTGCCCATCTTATCAATTCTGTGCATGGAGCTGTAGTTTATTCCAGTTTATTCTATGAATTAGAATTGATAGCAACAATCATTTGCTATGAACTGTTTGTCTATTACAATGGAAGAGAGAAGGAGAGGTAGGTTTGGAAAAGCCGATGATTGAAAAAATGTGATTTTAAATTAATACATATCAAATCAATAATATTAGTCCAATGGGTTTCACAAAAAAAAAATTTAAAAAATTTTCAAGCATACAAAATGAAAACCGATCTGAATTTAACATAAGTAATTTCTATTGCATCAAATCAAGTAGAAAGCTTCATTCCCACTTTGCTAGATAGTAACAAACCTAATTTTGCTACATCAGTTTGCTGGCACAATCTGATTCGTCTGAAATTTATTATTCATTAATTTATTTTGTCACTAACTCACTTACTCTTTCCTACTAAATATGACATGGTGAGATGACATGTGATAATAATGATAACTATGATGATGATGATGATGGCAGACAATTATATACCTTAGCAGCAATTCTGTGTCTCCACATATTTCTGAAAATGTTTTCTCTTTTCCCCACAACATCGGGATCCTCTGTGACTTCTAGCAGAGAAAACCAGTGATGACACAGCAACGCTTTCTCATACTCAAACTCTGTACCTTCTAGTTGAGTCTAAGGTGAACAATAAAAACAACAAAACAAGTTGTAAAATATTCACTTATGTCAATGTAATATTTTCACAAACATACAAATGGTTCTTTTAAGGAAAAGTTAGCGTTATAAAAATGTTATGACAAAGCTATTTGAAAGCTGTGTTTTGATATATGACATTTCAATTAATTCAGTTTTTCAGGCTCAAAGTTATAAAATGAAACACTGACATTGCGAGTTGAATGAAACTTGGCTTAAGACTAAATATGAAGAGCATGTCTGTAGCACATAACTGTAGTCAATTACATTTACAATGAAAAGAAAACAAAAAATCTCCAATTCTATTGAAATTAAATTACCATGAACCATTTTACAAAAGGACTGGGCATAATCTAAAGTTCATCATCAATGAAACCGGTTTAAACAATATAAGTATAAGGCACTGAAATGACTTAACTGTGTTACAAGCGCCATAAAATCCTTAAAAAATAATTATAAACAATACAGAATGTCCATAAAGCCTTACAAATCTGCAAAACTACCATATGCTTTACCTCTATGTTGACAAAAAGGCGGCCATGTGGCTACACACTCAAGTTTTACTTAAATCAACTTAAAAGCCTTTCACATGTGAAGATTTTTTTTCCTACTATTTCCACAAAACAAGTCATTTATTTCCTCTGAAATTTTATTATCGGTGTGTAAGCCGAGATTATAAACATTTTCTATTGAATATGCCTGTGTATTCTTCATTTTCAATCACATTTACCGTATTAAGAAAAATGATACTTATATTTCAAGGGCATTAAAGGAACACTTGGTCCATTAAAAAAAAAATGATTTAATAAATCCTTCCGAATAAGTTTAACATCTACGAAACATCACATACCTTAAAAAACTGCTCACAAGCATTAAATGAACTGTTGGAAGTCTTCATCATTTGACAACTCCTTTCCCAAAACTGAGCCCTAACATACTTAGCTGTCCACAATCCACATTTTGTGAGTCGCTGTTTTTCTTCTCTTAGCTGTGGACATACATTATGTTAGTAAATCAGTCTATAGAAGTTAACATAATAGATAATTTCTAACAATACACGATGCACTTAAAAGTACAGTCCATTCTGGATAATCGAAACTTTCGGTTAATCACAACATTTCCCAAGAAAAGAAAGTCACTGGTTAATTGCAACAAACTTCCATTAATTGCAACAAATTTCCAGCCTCAAAAGAGGAAAATTCAAGAAATCAATCAAACAAAATCTCATAATTAACTTTCATCCTGGTTGAAATCATGACAGGTTAAAGAATCGAGAGTGGGTGGGGTTTAATGCTACAGTAGTGTCACTACCCTATTAGAGGCAAAAGAGGGCAGGGCTTTTTGCAACACGGGTTTGTGCGGTCATCTATGACTATTAGATAGGAGGAGAGGGGGCCGGGCATAGTCTACACAACAGGTAGACAATTACTGTTGTAAGGAGAGACTGAACGATGATATCCTTTGTTTTGGAATTGACAAATGTGCATTGTGACCAATGGGTTTGGTGAGAGCTTACTGTTGACATCACGGCTAATCTCTTTGGCTCTTACAACTGTTGAGAACAAAAGGGTGAAAGTAAATCCAATCTGAATAAGATATCGGCCTTCCTCAAAGCTGCTTTTGCTTGTCAAAATCTATACAGGGCTGCCATATAGTTTTTATTTCAATCAAATTGCTCAGTTTGTGGTGGACTAAGAACGATGTTTACAATAACTGGTTTGAGTTTACCATATTTTGTGTAAAGTGTTGCAATAGTGGACAGGATACTCAACTTCGGTTTATTGCAACTTCAGTTAATTGCAACATTTTCGATGATCCCAGGGTGTTGGGATTATCCAGAGTGAACTGTACTACATGATGCTGCACGAAGACAAGTTTTTAATGAATGTACCAAAAGCTGTCTTTAAGCATCCTATTGTAGAAATACTCACAATATCCCTAGCTTGTACCTCAGTATTGTTGGAGTAATGACCTACAAAGTGTCGTAAGCACTATCAAAATTAAATACTAAATTTTCTTCAAATAAGATGTCTTACTGAGTTCTGAGCTACTGTTGAAAAAATTTTAAGATTTCGTGAGATATCTGTGCCATTACTCTAGGGCTTAAAAAATAGAAGGCCTAATTATTGTTAAAAAAATGGAATGATCTATTATTTATAGGGATGTCAAATATATTACAGGGATGCCCCTTGCTAAAAGGAAAAAAAAGAAAAAAAAAAAAGAAAAATTTTCTCTTAAAGGCCATATATATGAAATTATTTCATGCAAAGTTTCTCTTCATCTAAATAGTATCACCCTCAAATCATAGAAAAGGACACATATCCATCTAGCTTCCACTGAACTGTTGCCTTTAAATAACCAAAACTTTCATCTTTTAAAAAATCAAACTCACCATTACTGACCAAAGTCAGCCGGAAGGTTTGAAAAAGCTGGTTTTCCAGCTTTAGCTAGAAAAAGAGCATCCCTGGTATTACTAAAAAACGAGGTTAAACTGGTTATCAATAAACATGTAAAATTTGTGGTTTACCTGCCCAAGGATGACTTTCTCCTTGTTAATTTCTGACACTCCAGCTAATTCCATAGCGACAGTAAATTTGCCGTTTTCTATCAAGAAATCAACAGCTTTCTCACACTCAGCTTCAAAGTGAGGTGACTTGGTCCCCCTGGTTAGCAACGAAACCAAATTGATTCCAGTAATCTCATTGTCATGCAGTATCCTGACTACTTGATGCAGATGTCGAAAATTTAGGACTGTGGATTAAAAACAATACATTTTGTTATAGGAGTATTTTCGGTAATTACTTTTCTATTTTAAAAAAATCAGCCATTGACTTTTAAAATCTTAGCTTCGTTTTAAAAAGGTCAAACTATAACCTTAATTTATCAATAATAATAATAATAACTTTTTAAAAGTAAACCTTTACAGCGCTAAATGCTGAAACCTAACAATGCTTTACAATATCATTTAACTAACCATAACCACACTCCACCATGTCCAAAGACTCATACCGTTGTCGCACACACCAAATATACATGTAAACGCACACACCAAATATACATGTTTTGCAGAATGAGAGAAAAAGTGTTATTCGACAAATGAAAACTAAAAATCAACTATTCAAACAGAAATCATCCATGATAAAAATTTCTGGAAAAGATAAGTTTCCATAGGTCAAGATAGGTCAAGAGTTCTTTTTGACCCCCTGTTCACCCAACCCACAAGTAATTGAGTTGATGGGTCTATTAGATCTGGTGGAAAGTACTTTGCAAAAGACAAGCATTCTATACAAAGGGTAGTAAGCAATTGCTATTGTACGATTCACGTTATAAAAAACGGGAAAAACTCCAGCTCCATGGTTCTGAAGGACCACCCTTTTACTACTTTTAGTAATGATATATCTGCGGCATGAAAAACAAGGATTCTCACCATCAAAACGAAACACCAGAGACATGTTGTGTTTGTCGAGAAGTTCCAAGAACCTGCATGCTCTGTAAAGACAGGTGGTGTGTCTCAGGATGTGTACGATGACCTGATACACGACTTTTTCTATCCAGCCCCTGTCACCAATGGTGGACAACTCTCCGTTTACAACTGGCTCAGAGTTGTCTTCGTCAGTTTGAGTTTCAAACTGAAAATAAATAATATAAACTATTAAAGTAAATTTTCATCACAATTTTTTACTCATGAAAGGCAGTGTTAAATTAGGGAGCAGGCACTGGTGTAAGATAAAGATCTGAAAAGTGTGTTTGAAACAGTGCCATAAAAAGCAGAGAGAAAAATTCAATTAAAAAAAAAAATCAGCTAAAAACCAGCCGATTTTATGGAATTATTTGCATAACAGAGAGATGATTTACAAGACAAAAAAAATCATCTCCCAAAACTAACTATACATTTGACTGTTTCCCTCCCAGCTAGGGCATCCAGCCAGGGCCAGGACAAAACCAAGTAATTTCGTCCCAAGACAAAGACAGAAAGCATGTTGGAAAGAAGATAAAGGGGGATAGAAGACACTGTAAGTGCCTCCCTGCCCACTATGGGAGATAAGGAAAGAAGGAAGACTGATCTTCTCTGAAATACCAATAAAACAAATAAAAGAATAGCATATTAAATAAATAAGAGATATTAATTCCTTGCAAAATAAACAAATTTATTAGAGAATAAAATATAAAAATGCTATTTCAAAGCTTACAGAAGCCATTGCATCCTTAAACTGGTCAATGTAAGTCTTGCTGGCAGCATGGTGACCCCTCTCCATGCATTCATTGATGAAACAAAAGAATGGTAATAGAGGCGATTTCTGAAAGGAAAAGGTAACTCTAAAATGATAAAGCACCATAAAAAACAAAAAAACAACAACTATTTGAAACAAAACAATCAGCGGTTTTTATTATTATTTTTTTTAATGAATTCTTTGGAGTCAAAAGATTAAGTGAGTGACAATTTAAATAGAAGTATGGTGTACGAAACCGACAGAAACATTTGTTTTCAATAATAATGATGATGTTAATGATAAAGGCGATGATGATGACGGCAATAAGGATGATGAGGATGACGATGATTTACAAAATTACATCTGTTATGTTTCAGCATGATTGATAAGCGAATAAATGGCAATTAAACTTCTAAAAAAAATAATATAAAACCACACACACACACACACAAACGCACATTTTGCATCAGGTAGAAGACAGTGGCTAGAGCATCCTCCCTCTGGCAGTCCATGGCCACATCAATGAGAAGTTCCAGCTTATCAACTGACCATTTACTAACAAGCTGGCCATGGTGGTTCAAAAAATCTTGCTTTACAGGCGTGTCCAGAGAAGACAGGAGCCAGCCACAGACACTGGGAACCGCTGGACATCCCTAAAACAAATATGAAATACACCATCATATAGTTTGATACAATAAAAAGCTAATATTTGTGTGATGAAAATATACATTCACAGAGAAGGTGATGATGATTAGTGGTTTCTAAACAGTTTTCGTATCAACATAAACTGGTTATCGATGAATGAACACAAACTTAATTAAAAATTAAAACCAAACATCTCATTTTTATCCTTACACAACAAGCGGCAAGTTCAGCAAACAATGGATTGCTTAGAGAGACAGCAGCAGCCAAGAGACACCTCCATTGGCAAGGCATGGCCTGACTGTGGAACAACATCCTGAATACGTCATCAGGGGCCATGGACTCAGGCATCTCAGATTCTGAATATTTTTTGAAGAAAGTATTTTAAAAATTTATAAAAGGACTGGTAACGTGATATTTATAAGGGGAAAAAAGACAAAGAACTGAACAAGTGTGCATAAAAGGTGTCAGACAAAGCAAGACTGAAAAATATAAGAAAAAAAAAAAATCAGTCGACCTCCTGAGTTGAGGTCGACTGATTTTTTTGGGATGGTTTTTTTTTTCTTATATTTTTTATTTCTTGCTTTGTCTGGCACCTTTCATACACACTTGTTCAGTTCTTTATCTTATACCGGTGCCTACTCCTTAATTTCTTAATTAGATATTTTCGAAAAAAGGACAGATTGGTGAAGTTTAAAACCATTACAGAGGTGAAAATAATTTGATAAAGACGAGATTTGTGACAACATTTTCAATACAATATTTCTATCCATATCTTCTTTCAAGGCTACATCAGCATGACTCAGATCCCAAAATGAACCACCGATTAATGTTCCATATGTTAACTATTTCTAGCTGAAAAATCTTTCTCCAAAAGTATGGAACAAATTTGACAAAGAAATCAAAGCTGCCTCCGAGCTCAGAAATTTTGGGAAATTTTTTAAAACAATCTTATTCAGGCAGGCTTTTGAGTAGTAACAGTATTTGCATTTTTGTGTCATTGATAGTCTTTGTATATTTTGCGCCTTAGAGCACCTCGTGGATTCTGCACGTTATATATATTAGTATTACAATACACATGAACTGCTATCTGGATCAATTAAAACACAAAAAACAAAAAAGAATATTATTTTCTTGGATTAAAAACAGTAAATAAAATAAAACCAATCATACCATGGAATTCTGAATGTCTCAATCGAGAAGAGAATGAGGACAAGACAGGGGGAGTTTCTTTCACCTTCTCTTCCTCATCAGTGCTGGAGAAAGCTGGAATATATGAGAAAAATCATTAAAATATTATTAAACAAGAAAAATTCTGTTTGAAAAAAAAGGGGGTATAAATAAAATAAAAATAAAATTCCCTTTATTCATCCCCATGGGGAAATTTGTCTTTAGGGTCTATTCCAAGGGAAGACTGGAATAACCCAGGCATCAGCTGCAGAGCAGCGCTGCAAAGTGAGCTAGGGTGAGGTGACTTGTTCAAGGTCACACAGCACAGCGGTTGATCGAACACGGTACCTTCAGGTACGAAGCAAAGACTGTACCACTGAGCCATCATCATCATCATCATCATCATCATCGCCTTTTTCACCCTGGGTCAGGGTATAGGCCACAGACAAACAGTTTCCATCCTTCTCTATCCCGAGCTAATTTTTAAATCTCATTCCAGGTCTTACCACTTCTCTGTATATCAGCTTCTTTAATTCTTCTCCATGTTAAATATTCTGTCATTCCAGAAACTCTTCGGTCGCCCAAGCTAAAAAAAAGTATTTGGTTTGTCTGTCTGCGTTTCTGTAACAGTTTGAGTTTAACGGAAAGGGGTGTTAACCCTTTGCCAACTCCCAACCTGGAGGACTAGGTGACTCAAAAAGAGCAGGAGCGTGTTAAATCTTATTCGGTGTAATATCTCTTAATCCAAATAAATAATGGAATATCTACCATATTTCTGTAAAGAAAAAAAATTCATCCTTCTTAACCATTAGGTCCATGGAGCCAGAGATTATACAGGTTTCTATAGCCAGAAACGGACAATAGCAATTGCTTTCCATCCTTTGGATAAGATGCTAGTCCATCGCAAAGTACTTTCCAGATCAAACAGACCTAGTTACCCAATCATTGATGGGTCAGAACAAAACCTAGACTGCATCCGGGATCAATCTCGTCCCTACGTGTGTGAATCAAGTGCTTATCCAACTGGACTATTGGGAAACCCATCTAATATATTGAGAGTAATTAAAGAAACAGATTCTAAACCTCAGATTTTATATTGCAAATAGATTTTAAAAGTTTTAAGTAAAAGTCAACAGATCCATGCTATTTGGGAAGGATTAAAGAAACACATCCTATAAATTCTAAAGATTCTGCAACTCTGATTTTATATTGTAAATAGGTTAAAAACAAATTTTTTAGTACAGTTCTATGCTACTTGTAGTCTTACCAATGTTGTCGTTCTTGACACCGATTTTGCTGTAGAGAGCAGATCGCTGGCTGACATTTCTCTTTTCAACAGAAGCTCCAGGATTGCTGACAGAAGAGCTCACAGAGGAAGAAAGAGATGTAGAGGATATGAGTTTGCTTTCTGCATTGTTGAGAACGTAGTGGAGGTGGTCACGGTAATGGATGCTCTTGAATGAATGGAGAATGCCCTGCAGCTGATAGGATATGAGAAAAATTAAATTAATTAACGTGTGGTTAAATATGTGCGGCTATGTGGTCTTGCGGCATGACACTCGCTTTCGGATCGGAAGGTCATGGGTTCGAGCCTCGCTCGATGCATAGTTGAGTCCTTGGAAAAGGCTCTTTACTTACATTCTCTCACCGTACTCAGGTGTAAAATGACTACCTGGCGGCTAACAGTGTTATCTCTGAAAAAATTATAATATTACCTTACAGGCATCATGTCTTGTCCTAAATTTTAAATGTTGCTGTTGGACAGGGACCCCTTGTAAAATTATTTGAACATGTTTAGTGGATATTGCGCTATATAAAGGCTCAAATTTTTTAATTTTAAAAAATTATCACATGGTTAGGTGGATTTGGTAATAATTCTAAAAAGCAATAGAAGTTATATAAAAAAAAAACTGATAAGAAATCTTAGATATCAGCATCTAAAATTATTTAATCTTAATCTAAGAAGGGAGGAGTAAATTACTGATTTTGAACACCAAATAAGTTTAATTTTAAGTAGTAGTAGTAGTAAGCTTCGCAGTCCGAATGACGCTTGCTGAGAAAAGTGTGATTCAGTCATGGTCGATGAGTATAGCTTCTCTCTCCATCCATGTTGTTAATTGTTTCCATTGGTCACGGTCCCGGGCCAGAGTTTTGCAGGCTATCAAGATCTTGTTGTGACTTTAGTACAGAGGGCACTGCAGTATTTCTTAGTTCTTCAGGGATTAATTCAGCCTCATCTGAATCCAGAAATCTCTGATATGTAAAGATGTCCTGGTTCAGGGTAGTTACTATTGATGTTGGTGGTCTTCCTATATATGAAGGAAATGTTCTGTCATTGCAGTTTGGGCTGGGATGCTATCTTCTCGACGTAAGATGTGACCAAATAGCCTCCATCGCTGTTCTTTTATTATTGTACTTTTAATGAATATACGTATACATCCTTTACCCAACTGATTGCTTTAAATCTCATATTTATAGGCCCAAATTATTTTAAAGTAATTTTTGAAATATCTGTATCACAGGAGCTAAAAAGAAAAAGTTAAATTGGTAATGAAAACAACCAAAGCATGGCGTCATACTCTTCAAAGCAATCTGATGGAAATATCTGGATATTTTTTAAATAGCAGTTTAAAAACATACTTGGAAGAAATTCATTTAATCACCAGTTTAAAAAGAGAAACATCTAAAATACAAAGAAAAAGAAGAAATATATATATGGGTATTAAAATCTTTAAAAAAAAAAAAAAAAAAAAAAAAGGATGATGGAAAAAAAACAAAAGAAAAAAAAAGAAAGGAAAAAGGGAATGTTAAAAAGAAAGAGTGAAACTTTACTTGTTGTGTCGGGTACTGGTAGAGCTGCGAGAACCAGACAAACATGAGCCAATTATCAGCCTCAGCACAAGCCTTCAGGAAAGTAGTGCTCAATGGAAGGTGGAGGAGGTGGCACAGCATATTGATCATGGTCCATTTCTGACTGGCTTCAAAGCTGGTACTGGTGGATGTTGATGATGATGACGACGATGATGATAATAATGAATAATAATAATAATAATAATAATAATAATAATAATAATAATTATAATAATAATAATGTATTACCATGCTAAAATCCATATTCAATTGAGGAGAGAGAGAGAGAGAGAGAGAGAGAGAGAGAGAGAGAGGGAGAGAGAGAGAGAGAGAGAGATAGAGAGAGAGAGAGAGAGAGAGAGAGAGAGAGAAAGCGAGAGAGAGAGATAGAGAGAGTGATAGAGAAGATTGGGTATACTTCACGGTCGAAAAATATTCAATATGAAACACAAACCTTTTGAGATTTTCCTCTTTAATTTCATTGGCTATCACTGTTTGGAGTGACATGATCAATTTAGGACCAAAACGACGACGGCTTTGTATACAAGCTTGAAGCTCCTGGGCTGGTATAATATAATAAGAAAAAAATGATGAGTGATTCTCCAGCAATGATTTACAAGAAAACATTTTCTTTCTTTCCTTTAATTTTTTTTTTCACATCTAATATGCCTTTTCATTGGGGGTCCCAGTTGGTAGAGCATTCGCTTCACATGCAAAGGGACTGAGATCAATTCCAGGTGCAGTCAAGATTTTTTTCTGACCCCCCTGTCTAACAGAATTGATTGGGTAGTTGGGTCTGTTAGATCTGGCAGAAAGTACTTTGTGATAGACTAGCATTCTATCCAAAGGGTAGCAAGCAATTGCTATTATCCATTTCACACGATAGAAACTGGGATAAACTCTGGCCTCCAATGGCCTAATGGTTCCAAAGGACTACTTTTTATGCATTTTCATTGAAGATTTTACACCCTGATATTGAAACCATTAAGGAATATAATGATAGGTACATACCCACGGCATTGGCAAACAGTCTAGTTTTTTCTTTCCGTGTTTCCTCAGTATTGTGCGGGTTGATTGTCTTAATTTTACTGGACAGCAGGATACGACCAGCATGAACCATTGTTCTCACAAGGCCACTGTCTCTCCCTAGCATCTCTACAAATACTATACAGGCGCTGGTGACTCGAGGCTCTGCAAAGTTCTGAACTGCCACCCATAAACATGCTCCACAAGACTGGTTGATCCTATGAACAACAGAAATCAATAAATTGGGCTTTTTAAATTGAGCTTTTATATAGCGCAATATCCACTAAACGTGCTCAAAGTGCTTTACAAGCTGTCCCTGACCAACTGCAACATGTAACATATAGAACGAGACATGACGCATGTTAGGTGATATTACAATTTTTTCCAACAGAGACAACGCTGTTAACAACCAGGTACTCATTTACACATGAGTATGGTGAGAGAATGTGAGTAAAGAGCCTTTTCCAAGGACTCAACTATGCGCTGAGCGAGGCCCGAACTCAGGACCTTCTGATCCGAAAGCGAGTGTCATACCACTAGACCACATAGCCGCACAAAAAAGTACAGAGAGAGAGAGAGAGAGACAGAGAGAGAGAGAAACAGACATACAGACAGAGAGAGAGAGAGAAACAGACATACAGACAGAGAGAGAGAGAGAGAGAGAGAGAGAGAGAGAGAGAGAGAGAGAGAGAGATCAAAAATATATTCTTTGAATACAAAAATACTAATTTTATAAAGCTAGTAGGCATCTCAGTCAGTAGAGCACTCGCTTCACACACAAAGAAAGTAAGATTTTTTTCTGACCCCTTTGTCCTTCCAGCAGTGAGTGAGTGGTAGCTGGATCTGTTAGATCTGGTGAAAAGCACTTTGTGATAGACTAGCAACCTAACCAAAGGGTAGCAAGCAATTGCTATTGTTCTTTTCATGCTATAGAAATTAGAATAAAGTCTGGCTCCATGGGCCAAATGGCTCTGAAGGACTACTTATATAAAGGTATTATTTTGAGATGTCACTACCTGAGAATATCTGATTAAACCATGTACATTACAGCATTATTCTCTACAATATTCATGTTTAAAAATATGGGGAAAAAAAGAGAAGCTTTCTATTAGAGAATGTAACATACAACATTTTCTGATTATGTGCATACATTTCCCATAAGATTTATATTATAGATATGATTTGATTCTTTTAATAGTTCATAATAATCTTGAGAAGTTTTTCACTCGATGTCAGCTGGACCCTGGGGTTAAGTCCGTACAAAATTTTGATTAAAGTCTGAAGTCTCTTCAATCAGAATGGATTAGCTAATTTTTAAAAATATCCCGGGGGTCCTGATAGCTCAGTTGGTAGAGCACTGGCTTCACACCCAAAGGGACCCTAGCACGATCCTAGGTGAAGTAGAGATTTTTTTTCTGAGCCCCCTGTCCACCCACCAGTGATTGGGTAGCTGGGTCTGTCAGATTTGGTGGAAAGTACTTTGTGATAGACTAGTGTTGTATACAAAGGGTAGCAAGCAAATGCTATTGTCCATTTCATGTTATAGAAACCTGGATAATCTCTGGCTCCTTTTTATACAAATGCCAGTGAAACTAATCGAATTAGATGTAGACTGAGAAAATTGGACTATTACTTTTTAAATCTCTAGCTCGAAGACAAAAAAATGCGCTACCTTTTCTCAGATATTGATTCCTCTTGTTTCGCCAACTCATCAACCAGGAAAGCCAAGAAGGCATACATAGGTCTGCCCTGCTTGAGATAGTAGGTGAAGGCAAGCTTTTGCTGTGTAGGGACCATACCCAGCACGCTGGCATCAGAGAACTGTGGCATGGCCCGGGGGCTGTCTGATGGATGGAAAAAGAAGTCACTTTAAAAAAACAAAACAAAACAAAAAATCAAAGAAAGTTAAAAAACTTGAGCATTTTAAAAGCACAATATCCACTTCGTCTGCTCAACACACTTTACTTAGTATCTCTCACTCCTTTCTACTTGTTCTCTCTCTCTCTCTCTCTCTCTCTCTCTCTCTCTCTCTCTCTCTCTATCTCTCTCTCTCTCATCCTCTCTCTCTCACGCTCAGTCGAGTAAGAGAGTTTTAAAATTAAGTAGTGGGAGGATGTGGACAACGATTCTGTAGTTGCCATGTGAAAGAATGAGAATATTACCCCAAAAATATTTACCTTCTCCAGCAAGTGAATTGTTTGAATGCCATCCAAATAATCTCCTGATATTGAATGGAACATTTCCCTGAAAAATTAAAACAGAAGGACATTAACCAACGCATATTCTTGAAAATAAGTCAAAGTAAAAAACCCAAACCGCTTGCACAACTTCAATCAATTGTGCAGCCTCCATTCTAATATTTCTCGCAATTCTTCTTTTAAAAACTTTCCACAAGGACAAGTTTTATTTTTCCCCGTGACCATTTCACTGTATTAAGGAAAAAAACACACATATACATACACAAAAATAAATTTAAAATTATACATACAAAAATAGCAACAAAACAAACAACCCCCCCCCCCCCCCAAAAAAAAAATATAAACGAATGAACCCCCCCCCCCCCCCAAAAAAAAAAAAAAAAAACCCCAAACAAAACAGCACCTCAAAATGTCTTTAAAATTTGCGTATTCATAAAGAGTACTTCCATGATAGTTTGCCTTCCTCCAGATGCATTGCAATGACAGCTGTTTTTCCAAATAGATGATAAAGAATCAACCAAATATAATGTTTAAGTCATACAACGGTAGGATTTGCCTTCAAAACCACTCATTTTATTTTTTTTTAAACTATTCCCGCTACTGTCAGGTAATAAATAAATAACGAAAGACAATGTGGGATCATTTATAATGTAGTACATACGCCTACATTCATCATATACGATTAGACCAATGCCACTCTTAGGTGGGGTTTTTTTTTTTAATCACAGAGCCTTGTTTATAAAAACAATCTTTAACACCACATGATGACATCAATCCCATGAGAGCCCAAATTCCAAAACTAGGCGGTTAATGTAGAAAATTTTACTCTTGAACTGGCTAGAGTTAAACTGTACTCACCAGCAGAAGTTGATATACTGTCATCTTTGGTTTGGCAGCAGAGTTTGGATTCTCTGGTATCAAAATTGACTTCAACTTTGGATACTGCTGAAGGTATTTCTCAACAGTTTCAGAATTGAGGACAACATCATCCTGTTAAAAATTTTGAATGGTTCTTCAACTAAATCAAAACAATTTTGTAAAAAAAATAAAATTTTTTTTATTCATTTAACGAAAAACAGTGGGTCATACTCTCCATACACAAGAGATATTGATTTTTTAAAATTCAACCATTTTCTAAGCCTCTGACTTTTCGTTGAAATTTTAGTAACAGTGAATTGTCTTCGGACATGAGTTACTTTGTAAGTTATTTTTAGATCATAATCTTTCAAGCCACAGACTCATTAAAAATGCATGACTTTGACCGAAATTTAAAAAAAAAAAAAAAAAAAGAAACCAAAAGAATTACATCAAATCATAAAGAAGTAACTTTTGTATAAGCATAAAAGGTGACAAATCCTGCTTAATTTAATTGCTACTAAACAAGTGAGCTATTTTTTTTTCCTTCTTTCACTTAAAAAAAAAAATGAGTGAGAGAATGTGAGTAATGAGTGACTTCTACATATTTGATATAATGGGTAAAACAAAGATCTGGGTAAACTCCCCTAATTTGGTTTAACACCCACTGGTCTTTAGTGATTTCCTGCCATTTCTGTATATATAATTTTGTTTTTCCCCCTGTGAAATTGTCTATAGTATTTTTAAATTCTAAACTTACGCTATTGTCTTCTTTTCCCTTCCCTTGTCCTTGTTGTCCTAAAGTTAAATTTTGTTCTGTGAGAAGGGTTTCCTTCCTCCCCGTCCTCCTCTTGTTATCGGTCGCCATCTGCTCCCCCCTCTGCTTTTGTGGGTTCGGGATGGTGAGGGGTAAGGCATCCTCCCTTGACCATTTTTTGATTTTCCATCAAAGTGGAACATGCCAGGTTTTGTCACGGCTTTTGAAAGCTTGTGGGTATCATTAATTGTCTTAATGCTTTCGTCTAAATTATCTCCAAAAAAGAACTCCGTCGATGTGCTTTCTTTCGGTTTGCACAATTCTCTTCATTCTTCATTCTTCATTCAGAAAAGGCTTAAGTGCTTCTTTTCTAATTTGGCTGCAATTCGTATATACAGCTGATCCCACTCTTAACAAATCCGTGACTAATGGAGTCATTGCTTTTACCTCTATTACCCTCTTATTGTCCTTTTCCTGGCTCCTTTTAACTAAGTCGCTCAGCAGTTTAGCCGTTATGGTTAAACTTTTGCTCATTAACAATTGAATGTTATTGATCGTCGTGTCCTTAGATTTTGCATAAGTAGGCAGTATACGCCATACTTGAGGGTTAATTCGAGGGACTCTGAGGTTGGGGGTGTTTTTAGGGCAAAGGTGTTTATCCAACACTTTCTTGATTTTTTCCCTGTTGACATTAGCGCACACTCCATTATTGACTATCTTTGCCACAGATTCGTGAATGTCTTCACCAAACGATTCCGGTACATTAAAAAACTGTTCCAGTTCTTTTATTTCATTATCAACTTCATCTTCGTCCTCACTTTCTTCCACCTCTTTTTCTTTCTCATCTTCGTATACCATATCATTTTCGAGAATCTCTAATTCGTCGAGGTCGCTGGTTGCGGTTATAGTGTGCGTGACTTTTCCCCCCTTTCCGATCTCATTCAGCTTTCGTTTCTTTGACGCCGGTTCACTGGAGTCGTGATTAGTTATTAATAGTTGCGTCAGTGACTTGAAGCCTTCCACAATTAGTTGTCCCAATTCCGAATTTGAGGCGTGGGTTTTAGCGTGGGTTTCCTTGCTTACCAAATGTGATGGCCCCTCATTAATTGTTTCATTTCCAATTGTTTTTGTTTTAGGTTCTAATTTTCTTTTATGGTATGTTCTACTGTCTTTTTAGCATTCTCCATATTTACCCCTCTTTTTCTCTCCCGCAGGAGAAGAAATTGGGTTTTTTGTATGAGTTAACACTCCCTCAGGAGATGTTATGGAAACTGTTTTAGTTTTCTCCCCCGCAGGGGTAGAAAGTTCCCTATTCAAATCTTCAACTTTATCTGGTTCCATTGTTTATTTGAAGTAATTAGAATTTTTTCCTCAAAAGTTTAAATCATTAAGCACCACTTTCAGTGTTAATAATATGAGTTAACACTCCCTCGGGAGATGTTATGGGAACTGTTTAAGTTTTCTCCCTCGCGGGGGTAGAAAGTTCCCTGTTCAAATCTTCAATTTTATCCTTTTATTCGAAGTAATTCTTAAAAAATTTTCCTCAAAAGTTTAAATCATTAAGCACCACTTTCACAGTTGTTAATAATATACTCCACTGGGAATTGATATGTCACAGGTCTAATAACAGATTAAAACTCCAATAAGAATAAGGAAAATTAACACAATGGTTTGCATTAAATAGACAAAACAAGACGCGTCCAGCCTTCTTGACAGTCGAACGTGAACTGACAGTCACGGCGTGATTCTTCATTTGTAACCCAATTCGGAATTGGGGTACGAGGTAGAGTCAGTATCACAGAAGGCTTAGCTGTTGCTGTGTGTAACAATTTGAGAGTTATCTAAGTTCCTTTTCTTTTTTGTTTCTCTCTTATTTTTTCATTAAGTGAGCATTGATGTGATATTTGGAACGGAGGCGGAGGGGTGGGGGGGGGGGGGGGGGTGCAAATTATAGTAATGCACATAAACCCCTCAATTTATAAAGTATGTTTACCAAGTTTAATGGTTAAAATGTGGGGTAATTAAAAACAAAATGAAAATAAGTTACAAAAAAGAGAAATTTACGCGGTCTTAAAAATGATTAAGCTAGTAACTCTAGAGTGTCATTTCACCTGTTTCATGTAGCTGAGTGTGGCAACAGCAGCCATAATCTGCTCCTCATTCAACATGGCTTCAACAGTCATCAGATTGGACGGAGATGAGGACCAGAGGTCTGCTGCAGCCATTTGACTGGCCAGTAACACGCCTGATGTATCTAAAGGTAAAGAAAAGACCATTCTAATTGTTTTCCAAGTGGTTGGTGAAACAATTTGCATAAACCTAATGATAACATTCTAAGACTCTGAACAATGAGAATGGAGGTAGTGAGGAAGAGGCATTGCCGGATCACTGAATGTAAGCTTCAATTTAATATACGACAACAGATAAAATGGACGTTTCGGGTTTCCCCTTTATTAACAAAACAGGATGAATGAAACACTACAGATGAATGAGATAATGTGGTATGGCGTTGTTAAGGTGAATAAACAAAAACATGATGGGCAGGAAATAGTATGCTCCTTTGTAAGAAAGCACGAATTAAAATATTTTGTTTATTCATCTTCATATCTGTTTTCGTATATTAAATTGAAGCTTACATTCAATTTCACATTGTTATTTATATCTCCGAGCTTCGAGCAGCACCATTTACATTACAATAGCCAAAGCTGCAATATTTGATAGCCTGGCAGGTGGAAGATATTAAATGAGCCAAGTCACAGTGCTCATGCTCATACAGGTAACACATTAAGTCAACCAAGGGTCACTGTCGGCCAACTGGTATCATATATAAAAAGTTAATCATGGGAAGCAAATTGTAAAGAAGATTTCTGGTGACTCACATCCTCACTGTTCTGGGCCTAAAGAAAGTAAAAATTTGAATTGAAAGATAACATTTACCTGTATTGACAAATTATTACAAATAAATGGTTACTAACATTGTGCAGAAAGACATTGACAATTTGCAAAAATGGAAATAGAAAATGAAAAAAAAATTGAATTTCATCAAAATAAATTTATAGAATCAAAAATCACAATATTTGATGAAAAAAAAAATCTCAATCAACTACACTGTGAGACACAAATACGAGAAGACAATTATACAAGGTCACTGTCTTAAAAAAAACACAAAATTATTAATACAATATCTACCTTTGGGATTTCTTGGAATTGAAAAGAACATTTGGAATGGGCGGAACCAGGATGCATTTTCATCTGTCTTTATTTTCCCCACATCAATGCTTTCAAATGGTGGATAGAGTAAACAAAAACTGAGATTGAACTATATATTAAAATACCCGTCAAGTACCTCATCACAATGTAATACACATTTAATTCATTCCTTTAAAAAGAAAATAAATAAAAATAAAAATCATCAGACATTGCACAATGGAAAAGACTACCATTTTCAAGAATTACATAAATTCCAATATCAAAATTGAAAAGAAAAGGTAAAAAAACATGGACACACAAACTTGAGCATTTATATAGCGCAATATCCATTAAACGTACTCAAAGTGCTTTACAAGGTTGTAAACATAAACACTAAATATTTGATAATTAATTAAACTAGAGATTTTATATAGTGCAATATAAACTAAATGTGCTCAAAGCGCTTTACAAAGGGTCCCTGACCAACAGCAACATATAACATGTAGAACGAGACATGATGCCTGTTAGGCGATATTACGATTTTTCCGACAGAGACAATGCTGTTGACGGACAGGTACTCATTTTACACCTGAGAGAATGTGAGTAAAGAGTCTTTTCCGAGGACTCCACTATGCACCGAGCGAGGCTTGAATCCAGGACCTTCCAATCCAAAAACAAGTGTCATACTACAAGACTACATAGCCGCACAAACATAGCTTTAGCGAAGTTCTGAGGTAGACTTTGACATACCCATGTATACTGCAATACATCCACAAAGGAAGCTGCAAGCCACATCGAACACAATAGTTGATGAAAAGACTATGAAATTGCTTCAAGTAAGAATTCCCAGCGTAGGCCAAGGGATGGGGCTGTTGTAATGGTCCACCTACCATCCTTAACAGTAACTGCATGTCAATGTCACGTGATTTACAAGAGCTCAAGTTGAGTTTTTTAAGTCTGGATACAGAGTAAAAACACGGCAAGATAAATCTTTATTATGCTCTATTGAATTAAAAAGATTAACTAGTGATTATCAACTTAGAAAATTTGATGCTATTTTTTAAATGTTTTAAACAGCATTTGTAAAAAGTATCTACAAGAACTTTGATACTGATGACAATTAGTATGAAAAAAAGATACCCGTCAAGGGTGAACTTTAAGAATATAGCTAGCCATCATTAAATAGAAGAAAATTATAAATGTAGATATGATATTTTTTGCAGCCCAAATGCACTGAAGAAAAATTATATAAAATCATAATTTTGGCCTGCAAAACTTACTAAGTATTCAAATCAGAATGACTAAAGCTTTAGGTAAAGGGAAAATCAAACAAACATGTGACAACAGAAAAAACTCAAGTCAACCCTACCTCAAGAGTAGACTCAAAATCTCTTTTTGCAGATGTGACCAGCCGAGCTGTATCAAGGTCACAGGGTCATTTGGCCACTGGCGAGATGGTTCGCTTGCAGACTTTGTCACTACTGTTTCTAGTGTACCTAACATGTTGTGGGAGGCGAGGAATCGCCATAGACTTTCACAATCCATTTTCAACATTGATTGTTCATCAACTGAAAGAATATTTTCATAATGTGTTTTCCATTTTAATTTATTATATAATAATAATAATGATAATGATGATGATGATGATAATAATAATAATAATAATAATAATAATAATAATAATAATAATAATAATAATAATAATAATAATAATAATAATAATAATAATAATAATAACAATAATAATAATAATAATAATAATTTTAAACACTTATTATCGTGTTTTACCCCATCTAAATAGACACTAAGTGCTTCACATTGACGTTTAGACAATCCTTGGAATAAACAAATGCATAAACAAATAATGAATTCATTACATTGGGAACAAGTGGGTTTTAAGTTGTGCCTTAAAAGTTTGAAGGGATAGGATGACCAAAGAAACTCTGGTAGGAAGTTACAACATTGAGGCGAGGCAAAATGAAATAGTTTACTGCCAACATTCAGAAACATTTTTGTTTGTTTCACTAATTTGAACTTTTCATTGCTCTCATGGTTCTTATTGAAGTGTATACATTTAAAAGATAATTACTTAATTAATCAATAATTTACAACGAGGACCTATTGTGCAAAGATTTATAAACCTTGGTAGCAATTTTTAAATGACACTCTTCTCCAGTATTGAACTGAAAAAGGTTGATAGATCATTTGGTGACCAATATTGGTGATTCCAAATTCCTATTATAGTCAGAAGGCTTACATATCTGGAAAGCCAAGTGTCCTCACTCGTAGTCTCTCACTTAGGCCTCGCAAGGTCTGTTTCAACAACTATATTTATTTTGTTTTGAATGATTCATCTTTTTAACACAAAAAATCTTCATATATTACATTATGTAGTCATTGTCCAAGAGGTTGAATGGAACATTCGTCATTGATTGGGTTTGAAAATTTTCAATCATTGTTTCAAACATAATCATAAAGTTTATTTGTACAGCGCCCAATCCCGTTGACAAAACAACTCTAGGCACACAAAACTGTAAAACATCAGAATAAACATTTTTGTATACACACCCATTTATACAAGCACACACACACACAAACACCCTCACAACGACACACACATGCACCAAAACGTGCACATGCATACAGAGACGAAAAATAGCTGTTAACATGAATTATTGAATAAAAATCATATCAGAACAGAGCAGCATGAATAAATGCACGATCAGCATAGGTCTTAGATCCTTGTTTAGGAACACATAATCGTGATTGAGAGTTGGAAGACATGGTAAAGAATGTCTAGAGCAAATGTAAATAAACAACAGACCTGCAGTTAGAAACTCAGCTTCAGTCAAGGTCAGTCTCTTCATTTCGTCTGTCCACTCCTTGAGCCAAGCAAGAGGGATGGAAGTGTAGAGGTCTGACGGGCAGTCTAACTCTCTCTCACAACGCACATTGTTGTTGCTTGACAGCTCTCCACAAAGTGAAGGAAGAAAAATATTACTAGAAATCATCACGCTTTTCAGACGTTTGTGATCATCAGTCCACAAGCTGAAACAAATTAGTAAAAATATTGAATCTAACAAAATCAAGTTTCAATATAGATCAAAATCAATTTTCAATCCCAAAGTCATGACTTTTCCCACTTCCTTTGCATACTTAGGTTTGAATCAAACCATTACAGGCAATGGGACTTAAAAGCACAAATCAAGTAGTCTTAGGGGTGAAAGTTGTTTGGGTATTCCCAAACTTTCTGGGAATTATTTTTTTTGCTTAACTACACAAGGATTTCAGTCAAACTAAACACTTTGACAAGTAATAATATTCATTTCTAATGATTCACTTCAGATTTTATTGTTTTTATGTTGTAAAAGTCACTGCTTTTGTCATCATAATACAATATCTTTTCTTTTTGGTGGCAAGGGTGTGAAAAAGATGCACATTGGGGCTTTGAACCTTTACCTTGACACGGGAGGGGGGGGGGGGGGGGGTTCAGAGAAATAGAATGACCTCAACTTTTAACACCAGTGATTTTCAGGAAAACTGATTGGCCTTAACTTCCACTCCTGGTTATTTTACACAACTCCATAAATTGCATCTAATTGTTTTCCAAAATAAAAAAAAAAAAATAATAACTTAAGATTAATGATTTATCAATTGAACACTTCAATGCTGACCATGAATTCTTATAATTCTTCACTTCCAATGCCTTGTCAAATGATCCATTTGGATAGGCTTGATACAGCTGGTGCATGAACTCCACGACTTCCTGTTGCTGTGATGTGAGAGAAGCAGAGGAAGACAGCTGGCCTGTGATAAACTCTTGAAAGTCTCTATCTGTGTAGAACTGACTCAATCTCCACAGTGTGTCAATGATTTCACACCCCTAAAATTGAAAATAGAAATTTCAATAACTGATGCGTATGATTTTTTTAAAAGGAAAGGAAAAGATTTTAATCATCTAAAAGAAGAGTTATAGGAAAATGATGATGTACCAACATTTTCGAGAACATTCTATTCTAACTCAATATACATAAAATTTCAACGTTCATTCCTGTCAGATTGTGTTATATGTGGATAGGAGCTTGGCAGTGCTCAAAAAATTTGTAGATCATATAAAGGTCTTTACCATTTCCTGGGTAAAACACCAAATTACTTTCCATAAGTGAAGCATCCCTCTAAAATTATATCAAAAGATAAATTGAGACAAAGATATGATTTTTAAAAATCTGTAGACCAAAAGGTTATTCATTACATCTAATCATTAAATTCAAGCAAAGGGCTTTCTCGTTCATTATGTTTGAGATGCTTTCAGAGAGACAAAAAAAATACAATGTGCAAACAACAATCTTTATCATCTTCCATAATAATAGTTAAGTATTATGATATTGCCATGAAGTGCTATTTAAGTGTACTGATGAAACATACAACTTGCAAGAGGTAAGAGGGAGCTATTTTCTTAAGATAGAAGAGCCTATATCATAAAATTATGTGATGAATCTTATCGGCTAATTGACGATAAATGTAAGTGAAAATAATAAGTACATACCAAATTATTTAGTATTTGCTGACATGATGACATATCTCTCTGTTTTAGATATTTCTTGATGATATTCAAGAGTTGAGATACGATCTGTCGATGGGATTTCACACTTCTATCATTTTTCTGCAACAATGCTTGCAATTTTGGTAGCCTGTTCTCTTTTGCATATTGCTCTAAGGTAGACTGAAAAAGATGTAAAACAGTCTTTAAAATCAAACGATCAATCCAAAAAAAAAAAAAAAAAAAAAAAAAAATCAAAACAAAACAAAGCAAACAAAGACAATCAGCATGCATGTTTAGTCAAACTTGTTATGGCCATCAACAATATAAAGCACCTACATAAATAAATAAATGAAGGAATATATACGCACATTTAGAGTGCATATTTTCACGTTTTAATTTATTCCCCAAGCAGGCCCTATATAACTGTCCTTTCATTTTATACAGTACAAGTCACTTGTTAGTCATAATTTTCACTAGCACTCTTCAAATATCAGTCACTGTCTATAACCAGGTACTCATTATTCTAGTATTCAAACTCAATTAATACGTGTCTTTACTCATGAACATGATGCCAAGATCAGAGTTTTGCAACATGGTCATCCATCTGACTAAGCCCAACATTACTTGTCGCAAGACAAGACTCTGTGCCCCTGAGCCAATAAACGTAATTAACTACCTGCTTGGACAACCAATTCTCTGGGCAACTAGTTGTATTTTTCCCTATTTTGTCACTGTATAAGGTAGCCATATCTAAACACGATTTCAACAAGTGAATTCTGAACCAAAAACGGCCACGAATCTTGTCCAAGGAAAACAATGAACCCCCCCCCCCCCCAAAAAAAAACAGACATTAAAATTTGAGCAATTTAAAAATTTTATAAGATAACAATAGGGGAAAAAAATTCCCTTTATGGCAATATTGTTAACAATCTATAGCTGTATAGCTCTTTAATCTTATGTATATTGCCATGGTATTAAAAACAAATTAATAATAAGAATTCTTAAAGCTTGTAATTGAAAGAAGAGTCAGTGCTTGTATAATACTTCTCTCCCCAAACTAAACATGTTTTATATTTTAAAAAAAATGAAATTGACAACAATTGTGACAACATTCTTTATATTTTCATCTTTCATTCATACTCACATCTGAGCCATGATCAACCTCTTCCTGAGGGCTTCCTACATCAGAATACGATGTGCCTTTATTTTGCGATGATCTATTTTCCAGTAAATGCATGCTTTTGCGCAATGTTGATACATATTTCAGTATAGCAGTGCAACTCCGCTGGATTTCAGTTCTCATTGCCTCTAGAATGTTAACATTTTCCTAATGACCAAAAAAAAAAATAAGTAGATAAATATGAAATATAAAAAATATCTTTTAAGAATACGATTAGTAAACCATATGATATCACAATGGTGTGAATTTTCAAATAAAACTTAATTTGTAATAGACATTTGTTGAGATATAAACCTAGAAAAATTTTTTAAAACCAACAATGAAACAATAACAATGGAAAAGATGAGTTTGTCAGTTTTACTGCAAGCTTTTCTCTCTTTCTTAACATCTGTATTTCAGGGCAAAACACGGTTCTAACTCATTATACTTTATCTAGGAACGGTTTACAGAATATTAAATAAAAATTGAATTTTTTATGTGATTTTCAATATACCTATAAGCATATTGCATAATTTAAAACTGAGCTTTTATATAGAACAATATTCACTAAACATGCTCAAAGCGATTTACAAGGGGTCCCTGGTCAATAGCAATATTTAACATTTAGGACGGGACATGACACCTGTCAGGCGATTTTACATTTTTGTCGGACAGAGACAATGCTGTTAACGGCCAGGTACTCATTTAACACCTGAGTTCGGTGAGAGAATGTGAGTAAAGAGCCTTCTCCAAGGACTCAACTATGCACTGAGTGAGGCTCGAACCCAGGATCTTCCGATCTGAAAGCGAGTGTTATACCACTTGACCACATAGCCGCACATAACGCATAATTTCAAATGTTATACGAACAAATACAACAGTCATAACATCACTTTGTTTTTAAACCACTCCCACGTTGTAAATATCTACTCTATTGTAAAGAAACATGTGAATTATTATACTTACACATGTGAGATTATCTAAACAGTCCCTGGCGTCTTCCAACTGAGAATACAAGAAATCCATTGTGAGGGATAAGAGTCGACATGCAAAAATGCGAGCTTGAGGATCACCTATCCCATCAGCCACTGTATTGGAGACAAGGTGAAGGACATTTTCCATTTCCTCAATCTCATTTCTCAACTTTGCAGGTTGTTGTGATTGCTTCCAGGTTGAAAACACTGTGTGTGATTTACATAACATGTCAATTATTAAGATAACATCTGTTCATTTTGAATATGTAATACAACAAGGTTTGGTATAAATACAATGCAATGAAACTTCAAGCTCGATTTCAGGCATTTCCTTTTTTTTAAGCAAGATCAATGACTCCAAATTTACTCACTTAGAATATCATAGTTGTTTGATTTAAATACTATCTAAAATCCCTTATATATCCTTTTTTTCTCTTTTATTTTTGATATGTATGTATGCCTATCAAGCTTCATTATGAGCATGACAAGATATAAAAGAATACCATGGTTTGTTTGTATGGCCGAATGACAAAGTGATATTATCTCCTCAAGGGCATTAATTTAGTTAACAAAAAAAACAACAATAAAAACAAATCATATATTGCTCTTTTGTCTTTTACTACAATGATATTGACAAAAGCAAACACAATATCGGTCAATATACAAAGGTATACTGTGTCTAGTGGTATGACACTCGCTTTCGGATAGGAAGGTACTGGGTTCGAGCCTCGCTCTGCGCATGGTTGAGTCCTTGGAAAAGGCTCTTTACTCACATTCTCTCACCCTACTCAGGTGTAAAAAGAGTACCTGGCCGTTAACAGCGTTGTCTCTGTCCAAAAAATTGTAATATCGTCTAACAGGCATCATGTCCCGTCCTAAATGTTAAGTGTTGCTGTTGGCCAGGGACCCCATGTAAAGCGCTTTGAGCACGTTTAGTGGATATTGCGCTATATAAAAAAGCTCAATATAACGAAAAAACCCAAAGCTTGGGGACAGTGTGCAAATTTGAGGTAGACATGGTGTGTTGAATACCTGCAACATTTTGTAAAGAGTAAGAATAATAAACATATTTCAACATACATAGACAATGAACATTGGGTTTACTTGCAAGAAATTGCAGGAAAATTGCAGAGTGACAGAATTGGTTTAAAATCAATTGTACTCACAGCCTTGTTTGGATTTGAAGTAAAACGTCAAGGTTTCCAACTGTCTTTGCTGTAGACTGGATACCAAAGCAGAGAGAGGAATGGTGGTACGAGTCCATTGGTTGGCTTGGCACAATGCGTCAGCAGCCCCTGGCCCACTGTAGGCCATCATCTGAACAAAATGAATGTGAATGTGATCATAATTTCCAGTATTCTCCTGCATCAACATGTCGTGTTAAACACGGGGTATCAAAAGGTCAATGGTAAATATCAAATCATCTGTTTCATTCCCTCCAATATAAATACAGATTTTCATTTCAAATTGGCCCATTTTGTAAATGCACTTTTACTATATTCATCTCTTCTTATTGCCGAGTGCAACACACCACTGATGAGTTGAAGAATAATTCTTAAAAAGACTCAATTCAAAGAAATATGAAGTCTTGTGCACACAGTGGAATAAATAAGATTTAAAAAAAAGGAATAAGGTAAAAGTCGCAAAACTCATTGACATATTATAATGGTAAAATTAACATTGATGTCAAAGGAAGTGGAAAAATTATAATAAATAAAGGAAAAATAAAATCCGATTTTGGAAAAATGGCAACTACAATGAAATGAAATAACATCTGAACACAGGAATAAAATTGAAAATATATTAACACCAAAATTGTTCTAGTTTTAATAGTGGTTGTCAAACTTTGCATAAATGCACATAAAGCATGACCCAGTCTTGGTCATGCGCAATATGAATGCTATGTATTATTGTTTTTATCATTAAAGACAGTCAAAGACTAGACACGTTCAATGTTCTGGGCAAAGTGCATTAGAAGAACTTTAGACATATTGTACTTATATAAAATCATAAATTGAAGAATTAATTATATGATTTGGAATGAGAGAGATGTCTGAGATGATCAAGAAAAGAAATTTCTAAAAATAAAAGATTAACATAATCCAAGATTTAAACCTCCAACCACAATATTTGCAAACTTACCCAAGAAATGAGGTCGTCTTTCTGCAAGTTTGAGTTTGGAGAAATGTATAGAAGAAACTTTTCTGTCCATAGTATGTGAGGGCTTGAGGTGTTTGATAGTGCGATGCATGACTGTTCAGGAAGTCTGGAAAAAGAATTTTATAAAAATCATAGTTTTTAATTTATTGAATTTTCCAGACTATAAGATGCACTGGACTATAAACTGCACCACCCTTTTAAAAAAAAATCAATTTTATCTTACCACAATCTGCCGAGGTATAAGTCGCACTTTATTGAATTCATTGTTTATGCATGACAATATCAAAACAATAGCCATGAAGTTTACACACTTGGCTGACATAGACAAAGAAAAATGCTAGTATTGGCCACACTAAACTAAAAGCTGCAGGGTCGATATTCGGTGAAAAGAAGTCTCAGCTTATAATCTGGAAAATGTAGAATACTTTTCCATTACGATAAGTTTGAAAAAAAACCACTAAAAAACGACATTTTTTTTACACATCTATAAAAATGGAAATTGTTCTATTTTGTGTTGTTAAATAATGTTTCAATGACCAACTCAAAATGGAAAAGGAAAAACATGAGAAAAAAAGTTTTTTTTTGGCTTCTTTTCTTTGATTTAACTTTTTAGTACTTCCACGATGTAGACTGAAAAACAAAAACAAAACAAAAAGTAAATGAATCATAATCTAAAATAAGTTAAACAAACAAACCTTTGCAGTTTTATTGATGCATCACAAAAATTGACAAAACACACAGCTCTCTCTTTGACGGGCATGTCTCTTTCAACAAGTAAAGTAAGGACAGTTGATGAAGCTTCCATCGCAACAACAGTCCATTCATCTTGTTTGACTTCATCTAATTTTATCATCTGAATGGAGACATTTTTGATTTCATTGGAAGGCAGTTTATTTTTTTTCACAGGACTCTTTTTCAGATTTGAAGCTTTGAAACCGATACATCTCTTATCTATTTTGAGCTGACTGGACTGATGGACCGAAACATGGTGATTCACTGCTTCTTTTCTCCATGAGGAATCTCCAAAATGACACAATCTGTTTTTATAATGCTCACGTTTATGTGCCCGCTCGTTCTCCTCTGAATCAATCCACTTAATGTTTCCCTGCCTATCATTGGCAAATTCCATCAAATTCATTCTTGTTACACAAAACCGTGTATCTAATAATAGCAGGGTTGAATGATCATTGGAGAGTTTCCAATCCTGGAGAGTTCCTTCGAATAAAACAGCCTGCAAATCAATTTGGCAAACGCAATTTCCTGTTTGAATGGAATACAGGTCTGTTTTATAATAATGTAAGGATAATTTTGTTAAAATAGAACATAAATGAAGACACACCAGTTTCAACCCTAAAGAGAGGACATGGAAAGAATATTAAAAAAAAAAGTCAACACACCCGACTTAAGGGAACTCTAGAAACTAGTATCTAAATTAAAATGAAATATGACGAGAAAACTTGGCATTGGGTGAACAACAAAGGTTTAAAAAACCTTAGAAATCATTAAAAACAAAACATGCCATGCTATTGGAGTAACAAAACCATTAAAATAAGATATAATATACACCATCAAAAAAGAAGAAACAAAACAAATATACTAAAAAAAAACAAATCTGATCAGTATTCAATCATAAGGACGCCACATCAGACCTTCCAAGACTGAGAGCATTAACATCCACTAATGCAAAATCCAGCGCTTGACCTAGCCCCTGTGCTAAACATTGGTGGCCAGACAGATGTCATCCTCTTGGATTTGATAACTTGCCCCAGCGATGCCTCTGCAGCAATCTGCAATCAGGTGGAATTTTTGGAAAACCCTTTGCTAGTTTAAAAGATTTTCTGAGTCCAAATGCAAGAAGCAGTTCTCATTGGAGGGAAAGGTAAAATGTTTTTATGTGTTCCAGAAGTCTTAGTGCTTGGTCCATGCCCTGTCTAACCCACATCAATGACCTTGGTGATAAGATTGAATGAAAGGAGTGTCCTTCTAACAAAGACAATATAAGGACTGTAATACCTTAAACAAAGACCTAGTCATATTACAAGAATAGGAAGAAAAATGGCATATGGAGTTCAAATAACAAATTAAATAAACCAAATCAAAGCAAAGTACACAATCTAAAGCGAATACTTAAAGCATGTTGACTCAACTAAATATTTTGGAGTTGAAATCATCAAAGATCTAAAGTGGAACAAACAATTGGCCTTGATAGCAGCAAAGGTGAACAAAGTTAGCTCCCTTAGACATAAGAGCCGCAAAGGATACCCTGTCTCCACACAGGTACAGTTTGTTATATCCAAGTGTAATCTGGGACCCACCAATTCAAACAAATCTGATTAAGGGAGTTGAAAACATCTTAAAAAGAACTACAAGAAGCAGGGAAAATATGACAGACCTATGAACCTTAAAATGCCATGGTCGCTATCTGAGCTTTAAAAAGTTAGCTTTTAGGTCTTTTAGCTTATCAGGCCAGGCAGCCAGGGTTTATATCCGTTTCTGCAATTTTAAATAGACACAGTCAGTTGCTTTTTATCCCATGAAGAGGAAGAAGGATTTAGCAAGCGTTTCCTATTAAATTTAAAAAAACAACCACCTAAGTATTCCAGAGCATGACATCATTGCTTTTAAAAAAATACCTGCAAGGATTTTTTTTAAAAAAAAGGATACAAATCATATTAACTTGAAAGTCGTATAAAACAAGAAGGCCCTTGACTGCATGGCAGACAGAATGCCATAGTGGAGTGCTGGAACTCTCTGAATATAGTAATGATTTTTTAGACGATTCATTGCAGTGAGGCAGTGGGATGAGGGATCGCAACTGGAACTCTCCTGATGTGGAAATGTGTATGCAAGCCGCATATGAACATCCAATGTCAAGAATAACAAGACCCTCATCACACCCTTGGAGACGGATTTGGGAATCTTTGGGCAGGCCTGAAATGAAACACAAGCATATACTTTTTTTTTTTTTAATTATTTTAGATATTCATTGTATAAGAGAAAGGCAATCACTGAAATTCTAATCGATTATAATGGATGCTAGTAATGGTTGCTAAAAACTTAGGTATTTTTCTCATTAATAATACCCACTGAAATTACAATCTGTAATCTGCTTAAACTTTTCTCTAAAGTTCTATTCAAGTGTTTCATATATATGATAAAAAACTGCAGAGGAAATGAAATGAAGAACACAGAAGTTAATAATCTTACAGGCCAAAAATCTTACCATAATGGGAAAATTCAATTAGACTGGTTAGTTTGGAGAGAGGAATGTGAACTGTTTCTGTGACTCCATCATCATCAACAGCATACATTATAATTGCACCATTCTTGTGCTGGGCAAATAGAATTTGGCATCGTGACCTAATTTCCTCATTATCCCAAAAGGCACTGCATGGGAAAGAAAAAAAAAATGCCATTACAATTTAAATAAAGATATGGATTTTAAAAAGCAAATATAATCTCACCAAAAAAAAAAAAAAAATAATAAATATTTGGTCTAAAAAGTAAAATAATTGGATTCATGCTCATGTAACAAATGGCAAATCAATTGCAATGAGTTGAAAAAAAAAAAAACAACAACAAGCAAACACTGCAATTACATTCACTTTAATCAATGGTTCAGGTGAGTTCAGAAATTGGGATTTTATCACGAATACAAGATTGATTCTTGAACAGAATGAAACTTTGGTATATCCCCCATCCTTTATTCCTCCCACCACCCTTCTATATTTTAACTTTGCTTTTTCATTGCTGTTGTTGTTGTACCACCTCATTTGCTAACGTCTTTAACATCGCTTTATAACGAGATTTATAATAAACATGTTTATATAGTAGTAGTTGTGTGATTCAGTCATGGTCGATAAGTATAGCTGCTCTCTCCATCCATGTTGATAAATGTTTCCGTCGGTCTCAGTCCTGGGCCAGAGTTTTGAGGCTGTCAAGATCTTGTTGTGACTAGTACGGAGGGCACTGCAGTATTTCTTAGTCCTTCAGGGATTAATTCGGCCTCATCTGAATCCAGAAAATTCTGATATGTAGAGAGATCCTGGTTCAGGGTAGTTACTATTGATGTTGGTGGTCTCCCTACATATTTGTTGCCATGAAGGAAATATTCTGTCATTGCAGTTTAGGCTGGGATGTTATTTTCTCGACGTAAGATGTGACCAAATAGCCTCCATTGCTGTTCTTTTATTATTGTACTCAGGCGTTGGACCCTGTTTTATAGAGATTAGTATTTGTAATTGTCTCTGGTCAATAGATTCTGATTACACGACGTAATTGTTTGCAGTGGTATGAATCGAGACTTTCTAAGTTCTTTTTTGTGAGGCCACAGGTTCCAAAATTATATGTCAATATCGGAATAATCAGTGCCTCGTAAATCTGTATTTGTTTATTCTCACTGATTATGTTATTTCTATTCCATAAATTTTGGAGTTGGTTGAATACATTGCTTAGTTTACGTACACTATTCCATTCATTTAAATTTCTGTTGATTTTTGTATATTCTGTTTTGGATTGATTCACTTTCAGATTCCATGCTTCTAGGGTAGTTGATATTATTGGCAAGTATATTTTCGCTTGATGCTCAGATTTAAAGATTAGGTCTGCATCATCTGTTTATATAACGCCTTTTAAATGTTTCATGATGCTCAGAATTCAGAATGATTTTTTTAAAACAATTGAAAATATCAAAATTCGTTACAATTGGCCCAACATTTGAATCTATCCATAATCATTTATTAACATTTAATCGATCTTGAGATGTATAAATAACATTTATTCGGACAGTAAATATGAGTTGATTCAAAACTGTTATAATAATATAATAAATCTTGCAACATTCCAATTAACCTAAATCATTTTAGTTGAGAATGTTCCATACAACATAATAAATCAAATACAAACATTGAAAAGGTGATGATAACAGCAGTATGTTATGTCATTGGCGTTATATATCCCAGGAATACAGCCGAATCACCAATACCAAATGACAATATATAAATAAATAGATGAATAAATAAATAAATAAATAAATAAATAAATAAATAATTAAATAAACAATAATGACAATTTTAAAAAATATAAAATTGTGCTTACCAATTTAAACTGGGATCCAAAACAAATCTTGAAACAATTCCATTTTCTTTTATTTTTAAGACAACAATGACACCATCCTTTTGTTGTCCAACAAACGTATCTGATTGACAACTATTTTTAAGCCATAGAAATTCATTTCTGTCTTGATGTTCAAACTGTATTGCTGTTATTTTACATTTCAAAAATTCAGGTTCTCTAGTTCCACCAGCCATTGGGTCATGTCATTAATGTAAATTGCTTTTGTCAATGATTGCAAATCTGGAATCAAAGAAGTTGAAAATTAGTTTTTGCTTAAAATTATCACAACCGCAACATGATCCAAATCCCAGTGTGTGTAGTTTTTATTATATAAAATTAAGATGAAATACTGAAATGTATATCAAATCTATGGGCTAACATATCTATACAATAAAACAATGTAGCAATATAATAAAGAAATATAACAAAATATGTTGATATAGTTCAAAGTGTTATAACATTTGGAATCAGTTGCTGGGATGGGGCCATCACTGCTAGGGATTGAGAAAGAATAGATAAAATTGTAAGAAGAGCCGAAAGCATTGTGCAGTCCACCCTCCAACACAAAATACTCTCTATGAAGAATATTCCTATAAAAAAGTTTTGAACATCTTGAAAGACAAGCAATATCCTCTATTTTTAGAATATAAAACTTAAGGCAGATCAGGCAGGGTGATAACTTTAAAATCCAGAACAGAACATTTTAAAAATTCTTTTGTACCCTCTACCTCGAGGAGACTTTCTGAGTGGCATTCAGACGGAGATCGAGGACAGTGTGGATGGATGAACAGTGAGTGTGAATATATTATATATAATTATAGAGAATAAAAAGGTAGGAAATTAGGGGGATACAACAGAAGAAGGTTTGTTTGTTGATTTGTGTGTGTGTGTGTGTGTGTGTGTATGTGTGTGTAAGTGTGTGTGTGAAGGAGAGAGAGAGTCAAAGAGAGAGAGAGCCCGGAGAGAGAGAGAGATAGAGAGAGAAGGACAGAGAGAGAGAGAGAGAGAGAGAGAGAGAGAGACAAAGAGAAAGAGAGAGAGAGAGAGAAAATTTGGGAGATATGAGAGTTTTTTTTTTTTTTTTATGTGTCTAGTTTTGTTAAGCTTTTTGTAGGTTTAAATGAATTTTCTCCACAAACTAGGCTTAAACTGTTCGTAAACAGATTGCCTTCTTTTCAGGATAATAGATAGTAGTGCAGATGCACATGAACTCTAGAAAGGTCTCGATTCCCTCCAGACGTGGTCAGATACATGGCACATGAAGTTCCATCCATCAAAATGCTATGTCATGTCAATATCAAACAAGAAAGAGCCTTATACCCACAATTACACATTGCATGATCGCGGCATGATGTGCGGCTATGTGGACTTGTGGTATGACACTAGCTTTCGAATCGGAAGGTCCTGGGTTCAAGCCTCGCTCAGCGCATAGTTGAGTCCTTGGAAAAGGCTCTTTCCTCACATTCTATCACCGTACTCAGGTGTAAAATGAGTACTAGGCCGTGAACAGCGTTGTCTCTATCCTAAAAAATTGTAATATCGCCTAACAGGCATCATATCCCATCCTACATGTTAAGAGTTGCTGTTGGCCAGGGACACCTTGTAAAGCTCTTTGAGCATGTTTAGTGGATATTGCGCTATATAAAAGCTCAATTTTTTAAGCTCATGATCATCCTTACAACATGTTGACTCCATAAAATACATCAGAGTCCATCTCAATAAGAAATTAAAGTGGCAAACCCATATATAGAATATATCACAGCAAAGGCAAGTAGGATGCTCTAGTTTCTCAAAGGAACATAAACCAATGCCCATGAAGAATTAAAGACCAGGCGTGCACAGCACCTATCAGGCCAATATTAGAATATGCCAGCACTGTGTGAGACCCCTACATAAAAAAAAATGACATAGAAAAGATTGAAAAAGTACAAAGAGCAGCTGCAAGATTCGCAACCGGATGCAAATCCAGAGACCCGAGTTGTGTGACACTCCTTCCAGTACTTGAATAGAAACCATTGAAAAATGGCACAAGGTATCCCATACTGTTACCTTAAACAAAACCATCAACGACCCAAACTCGCCCATCATCATCCCAAACTACATAAAAAGCAAATCAGATAGGTATGCTAAACGTAGATACAATGCATCACAATGCCTACGACCATTTACAAGACCAGACACATACAAACACAGATTTTCCCCATGAACAATAACTAGAATGTCCTACCACCGGACATAACAAATGTTGAATGTTTGGAAACTTTCAAAACAGATTTTAATGAATTTGCTCGTCAAAGTAATCTGTGATTGTTCCCTGTTTTGTTTGGACTGTAACTGAACATTTGCAATGATGGGCCCATGGGGCTTTTTGTAAACACAAGCCATTGAAGATACTTCTCTATGTCATTGTATTCCCTTTTTATGATTCATTTGTTTTATTTTCAGAAATTTGTTAGTCTATGGCAATACCCATGTAAATTTTCAGAAGTGGATAAATAAAGTTCATCTTAACTCTCATCGTGGCCAATTTTGATCAATTTGATTACGCACGTGGCCATATGACAACCCTGCCGTGGACCTAGCCTGCCTCACTGACTGCACATGTTACATTCATTCAGTGGGCGCTGTGTTGGTGACTGTGAATCTAATTCAAAAGTCTATTTTGATCTGTGTGATATATTGTGAGCCTCATAATAATATTAATCTGATGTCAAAAAATATTTTTTTAAACACACAACTAGCATCAAGATAAAGAAATGAAGATATAGTAGTGTTCATGGTCGTGATTGAAAAGACGATTTTGGATCGAGAGGCAAAAATCGTGGCTCCATGTCCTTCGAATTTCCAAACCCAAACTAAAAGTAAAATAATTCTTTATTGCCAATCCAAGTTTCGGGTGTGAAACAACCTGATGACATAAAAATCCAAAGTTTCGGGTGTCGAATAATCTGATGACAATAAACACCCGAGTATCAGGTGCCCAATAAACGCTTCCTAAAAATCTGTTTATCATCGGATTCGGATTATCAGGACAGGGGGCAGACGACAGGGGCAGAGAAGAAAACGATTTTTTTTCGACTGTAGATTCCAAGGTTTGTTTCACCCCATTCTCCACCTATAAATGTTCCTTTACGCCTACTTTACCTAGTTTATCCTTTTGTCCATTAAATCAAAACCATCACAAATTGATTTTTTAAAACATTGTTCCATATAAATTTGTGACTGGTACATCTCTCAGCGGATACATAACACACGCCATGTTGTTTATCATGTGGGTTTTTATGTTTACATCATGTGATTCGAAGTTTACGTGAAAACGAAAGTAGAAACGTCAACAAACAATAATTACCATCATTAATTTCCTTTAGTTGTTCTGCAAGAACAAGCCGTGGCTGGAATATTGCATTTGGCCGTTTCTTTGAAGTAATACGAAATTTTGATTATATGCGATCCAATCAATTTGATTCTTTTTCTATTCTGTAAAAATACCTGGATACCTGGATACCTCTGTATAGAGCTTTTAGACTTGGTGTAGTCTCCTTCGCTCCTCCTCATCTATTAATGATTGGACCAATTTTTATAATTGAACTTGTTTCCTAGGGTGTTGCTTATCTCCAACTCTGCTTTGAATTTATTCAAATTTTTTGCTGATACTGTGGTTTCTTGTAGTTTATTCCAGTTATTTACAATTCTAGATGAAAAAAAGTTCCTTCTTTCATTTGTTTTAAAACGTTCTTTTTTCAGTTTCTTGCTGTTTCCTCGTGTCTGAATGTTCTTGTTTGGTTTAAGGAATCCTGCCTCTACCCTGTCTATTCCCTTTACTATTTTATATGTTTGGATCATATCTCCCCTTCTTCTCCTGTAATCTAAGGTCGGGAGATTTAATTCTTTCAATCTCTCACAGTATGTTTTGTCTTTCAGGTGTGTGATAAGTTTTGTTGCTCTCCTTTGCACTCTTTCCAAACAGCCTTTGTCTCCCTCAAACTTCGGATACCATATGCAGTTAGCATATTCCAGCTTTGATCTAACCATAGTCTTGTAGATGGTAGTCATGTGTTTTGTTTTCAGATTCTTGAAATTTCTTTTCACTATTCCGAGTGTTTTACTAGCCTTAGATTGAACATCTTTAATTTGCTTCTTGAAGTTTAGCTTCCTATCAATAAATACTCCTAGGTCTTTTTCCCCATTGGATTTCTGCAGGGGTTTTTCTTTCATTATATAGTTTGCTTCTCTGTTGTTTTTTCCTAGGTGAAGAACTGCACATTTATCTACATTGAACTCCATCTGCCATATTTCGGACCATTCTTCAAGCTTTTTCAAATCTTGTTGTAAGGTGTTTCTTTCTTCTTCTGTATTAGCTACTCCATAAAGCTTAGTATCATCGGCAAAGATTTTACATTTAGATGATAGATTGTCTGGCAAGTCATTGATATAAATCAGGAAGAGAACTGGTCCCAGTACACTTCCTTGTGGAACTCCACTTGTTACCAGTCTCTCTGTTGATGCTGTTCCATTCACTATCACTTTTTGTCTTCTATCTTTGAGGAAATCTTGGACCCATTTGACTGTCTGATGGCACTTGGGCATCTGAAGATGAAGACAAGGCAGAGGTGCTAAATCTCTTCTTTGCAAGTGTCTTTACAGTGGAGAACCAGAAAAACTTGCCAGATATTGCTAAAACAAGTAATATAGATACTACACAATGGCCGATTACTGAAGAGAGAGTAATGAAGAGACTACAAAACCTAAAGGAGAGTAAATCACCTGGACCTGACAAACTTCATCCTTACATCCTAAAAAACTTAGCAGAGCAGCTAGTAGAACCCCTAACCAAGATATTTAACCAGTCGATGAAAGAAGGAAGACTACCAAGGGAATGGAAAGAAGCTAACGTCACAGCCATATTCAAGAAGGGAGACAGAAAAAATCCAGAAAACTACAGACCAGTGAGCCTGACATCTGTCGTCTGCAAGCTCATGGAACAGCTGATTAGAGAAGAAATGGTTGATCATATGACCAAGAACAAACTATTCAGCAAAGATCAACATGGTTTCATGGCGGGAAGGTCTACAGTAACAAACCTACTTGAAACAATGGATGACTGGACGAGAGACCTGGAATTAGGCAACAATTTAGATGTCATATACCTCGACTTCAGAAAGGCATTTGACAAAGTTCCACACTGGCGCCTAATCAGGAAATTGGAACACTATCAAATTAATGATCAGACAGTCAAATGGGTCCGAGATTTCCTCAAAGATAGAAGACAAAAAGTGATAGTGAATGGAACAGCATCAACAGAGAGACTGGTAACAAGTGGAGTTCCACAAGGAAGTGTACTGGGACCAGTTCTCTTCCTGATTTATATCAATGACTTGCCAGACAATCTATCATCTAAATGTAAAATCTTTGCCGATGATACTAAGCTCTATGGAGTAGCTAATACAGAAGAAGAAAGAAACACCTTACAACAAGATTTGAAAAAGCTTGAAGAATGGTCCGAAATATGGCAGATGGAGTTCAATGTAGATAAATGTGCAGTTCTTCACCTAGGAAAAAACAACAGAGAAGCAAACTATATAATGAAAGAAAAACCCCTGCAGAAATCCAATGGGGAAAAAGACCTAGGAGTATTTATTGATAAGAAGCTAAACTTCAAGAAGCAAATTAAAGATGTTCAATCTAAGGCTAGTAAAACACTCGGAATAGTGAAAAGAAATTTCAAGAATCTGAAAACAAAACACATGACTACCATCTACAAGAGTATGGTTAGATCAAAGCTGGAATATGCTAACTGCATATGGTATCCGAAGTTTGAGGGAGACAAAGACTGTTTGGAAAGAGTGCAAAGGAGAGCAACAAAACTTATCACACACCTGAAAGACAAAACATACTGTGAGAGATTGAAAGAATTAAATCTCCCGACCTTAGATTACAGGAGAAGAAGGGGAGATATGATCCAAACATATAAAATAGTAAAGGGAATAGACAGGGTAGAGGCAGGATTCCTTAAACCAAACAAGAACATTCAGATACGAGGAAACAGCAAGAAACTGAAAAAAGAACGTTTTAAAACAAATGAAAGAAGGAACTTTTTTTCATCTAGAATTGTAAATAACTGGAATAAACTACAAGAAACCACAGTATCAGCAAAAAATTTGAATAAATTCAAAGCAGAGTTGGAGATAAGCAACACCCTAGGAAACAAGTTCAATTATAAAAATTGGTCCAATCATTAATAGATGAGGAGGAGCGAAGGAGACTACACCAAGTCTAAAAGCTCTATACAGAGGTATCCAGGTATCCAGGTATTAATTTGATACTGTTCCAATTTCCTGATTAGGCGCCAGTGTGGAACTTTGTCAAATGCCTTTCTGAAGTCGAGGTATATGATATCTAAATTGTTGCCTAATTCCAGGTCTCTCGTCCAGTCATCCATTGTTTCAAGTAGGTTTGTTACTGTAGACCTTCCCGCCATGAAACCATGTTGATCTTTGCTGAATAGTTTGTTCTTGGTCATATGATCAACCATTTCTTCTCTAATCAGCTGTTCCATGAGCTTGCAGACGACAGATGTCAGGCTCACTGGTCTGTAGTTTTCTGGATTTTTTCTGTCTCCCTTCTTGAATATGGCTGTGACGCTAGCTTCTTTCCATTCCCTTGGTAGTCTTCCTTCTTTCATCGACTGGTTAAATATCTTGGTTAGGGGTTCTACTAGCTGCTCTGCTAAGTTTTTTAGGATGTAAGGATGAAGTTTGTCAGGTCCAGGTGATTTACTCTCCTTTAGGTTTTGTAGTCTCTTCATTACTCTCTCTTCAGTAATCGGCCATTGTGTAGTATCTATATTACTTCTTTTAGCAATATCTGGCAAGTTTTTCTGGTTCTCCACTGTAAAGACACTTGCAAAGAAGAGATTTAGCACCTCTGCCTTGTCTTCATCTTCAGATGCCCAAGTGCCATCTTCTTTTTTTATGTCACAGGTTCCCTGTCTTGTCTTCATTTTACTGTTTACATAACTCCAGAATACTTTAGGATTTTCTTTCGTTTCCTCTGCTATCTTGTTCTCATACTTTTGATGCGCTTGTCGGACTATTTTAGTAGTTGCGTTTCTCACTCTTTTGTATTTGTCCCAATCCTCTTCCTTTTTGCTTCTAGAGTATCTTCTATTTACTGCCTTCTTCTTCCGTAATGCCTCTCTCACTTCCTGCGTCATCCAAGGTTGATTTCTTCTCCCAACCCGGTTCCCTCTGCTTTTCGGGATGTTTTTCTCGAAGCATTGGTTAAGTACTCTGGTAAATCTACTCCAGTTGTTTCCTACGGTGTCCTACTTGGTTCATGCGCTTTGAGACTTAGGCGCAAGGGCTAGGGCTACACTAGGGCTCTAATCTATTCAGGAAAATAAACTTGTATTTCTCCGAATGGTTGGCTAGCCCCCAGTAGCTGATGGGTTACGTGCGCGATGTAGGTGCCAAAGTAAATGCTCAAACATAGTGGACAGGGAATTCTCACGAATCATCAAGCTCTAGATAGCATTTGTAGGCACATTGTCATTGTTGACAAAGACAGATTTTATCAAAAAGTTATGCTGAATACTCCATGGCGCGTTCACTTTTGCACTTCGCGCTGCACTATCAAAGAGAGAACAGAAGTAAATCTAAATAACAAAGCCAAAGTCTCAAGACGAGAACAGAGGTTGAAAGACAGGATAGCACAAACTCAAGATAGAAGTTTTTAAAAAGTTGGGAATAAAAGACAGAGCGCCCAAGCACTGGCTAAAGTAAACCCCAAAAAATGCATACACATTCATCATTCACACAGACACTCTTGCAAATAATCGTTCAGAGAAATAGAGATCAAGTTTATTTTCCTGAGCATTCAGAGAAATTGTCACTTTGTTTACTTTTAGCAGCAGCAGACCTAGAAACTATGCCTTTGACTTTGCCTTTTACTTTGGAACTGTGTTTTCAGTCCACCAGTGGACTGAAAACACAGCTGTGTATTCAGTCCACCGGAAATAAAAATATTTTAAAAGGACCAAATATCGTCTATCCTTACCTTAATCGATACTTTACGACATTTGTTACTGAGCTTATTATAGGCATCATCAGAAATGGACAGGCATAAAATTTAAGGCAAATCAATGGCTTAATAATATCATTTACAGCGTTTTATTAACTCTCAAAAAGTCTTGATTGATTGTTCGAAATTGGGCACCTGAAATAGATCTCAATTCTCGATACCGATATAACAATTTTTTGTACTCCCTTGGATAAAAATTTCTTAATTTTCAACTTCAACACGTTGACACCATTCCTGGTGACTCGAGAAGTTTGATCGACTTTTAATATTTTGTATTTATTTACTTGTTCTCCCTTTTAAGATTATTATTTTAACTTAGAACTCAGTTGTTATTGCCTTGTGCATTCCTTGTACATAACAATATGAGTCTGGAGAAAAACGGAAAAAAAAACCCCAAAAAACAAACCAACAAACAAACAAAACAAAAATACTTTCCGAGAGTAAATAAAACGCTGTAAATGATATCATTAAGCCGTTGAATTGCCATAAATTTTATGCCTGTCCATTTCTGATGATGCCTAAAATAGGTTCAGTATCAATATCGATTAAGGTAAGTATAGACGATATTTGGTCCGTTTAAAATGTTTTTATATCCGGTGGACTGAATACACAGCTGTGTTTTCAGTCCACTGGTGAAGTGAAAACACAGTTCCTTTTACTTTTGATTTTTTGTCACCAGGTAATTCGTACAAAAATTTTGTCAAAATCAAGAGTAGGAACTGAAGAAGGAATTTTGTTCTTACATAAAATACATTTATTCTGTCCATTGAAGCTTAATAAAATAAATAAATAAAATTCCCTTTATTCATCCCATAGGGGAAATTTGTCTCTAGGGTCTATTCCAAGGGAAGACTGGAATAACCCAGGCGTCAGCTGCAGTGCAGGGCCGGACATTGATAATAATTGATAATAAATCATTTTCAGTGTTTAATTGTCTATACAAATACAACAAAGTAGCATTTGTCAATACAAGAAAGTGAAAACATCATCTGCAAATAAGCTTTTATTTTTGTTTGGAATTGAAACTGATGGAGTAGGCTCAACGTGCTCTTATTTGATTGGAATCCCCTGTATGGCATTTAGGTGTATCAGAGGCAACATGATAATGATAGAAACATATAAATTTATGCACGACTTGTACGATGTCCAGAAGGGATTATTTGTGTTTGCTGACAGTAACACCAGAGGCCACAGATATAACTTGAACAAAGCCGGATGCAACACATCAGACAACATTTCTTTAGCCTGCAAGTAATCGACCGATGGAACAACCTTCCAATCTCAGTTGCAGAAATTCCAGACCTAAACTCCTTCAAGAGGCAATTTGACAGCCTCTGAATAAACTACAGATTCAGCTTAGTTGAGCCCCCCATCAAACTCATTTTTGTAATGGAAATCTCAAAAAATTACACAAAATATTGTCCATTACAACAATGTTAAATTAGACCCATAACTGGGTTCGGATGTCAGACCTGCATATATGTACACGTCGTGTAGGCTCCAACAACACCAATGAAAAAGAAATAATAATAATAATCATAATAATAATAATAATAATAATAATAATAATAATAATAATAATAATAATAATAATAATAATAATAATGATGATGATGATGATAATATGGCATATGTATAGCGATTTACCACATAGATAACAGCCTCTCAGTGCTTGCAAAGGGGAAGGAGAAAAGTAGAGGGGCATTGTGAGATTTAAGAGAAGGATGGGATGAATAAAAGGCATAGAAGTAGAAGAGGACGATAGCGATAATAGTAGTAGTAAAGAAAACAAAATATTCAACCTGTTCATATCATATAATGCCAACAGTGTGCTTCAAGATGTTTCATTTATCATCCTCCCCCATCAGGCCATTTGAAAGCACATTTCCATTTCACTCTATATAAGTCATCTATCTTCAAAACACTCATTTTTTTGTACTATCAGTCTTACAATATCCATCACTGACAGTATTTGAGAAGGATAATATGTTTGTCAGGTGCTTTACACAATGACACAACACAGAAGCCAGAATCCGGTCTCTGATTATAC
>NC_088361.1:44101095-44163595 GCF_034508935.2 Berghia stephanieae
TTCGGATCAGAAGGTCCTGAGCTTGAGCCTTACTTGGTGCATAGTTGAGTCCTAGGAAAAGGCTCTTTACTTGCATTCTCTCACTATACTCATATGTAAAATGATTACCTGGCCATTGACAGCATTTCTTTGTCGGAAAATAATTGTAATATCACCCAACAGGTGTCCTGTCTCGTTCTACATGTTATGTGTTGCTGTTGGTCAGTGACCATTTGAGCATGTTTAGTGGATATTGCACTATATAAAATGCTCAAGTATTTAAAATAAGTAGACGTCGGTTGGGGGGAGTATCATAATCTCAGTTTTTAAAATGTTATAACCATATGTAATAAGAATATTTTTACACTTACTTACTTATGCCTCTTGGCTCCTGGTGAAGCATAGGGCCTCAACAGCACTCTTTCATCTTCTTCTGTCCTTGGCACAGGAAAGATTGGAGGTTCACAAATCTTGGTGAAGGCTTCTCCTCCAAGTCTATTTTGGACGACCCTGTTTCCTCTTGTCTGCGGGTTCCATTCAAATACCTGCTTGGTTATGTTACAGGGCTTTTTCTGAAGGGTATGGCCTACCATCTTCACTTTTTGCACCTGACTTGGACATCCATTTGCTCTTGGTTTGTTTTTGTCCAAAGGCCAGTGTTTGGCACTTTGTCAGTCCATTTTACCTTGAAGATTTGTCGAAGACAGCAATTGACAAAAGTTTGTACCTTGGTTAATGTGGTCAAGGTTGTTCGCCAAATCTCTGACCAATAAAGCAGATCTGCCTTAACATTAGTGTTAAAAAATTTAAGCTTGGTGTTTGTGGATAGGCTGGAAGCTTTCCATATTGGTCTCAATATTGCAGGCCTGGCGTTCTTTCTTGATTCTAGCTGTGATGTCTTCGTCAGTTTCCTCTGACTGACTGATTTTGCTGCCAAGGTATGTAAATTCTCCGACATCTTCTATTGCTGTACCAGAGATGGTGATTTGGGATTCTTGTTTGGCAGTTATGCGCAGTTGTTTTGTCTTCTATTCACTAATCTTGAGACCAACTCACTGAGCTGTTTCTTCCAGGGCTGTGACTTTGTTTTGCATGTCCTGTAGGCGGTATGAGAGGAGGGTTAGGTCATCTGCAAATTCAAGGTTTTCAAGTCTTTTTGAGAATGTCCATTGAATGCCATTGTTGGAGTTGCCATATGCTGTTTTTGTCACCCAGGCTAATACCATAAGAAATAGAAGTGGGGATAGTAAACATCCTTGTCTTACTCCTGAAGTAATATCAAAATCCTCTGAGAGTCAACCATTATGGATGACTTGGCAGGAAAATCCATCATAAAGTCATTTGATGATTTTATAAACTTTTCTGGCACCCCGTAATGGAGAAGGATGCTCTAGACGCTTTCCCTGTCTACGCTCTCAAACGTTTTCTCAAAGTCTATAAATCATACATATAGGGATGATTGTCACTCAATAGACTGCTCAACAATGATTCTTAGAGTGCAGTTTGATGCGTGCATGAGCGTTTTTACACTGTACTTATAATTTATTTTAATATTAAACCTTGTTGTATTATTTTACATATTTTTGTTTTGACTCATGGAGTAAATTTGAGAAAAGCAAAGATATAGAAATCATCCCCTGGTAAAAAATGGATGACATATTTTCTCTGTCCTACAATGAAAACATTTACAACACTTTTATCTGATATTAATTTCTTACTTTGTCTTTGACATTGACATCTATGACCTGCTATACTTATACCTGGCATTTGTTTTTCCTTCATTTGTTTTTGATGGTCAGGATTAGGTGCCGCTCAACTACTAAAGGCTGTGATGAAATTGTTTCCTCTAGACCAATATGTTGTTTGTCCAGTAAGTCCATTTTTATACATCTTTTCTTCTAGTGTCCATAGTTTCCAAAATCAGTTTTGCACATATTTAACGATGATATCTTTAATGGAAAAACAATCTACTGATAGTCGTAACAAGACTGTGCACATATTTTATTTGGTTGTGATTATCCTTGATGATTGCATGACGGTATTTGTGGATTTAATTTATAATTTTATATATGTACAAGTTCTCACCATGTCCCCTTTTTCCGCCATCTTGAAAACCCCGGAATAACGACACCCCTGGATAATGACATAATTTTCTAGTCCCGGGCGATGTCGTTATCCAGGGTTTGCACTGTATAACTTGTTTAGCACCCCATTCCAAATAAACAGCCTCAAGGCGCATACTTACAGCTGATTTCTTGAGTCTTACTTTCAGAATGGCATTTTATGTTTAATTTTGGTCCAACAATACAAATTTGATTATAAATATTAATTCCTTTAGAAAAAAACATGATTTATAATTTTTCAACATTTGTAGAGCATTATTTTGGATTTTATTTCAGAAGACAGTAAACGTATTTTTAAAAAAATATGGAGTAGAACCAAAAATTAAAAAAAGAAAGAGAAGAGGAGAAACTCTCAATTTTTAATATAATACATTCTCTTATTTTTATAAGCAGTTTCTAAATTGTCATATAATTCGCTGCTTTCAAGAAACAAAAAACTGAATTGTTTAATGCTTCAAAACTACTATTGTAATCTTATAGTTATAGCAAGGGATATAGTATTGAACAATGATCTGGATTATACTTTTTTTTTTTTTTTGCTCAAACCAGGTGGCAAGGATGGATCTTGTGACGTCAGACAAAGCAATTGGATTAGAGACTCCAGTCTGGGATCAGTATAAGGAAATACTTAATGAGGCTGAGAAAACCGAGGTAAATAAATGTTTTGTATAAGATTAATAACAAAGGGAAGTTAAAAGATAAAAAGAAGGGGGGGGGGGGAGCGACGACGATATGATCTATGATTTCTTTACCCCCCTAAGCTATTCATTCCTTTACCAATTTTCTTCACGCTATATTACAGCGTATATTTCCGCAGATTACCTGCACTCAAGAATGCTAAACTTATTCCCTCAGCTGGCCATGTGGGACCAAATTTTTATTATATGCTGGACAAGTTGCCAGATATGCATTCTTTTTTGTAATAACACTCTTACTTTTACAATACCCGCCAGTCAAAAGCCTAACAGTCATCCATACTTGAAGCCTGTGGTGTAACATTTATAAAGTGACGTAAACAAAGAAATAACAGCAGGGCCAGAGTTTTGAGATCATTAGGCACATATCTGTTAACTGTTCATGCTCAACATACCTTTTTTTTTTCACATTGAAACCACCATCGCACAGGCTATAATTTCATAACGATTTCCTAAAAAAAATTAATTTAATTTTTTGCCTGTAATAATTTTAATTACAAATGTTACATGTAATGAATAAATATTGACAATTTTACTTGCTTTTACACAGGTGAACATTGAAATGGTTGAAAGATTTGCATTTTATGAAAGAGCCAAAAGGGCATATGCTGTGGTGAGCACAGGGTGAGTATAATTCAGACTCTTTCCATTTTTGTTGGTTTAACTGTTACCAGATAAGTGACCCAAACAGTCTAATGGGTTTTGAGTTTGGATCCGAGTATTCCTCTCAAATTACAAAATATGCTAAGTTGTGTTTTACCAAAAGAAGATAATGCTCGTGACGCAACCTATACAAATAGGGGTTATGGATAAGTACATGTTGTTATGGTTGTACAACTAAAATATCCTAACATATTGTGAAGTGATGAAATGTTTTGACTTATTTCTATTGGTTATCTCTCTTTGCTTTGTATTAATTTCAATACCAAGTCAATAGAGATACACATTAAAATGGTCGTATTGAAAATCCCAATGAATTGGCTGTATAGAAAAAAAAAATAATTAAATTTACAAAATTGCTAACTCGGTTCAGTTGAGTTTTGAATAATTCTCGACTTTGTTTAAATGAAAATGTTTTGACACTTAAATTTTGCCATAACTATTAGTTATATGTTTGTGAACTTAAGTAGGAGCATTTGAAATTAGAAACATTTTTAGAATAGATTTTGTCATGATCCTAATCTAATACACTTTTATATTTGATTTATTCCTTAATTCAATTTTTTTTTTTTAATACATACAACACTGCTGTCGCATAACCTTTCATCTTCATTCATCTAATTTCAGGGAAACTGAGAAATATGCAAATATTATCCTGAAGAAAGGAGTATACCAAGAATGAAAAGTAGAGGCATTAATGTCAATTTTTGGGGAGTTACAAATTATTAAGTTAGCCTCTTTGTTGGAGGGGTATGGGACAATATTATGTGGTGCAATAGCAATGATTTCAATATGAATAAACAGAATCCTCCCTGGATTAGGGTTTCATATATGTTTAAGCCTTGCCAATGTACAATACAGTTAGTATTGTATGGTTAATATCATCATAGAAGGTAGACCAAGTTGTTGTCTTTGTCATGAGGAGATATTCTTTGGTTATTCAGAATATCTTGTACTGTATATTTCTTTATGTAATTTTAATTTTTTAAAAAGCAAAACTAAACAAAGCAAAACTCAAACTTAAAATAACTAATTAGAATTGTGCATTCCAATGAAAACATTAGGTCGGGACAATATAAAATGTTTGACTACTTCTGTTTCCAATTTGAACAAGTCCCTTTGTCTTACTTTCCCTTTGGTGCCTTAATTTTGATTCTATAATTTCTTCATTCATTTTCCTGGCGCTAATATGACTATGAAGTAAATGTGCCTCAAGCATTTAAAACACTGACTTAAAATCAAACCATGCTAAGTCCACTTGATTTTGTATCCAGTAAATTGATCAAAAATATCTTTAAGTACTTAAAGGTACCAAAGTGATATCTCTCTCTGCTAGTCCAACAACAGCTCTTTCTTACTCCAAGTTTTTGACACATTTTTTTTAACTCATAACTATGATTTTCTATAATGTAATAAATATGCATGGATAATAATATTAAAATGTTCATGTGAAAATGGCATTACTGATGTATTAGTTTTATGTTTATATTTAAACAATTATTTTGAGGACGCATCTTTTGTATTCCAATTCGATGATGTTTATACTTATACAAGTTTAATCCCAACTGGTTTCTTTAAATAAACTGACTATGACCCTTATAAAACTTTTACATTTTTACCGTTTTGTTTGTGGTTTATTTTTTTCAGCATCTTATCTTTTTTTAAAATGGTTCAAAATGATATTATCTCGCATAAAAATGTTCAGTACAAATGATTCTAAAAATCACATCTGTATCAAGAAGTGAAAATGCTCGATGTATCTGCAAGTATTTAATAAGAGCTTTTACCTTTGAGCCATCAACCCTATGGAAAAGAGGGTTTAGCTTGGTTTGATTATTGGTTTTATCAATCATAAAGTACTTTCCACAAGATTTAATTCAACTACCCAATCAGTGTTGGATGGACAGTGAGGCTAGTGAAACTGGGTGAATTTTTTAATTCAGAAAAGTGAGTGGAGCAGGCACTTATGTTGGTAACAACAAGATATGAAAAAAAAATTTTATTCTCTATTGTCTTCTGGCACTTTTCTATTCACTTCATATCTTGTTGTTACCAACATAAGTGCCTGCTCCACTCACTTTTCTGAATTAAAAAATTTACAGTGGAGAACCAGAAAAACTTGCCAGATATTGCTAAAAGAAGTAATATAGATACTACACAATGGCCGATTACTGAAGAGAGAGTAATGAAGAGACTACAAAACCTAAAGGAGAGTAAATCACCTGGACCTGACAAACTTCATCCTTACATCCTAAAAAACTTAGCAGAGCAGCTAGTAGAACCCCTAACCAAGATATTTAACCAGTCGATGAAAGAAGGAAGACTACCAAGGGAATGGAAAGAAGCTAACGTCACAGCCATATTCAAGAAGGGAGACAGAAAAAATCCAGAAAACTACAGACCAGTGAGCCTGACATCTGTCGTCTGCAAGCTCATGGAACAGCTGATTAGAGAAGAAATGGTTGATCATATGACCAAGAACAAACTATTCAGCAAAGATCAACATGGTTTCATGGCGGGAAGGTCTACAGTAACAAACCTACTTGAAACAATGGATGACTGGACGAGAGACCTGGAATTAGGCAACAATTTAGATGTCATATACCTCGACTTCAGAAAGGCATTTGACAAAGTTCCACACTGGCGCCTAATCAGGAAATTGGAACACTATCAAATTAATGATCAGACAGTCAAATGGGTCCGAGATTTCCTCAAAGATAGAAGACAAAAAGTGATAGTGAATGGAACAGCATCAACAGAGAGACTGGTAACAAGTGGAGTTCCACAAGGAAGTGTACTGGGACCAGTTCTCTTCCTGATTTATATCAATGACTTGCCAGACAATCTATCATCTAAATGTAAAATCTTTGCCGATGATACTAAGCTCTATGGAGTAGCTAATACAGAAGAAGAAAGAAACACCTTACAACAAGATTTGAAAAAGCTTGAAGAATGGTCCGAAATATGGCAGATGGAGTTCAATGTAGATAAATGTGCAGTTCTTCACCTAGGAAAAAACAACAGAGAAGCAAACTATATAATGAAAGAAAAACCCCTGCAGAAATCCAATGGGGAAAAAGACCTAGGAGTATTTATTGATAGGAAGCTAAACTTCAAGAAGCAAATTAAAGATGTTCAATCTAAAGCTAGTAAAACACTCGGAATAGTGAAAAGAAATTTCAAGAATCTGAAAACAAAACACATGACTACCATCTACAAGACTATGGTTAGATCAAAGCTGGAATATGCTAACTGCATATGGTATCCGAAGTTTGAGGGAGACAAAGACTGTTTGGAAAGAGTGCAAAGGAGAGCAACAAAACTTATCACACACCTGAAAGACAAAACATACTGTGAGAGATTGAAAGAATTAAATCTCCCGACCTTAGATTACAGGAGAAGAAGGGGAGATATGATCCAAACATATAAAATAGTAAAGGGAATAGACAGGGTAGAGGCAGGATTCCTTAAACCAAACAAGAACATTCAGACACGAGGAAACAGCAAGAAACTGAAAAAAGAACGTTTTAAAACAAATGAAAGAAGGAACTTTTTTTCATCTAGAATTGTAAATAACTGGAATAAACTACAAGAAACCACAGTATCAGCAAAAAATTTGAATAAATTCAAAGCAGAGTTGGAGATAAGCAACACCCTAGGAAACAAGTTCAATTATAAAAATTGGTCCAATCATTAATAGATGAGGAGGAGCGAAGGAGACTACACCAAGTCTAAAAGCTCTATACAGAGGTATCCAGGTATCCAGGTAGGTTGTTGAAACTGGGTGGGGGCTTTTGTCCTCCCACACTTGGCAGGGAGGATTCTATTCCATTATATCCGTTTCCAACTTTCTGTCTTTCTCTTGGAATCAGATTACTTGGTTTTGTCCTGGCCCTTGGCTGGGAGTGAGGGAAACAATTAAATGTATAAAAAAAAATAATTTGAAAAGTGAGCTTTATATAGCGCAATATCCACTAAATGTGCTCAAAGCGCTTTACAAATGGGTCCCTGGTCAACAGCAACATTTAACATGTAGGACGGGACATGACGCTTGCTAGGCGATATTACAATTTTTCGGAGAAAGACAACGCTGTTAACGGCCAGGTACTCATTTTACACCTGAGTAAGGTGAGAGAATGTGAGTAAAGAGCCTTTTCCAAGGACTCAACTATCATACTGTATAGCTTTGGGAGAAGACATTTTATACCTTGTTAATTATCTCAAGGTTATGTACTGTTATATGTAAACATGTGAGTGTCTTCTTCTTGCAGGGGACCTGCACTTGTGTCTGCATGAGACTTTTTTACGAGGTCTCAAACTAAGTACCTACAGTACTCGCTGGATTCTAGCACACTCTCTGGAGAAGCCAAAAAGCGTGAAAGAATCCATCCAAGTGTGCCGAAATCATGGAGCTAATAACTTAGTATAGATAAAATTTGATCACCCAGCCCTGACTGCTGAATTAACTTCGTACTGGAATTCTGAATGCTAGAATCCAGCGAGTTCTGTATGTTTGCTCTTGGAATCTTACGTGTTCCTCAAATCTAACATTCCCTTTATCAGCCCAAAAGGGAAATTTGTCTTTAGGGTCTATTCCAAGGGAAGAATGGAATAAGCCTGGCATCAGCCACAATGCAGCACCACAAACTGAGCTAGGGCGAGGTGACTTGCTCAAAGCTGCACAGAGCAGCAGGTATTCAAACTTGGTACCTTTCGGGTACGAAGCAAAGACTTGTATCACTGAGCCATGCTGCCCCAAATGCATTTAATTGTAAATCTAGATTTTTAAAATATCCTGTTTTCATCTTCTTTACATGACATCAATGATAGTACTTTCTTCCTCAATTGAATTAGACTGGTCACCGATGCATTTTAGGTGCATGTGTCCTGATACTAATGACACACTGTAAACGAACAATAGAGATGACCTTCAACCATAGCTCCCTAGGAATTTAGAGTGCTATGTCTTCGGTATGAGGTGTGAATCATGAAGACGATGCTCTCATGGAATGACGTATCCGTATTAAAAGTTTCCAAAGAGAAATCACAGGTGTTTGAACTGAACAAGCATGAAGGATTGATCCATTGTTAAAATGCTGTGTAAAATCTCAATAATAAAGCTCTGAGAGAAAGAGAGGGGGGGGGGGGGGGGGGGGGGGGGGGGGGGGGGGGGGGGGGGGGGGGGTCCGATTATGCTTTATGAACTGAATCAGATTTTTTTAATTCATGAAGATTACAACACTCAAACACTGTTTCCAGCAACCCCTCAGAGCATGCAAAAAAAAAAAATAAAATTGGGGGAAACTGAGTACAAAGAATGATAAGTGAAACATTAGGGGCATTTGAATGAGTTTGAAGAAACTGAACTCGAGGGTATATTATTTTATATGTTTAATGATCAAAAGATATTCAACATTGTCAAAATACATAAATTTATTCAAGTCAATATAAAATCACAATTTTTGTTTGACATATAAAAAAGGTGATTAAAAAAAAAACACAAAAAAAAAAACAACCAACCAAACAAAACACACAAACAAAAAATCCCACAAAAACTCACACCCCCACAATTTCATTCTCAACTTGAATGAAAAAAAAAAAAGGTCTATCATGAGTTTGGAGACTTATTATCATCTGTCTCAGGGTTTTCCAACTGCTCCTCTATTTTTTTTCTGTTGCGTAATGCTGTAATGTAACTCATTGGATGGACGGGTAGAAGCCCACTTAATCCTGGAGAAAAGATAGAAATAATGAATGTTTTAAAATATTAGAAAAAAGTTATATTATGGGGAATAAAATAGAATAGAATCAAAATAATCATGTCACAGCACAAGAGGTAAAGAAAAAGAAAAAAAGGAGTTTGGGAGAGAAGGTTGAGAGAGAAAGAGGGAGAAAATTAAATTGGACAGATCCAGAGAAAACAAATTATAATAATGATAATCATAATAAAAGCAACCCAGTTACAATGAAAAATCGGATCCCATGACTATGAAAACATGAAAAAACACCATTAAAAAAAAGGGTATGCATCCATGAACATATCTAATGGCAACCCATATTCAACAAAATCAGTGATATGTATCCAAATTGTTCTGCAATGAATATCACTTACTTATCAGTAATTATAAAGATGCTAAGTTTGTTTTAAAAAAAGATGAGACCAGTGCATTGTGCACTGGTTTCAATCTTTTCCTGTGAGAAAATATTTGAGAGAAAGGATCACTGTTCCAACTAAATTGTACAGCACAAAAAAAAAAAAAACAAACAAAAAAATCAGGATGACTTGAATATGAAAAGTTGGACAACCAATCGAAAGAAATGTTAATTAACCTGAATAAAACTAAAACTTTCATTATGGTATTTGACATTAAATATATATGAGTTGAAACAAAATATATAGTAGGTATGCAGAATAGACAAAAATGCACATCAATTTGAAATTTTTATAATTGAAGAAAAAATTGAAAAAAAAAAAAGAAACAGTATAAGGTCCTCTATCATATACATGCATGAATGCACACGCACACACCCACGGCAACTTCAATATTTTATTTATGATTGAACCACCTCCATTCATATTTGAAATCATTCTTTAACTTTAAAGCTACTTACAAGTTTTAAAAAAGGTAAAAAAGTAAAAGCACGGAGCAGGACTATTTTACCTAGTAATTTCTCTACTGGTTTGCTCAATGAAATGCCTCTACCCAAATGATACATGATGCGCTCTGTATCTAATGAGACTAATTTTTCTCCATGAATATTGGGCATTGGATCATATGTGCCAAGTTGTTCAAATGGTTGGGCATCCCTCGCTTTATTTGACCTTGTTAAAACAATATGGTAAAAGGGTCTGTTCGTACATCCATGAAGAGCAAGTCGTATGACTTTATAAGTCTTTTTACTTGGAAGACGGGGCATTTCAAAAACTCTTGTCAATCTGAAATGGAAAAAGAATTTTGCAAAATGTTAACAACTACCTTACTGCCTTTCTACTCAATATTGGCAGAGTTTCTTAATATCTAATTGTGAAATTTACTGATCGCTTTATTTACAAGAGCAATACTCATAGCTGCCAACTTTTCAAAAATAAAATAAGGTACGCCCCTTTGTCCCGGGATGAGGACAATGTATGACCCCCCCCCCCCCCCCCCCCCAGCCTTTTTAATTACTACTACTAGCACTAACAAATTTGAGATGACAGAGGCTAGTCCAAATGTTGCTCATTTATCGGGTATAGTTCGAGCACATTTGAATCGTTATGAAATGACACTTCCCACAATGAGATCAAAATTTCAGGACGGAAAGATTTCAACTGCCTCAATTTTGATAAGGACCAATACACAAGTACAATTGTAAAATAGATGAAATAACTTAGGATGTTTAGAAATACATAGCTGCCAACCTGGTACATCACTTGAGAGGGGTTTTGGGGTAAAAATAAGGGAGATTGGCTAAAAAGTAGGGGATTGCATATATATTTTCTTTCATTGTCTTTAAGCAGTACACTATAATAGTAGTTATAGTAAAATGAACCTCAAAATATTGGAGAATTCCTACCTCTTTACTTCAAATGACAATATAAACAAACCTAAAAATGGAGTATACTTATTTCTCTTGAACCTAAACCGTTATAAAAGCTTGCTTAAAAAAAAAAAAAATAGAATCAGATCAAGATGTTTTTTTTTTAAAAAGGGATTGAATTTATATTTCATAAATTAATAAAGGGAAATAATCATTGTAATGTTTAATCTATATAAGCAATTGATTTTCTGATTGAATACCTTCCAATCAAAGATATTGATTTAATTTTGTTTTAAATTAAAACAATATTTGTAATAAATAGTGAAAGCATCAATACTGTCTGAGAACACTAAAAGTATGTTCGAGGCTAACATGCAAATTTTATGCAAGTCTCCAATACAGTATGAAAGGTTTTAGTGAAAATCAGGCGTCATATAATCAATTGGAATTTTTTTAATTGTAGAAAATAAATTATGATTGAGAGGTTGATTTCAAATTAAAGAGCTACATAGAAATGGATATTATGCTGTGCTGAATGAAACCCTGCCCATCATCTCTCGCTGGACACCAATAATAAAAAAATAATAATAATTAAAATAATAGTAGGAGTAATAATAATAATAATTCATTAGGCTCACTTGCCTTGTTTACCACAAATAAGCCAAAAATTACAAAATACGGATTTTGAACTAAAAATACGGACTTACGGACTCAGGAAGTCAAATATGGAACAAATCCGTTTTTAACGGAATGGTTGGCAGCTATGAATACTTAAAAATAAAAAATAAAGTGAGGTTGGAGACCATGTTTTCATGAGAATTCAAGTACAAGTATGCAAAGCTGTAATGGGACACCGGAGCAGCTTGATAGTTGATACAGTGCAACCTCTGGATAGTGACATTGACCTCTGGTCCCGATTGTTCTGCTATATATTTTAAGTAGTAAAAACCCCAAAATAACGACATACATTTGAGTAAAACCCCTGGTTAGCGACATCTTTTTTATAACAATAATTGGCAGTTGATACCGATGATTGATATCCGACAATCTTCAGCTCGTACTATTGACCAAAAAAAAAACCTTTTTTCCCCTCTCAATGAGATAATTCTTACCAATCAGAAGAACATGTGTTTATTAGTTATTACACTGTGTGGAATTAGCGCTTGTTCATGGAAACAACAACAATAGTTTAGCAGTGGATAGAACTCTCAAGGGTCCATTAACCTTCCATGTGAGCTACTTGTCTGAGGCCAGTGGAGGTTAACTGGTATCAGGCAATGCCATGTCCAATGGGTCTTATAATATTATGTTGGAATAGTGGGGAAAACAATAACAGCCTCTTTCACTTTATTAAATCACATTTGAAAAATCAGTTGTTTCTCTAAACATCAGTCCAAATGTGATCTTATTGTGATTAATACTACCTAGTTGTGTTTTTTTTTTTTTCTTTTTTTTTTTTAATATCGCAAGATGTGGATCTGCTAATTTTTAAGTGCTTGTAAATTTTGGTGCACTTAAAAATTTCGGTATTCAAAACCCTAATTAAAATCCATACTGCTCAGTTTTGAAAACCGAAATTTTTAAGTGCACAAAAATTTACAAGAAATTAATTAAAATCAAAACTAGATCTGTACCTTTGTTCTCTTGTGCGGTACTATTATATTGGCACTTGATTTAAAAAAAAATAAATTTAGTTTTGTTAAATGGCGTTCAAGCACTGTTTACGACCAGAACAATGACAATAAACACTGGAGAGTGAAAGCGTAACTGGTAAACATGAGATATACACATTCTAACGTTACTGAGAAGTGTCATCTCTCAGGCACTGGTCTATGAATCGCACTTTTACGTATTCACAGATCTCACCACGTCACCATTTTCTGCCATCCTGAAAACTCCGGAATAACAACATAATTTTCCAGTCCTGGGCGATGAAGTTATCCAAGGGTTGCACTGTATATGCAGTTTTGAAACCAAAACATCAATTAGTGAATCAAACTGTGTCATTTTCAAATGGATACATATTTAACAGTAAATGATCTATCTAAATAAAGTCTAGATACCTGTAAACATTAAAAATGCTATCTAGTGTTATCTTAGGTGTTGCTCTATTAGAGTGATATTTTAGTGATCTAATGTTATGTTAGGTGTCGCTCTGTAGGAGCGATATCTAGTTGTCACTTCGATTTATTCTTATTTATTGACAAATACATAAAATTGAGGCAAATGAATATAGCAATAATGGTTTGAATATGGTAACTATCAACACGTAAAGAGTTAAAACCCTTCATAAGAAACAAAAGTAACTGTGGTCTAAAGTCTAAAGGAAAAGCTTTTCCAACAACTTTACACCATGTCCAAACGAGATCAGGACGACAATATATTCTGATAGATATTGATATATCTATATTACACAATCCTCCTACTCTTACGCAGTCACTCTGATATGGAAAAGGCTATTCGGACCCGAGTCTGAATTGCTTCCCGTGGCAATTCGGACCCGAGTCTGAATTGCTTCCTGTGGCAATTCGGACTCGAGTCTAAACTAAATAGAACTCTGTGGCTAACCAGGGTCGAGTCTGAATAACTCCATGGTTCTTCGATTCGGAATACTGCAATGCAATACGCCCTAATGATGAACTTATCATTAGTATCATTAGTGAAACTCTCAGTTACTATTCCGTTTGCAGCTATAGAAACCGTATTGGTCTTCCTAAACAAACACACACTCATGAGTATCTCTAATTCATTAAAAACAGAATAATCACACACACACACACACTCCTTCCCCCCCCCCCCCCCCAAACAACCATTTCCACAACCCAAGAGCTTTTTCTTTGATCTCGTATCAACATGTTCTCCCCTGCGTCCAGCGCCTCGGTCGTTTGTGGGTTACCCCCCCCCCCCCCAACCCATTACCAGTTGATCATTTTCTCTCCGTATTCAACCAGTGTTTATTGCACATAGTCCAGTATTATCGAATAATATTATTAGTATTAGACAATACTCTGCCCCTACCTCAGTGGCGGGGCTCTATTGCATGGCTTGCTGCCAAGAATCGCCTCTATTTTTAAATTTAGAAATAAAACAGCATATTTTTTCAATTAAAAAAGAATTAAGATACTGCCTTTTGTCAAAGCCCGACCTATACTGCCTTTTAAATAAAACGCTCAATGCCCAAAGTCATATTATTCTCCTTTCTCTGCACTTTTTCGCGGCCGCAAATGGCAGCAGCCTCTTATGGTTTTCACGCTACTATGTTATGACGATCGACCCAATCAGCAAAGTCTGCATTCGTGCACCGTCGCAAACCCGCCGGGTAGCATCGTCACAACACACCGTTCGACTAGATGCTCTGCCGTCTCAGGTTCTATATAATGTAGATATGTCATGCATGTATCTTTTGCAACACGCTCATGGCAAATCAAATAAATCTTCCAATCATTACACAAAGACACTCTTTTTTCTATGCGAGGGCAAATTGATTGTAAACGTTAACAATTGCGACTACAATTGTAATCTCCCAAAGACCACGAATATTTAGATCTTTGTTTTGTTTTGGCGCTTGCAACACGTTTAGGTCATATCAGCGCCAGTAAAAATGGAGAAATTGGATAGCAAAAAGTTCTAGAATTACAATTAAAAAGTACCCAAGAAAAAGTAAGACAAAGGAGAATAATAGGTCACCGCTTTTGAAGGTAGTCATCTTCAGGAGTTCTAAAACGTGACTTGCTCGCACACTCGCCCTCCTACCGACTGACAACTGAGAACGAGCAGCTCCCCCCCCCCCCCCCCCAACTCTACCACGCTTCACTTTCGAGCCAGCTTCCACTTCCGACACTTCCTGTGATTGTGGCAGGAGTCCGAATTGCCACGGGAAGCAATTCAGACTCGGGTCCGAATTGCCACTTCGCTCTGATATTGATATAGTTATAGAGTTGGAGGCAAAACTGAATTTCCTCTCTTTGAAGACTTCATCTTCTTCTTTCGGTTGCACTCTCTGCCCACTGCCCACGCTGTATCCCCATTGTGTTTGCGTACATTGGAGTTTTAATTTTGAGTCCGAATAGCCACGAGCGTGAGAGGCTATTTTCAGATTCAGGCTCGCCACAGCCACTTTACACACACATCACTTGTTCAGATTTTATCTTCCAACAGATTGCTCAACCATTATTGTGTACTCGTGGGAAATTATTGGGTACTACCGCAAACTCGGGGACCCAAATAATTTTTGGGGTTTGGGAGGGGGGGAAACTTTTTAAAAAAAAGTCTATTAGGGGGTTTGGGAGGGTTGAGACTTTAAAAAAAAAAAGTTTCCCCCCTCCCAAACCTCCAAAATTTATTTTTTTTAAAAGTCCCCCCCCCCCCCCCCCCCCCCCTCTCACAAAATCCCAAAATTATTTGGGTCCCCGAGTTTGCGGTAGTACCAATTATTGTTCTAATTACCAAACATGAATCTCTTAGAGAAATACAAATAAAAAACGATTGAAATTGAAGAAATGTCTCGGGATATTCAATCCCTGTTGACTGTGTTGAGTGTTGACACTTGTTAAACTTCGTTTCGTGGAACTGAAGGTCGACATCGCTCCTAATTTTTTAAATCATTCTACCGGCATAAACTTCCGCTAATCCTTCATGTCGGTCGAATGTTTGGATCTTGCTGAATCATAAAGAGAAGGAATAGAAAACCAATCGCCTCTTATCGTGTAAATTTTACATAATGTCATCTCTTGAAGATAAATCTATATGGGAGGATGGAGAGGTGGGTTTTATAATAGTTTTCAGGATTCAGCTGGACATTGCTTCGTAGTTATGTTACCGAATCCGAAGAAGTCTAATCAAAAAGAGACTGAGTGAGAGTAGTGTAGGCACTTGCAAGAATTTTTCAATATAGTGATATCGGTATTAATTTAGCGTAGAAAAATAAAGGGGAGTGAAACATTTACTAAAGTGAAAAAATTATCGCTCTATCTCAACTAGTTAAAAAGTTATGACCTTTAATGTGGTGAAAAATCTCTATAGAAGCTTATATAGGCACTTTGATAACTCCAGTCCAGTGGCCGCCGATAGGCTCACTGTAAGGTGAAACTCGTGTTTTGGAACTTTATTTTTGGCCCTTTACTGTTTTGGTCACCATGGCGTTATTTGTGAACCTATGTGACTAATGTTGGTATCATTTTAAAGGGCACAAAACAAGCTTTCTAGCGGTATATTTTATTCTTAATTCCTGATTGTATTCCTCAGAAAGCTATTGAAATAAAAATTTATTAATTTTTGACTTATAAGAACTTTTAAAATTATGGATACATTTTAATTATACTTCATACATCGATAGACAATTAATTGAAGAACATCTCTGCCACATTTGATCAAAATTGATACACTCGCTCATTATTTTATTTTTCCCGCCATCAACCCCACTTTTTTTGACAAAAACCTCATATTTTTTTCCATTTTCATTTATCCTTAATTTTTTCCATACTTTTCATACATGAAAATGATTTATATGAAAATAAAGCTTATTTTCTGACCTTTAAAATGATACCTAACACTTGCCATTTATTTTTTAATTGAAACAAAATTACTGAAAACAATAAGTGGGCCATGTTGACTGCAAAACTCAAAATTTCCCGATAGCCGCGAGATGCTGGTTTTGAGGCAGCAGTGAGATCACAGATTCTCTCTGTAAAATTGACGAAAAATTTCAACAGAAAAATATAAATAACTCTGGAACCGTAAGTCGTAGAGAAACAAATAAGGTATCAAATTTTATGTTTTTTCAAGTCCCATCCCCCTGACTGGGTCAAATTAAGATATTTTGAGTTTGAAAATTTTATCAAAGTGCCTAGCTTATAGGAAAATATGTGACCAAAACACAGTAACCCAATGGATAATCAAGTATAATTCAGAAACGGCTTCAGATACAACTTTGAAATTTTTACATGTGGTAATTCAACATCTCTGTAATACATTGCAAACAGAAAAATATTTATTTATTGAGAGAGAAAGGTATAGTTTAGAGCTGAAACAGCTGAAATCAAGGAAAAATAGATCACGACATGCAAATGAATGACCTATTGGAATTTTGCAAAAAGTCGACAATTAAATATGGAAGTGTCAATTGCCAAGGAGTGAGTCCTTGGTAGTTGACGGTTCATCAACTGCCAAGGAGTCAAATTGGAACTCTTCAGCTGCATGTGGTGATTTCAGTCGAGCCTCGATTTGCGCGCATACGAATCTCGAATCACATCACTTTCTACTTTCTTCCATGCCATTCACTCATTCCTTGTCAATCGTTGTGGAAATTTTGTTTTTAATTTTTATGTCTTTTCACGAATTCCAAGACAAGTTAAAATAATATCAAAATCAAAACAAAAATTGCTGTTGATTTCGGATTCAGCAAAATAAAAAAACAAAACCCAGAAGAATTAAGTGGCAAATCCCTGTCAAGTCCTAGATTAAAAAAAAAAAAGAAAAAAAGTAAGATTTCCTTTTTTTAAAGGAAATATATTGCACATCGTCTTAATAAGGAACAATTAACGTAAAACATTTGTGCAACAAGATAAATCCATGGCAGTTAATTCTAAATAGTTGACGATTTACCAACTGGCAAGGTCCGTGACATAAAGAGGAAATATGAGAGAGAGAGAGAGAGAGAGAGTAAAAGAGAGAGAGTAAAAGAGAGTATTAATTAATATTAATAACATCACTATGTGGCGATACATCACTTCGTGACACTAAAGGTACTCCGTGGCAGTTAAAAGTACACATGCATAGTTGATGAACTGACACGGTCCTTGGCAATTGACGATTTGACAATTGTCAAGGTCCTTGGCAATTGACGCTACCATTAAATATTTATTCACATGTAGATAGACCAAATACACCACTGAATCGGCGTCATTTAGTTGTTCACTTTGAACTTTTCAAAATGAAAATAGACCTCATAAAAGCAGAGATATGGACTGATAAATGTTTGAGGTGGTGTATTAGTGTTTAAAATGATCGAAAATAGGTGATTTTAAAAACTTCCGCTCCCCCGTTCCCCTAAATTGGACAGACGTCCGTCAAAGGATGAAAAACGTCAAAATCAACAGTGAAAAATCAATCGGAAAAAAAAGGAAGAGAATTGTAAATTATAAAATGAATGCATGGACATGAAAACGCCAATTAATTGAATAATTTAAAACAAAAATAACTTCCATAAATGGAATATATTGTAAGATATAAAGATGTAAAGTTTTGATGTGGATTGACGAAGTTATCTCTCAAACGCAGCAGACGACAAGAAGTGAATCAGTATAAGAAAATGGCAGCTTCTGTAAACAATCGAGGCCAATGACTGTTTTTTGGGGAGCTCTAACTTTTGAGTGCAAACATATTTTGCTCTGAAATTTTTAGAGAAGCTACTTTAATATGTATCTCAGAAGGACTTTTTTTTATTTAGAAGGACCATCTCTGGTTTAAAAGTTATAAGCGTTTAAACACATATACTCTCTTTACACAAAGATTTCTCATAATCATGATATTAGAAGATAATAATATTAGCATCATTGTATGTAGAATTTTATGCCCTTTCCAATGATATATAATACATGCCATTTCATTCCATTGAGAAAGAAGAATGAACATTTTAAAATCACTCCTAAATTTTTTCCCCTCAAAAACGGAAACAGAAATCCTCGCCTGTTTTCAACTCACGAGAGCTACTTCTTGCAAGTGCCTAGTGAGAGTGTAGGCACTTGCAAGAATTTTTCAAAATAGTGATATCGATATTAATTTAGCGTAGAAAAATAAAGGGGAGTGAAACATTTACTAAAGTGAAAAAATTATCGCTCTATCTCAACTAGTTAAAAAGTTATGACCTTTTATGTGGTGAAAAATCTCTATAGAAGCTTATAGGAAAATATGTGACCAAAACACAGCAACCCAATGGATAATCAAGTATAATTCAGAAACAGCTTCAGATACAACTTTGAAATTTTTACATGTGGCAATTCAACATCTCTGTAATGCATTGCAAACAGAAAAATAATTATTTATTGAGAGAGAAAGGTATAGTTTAGAGCTGAAACTAGTGTTGGGTTATTTGATCGCTTTTACCCGATTAGTGTTGGGTTATTTGATCGCTTTTACCCGATCGACGATCGAGTCAGCGTCCGATCTCAATGCCGGAAGAGCGAGTCAGTAAAACGATCGAGTTACTAAAACGATCAGGCGGGTTGTGAGCTTGAGACGATCAGGTTCCGAGCGAGCGGAGGGGTAACGAGTGTTTCGAATCATTTCAAATTCAAACGATCACAGTTTGCCATCCGATACCAATCGCCAACGTTTGCACACGGTAGTCTGTGGTTCTTTCACAGCCCTCACTCCTTGTCAGATGTTAGTGTGTCTGGGTGGCAGGGAAATTCGTATAGGTGTATCACGAGTGTGTGACAAGTCTTCATTAAACCTACTCAAGTTTGACTATCACACACACACACACACACTAAGGCTATTTCTATGACACACACGCATCCATCTATCAATGAACACACCTACAGTAGTGCGGCTATGTGGTCTAGTCATGACGTACCTATAGTACTCTTGTCGGCCATGGGTCTAGTGCATTATAATGGTCTAGTGGTATGACACCCGCGTTCGGATCGGAAAGTCCTGGGTTCGAGCCTCGCGCTCGGTGCATAGTTGAGTCTTTGGACAAGGCTCTTTACTCACATTCTCTCACCGTACTCAGGTGTAAAATGAGTACCTGGCCGTTAACAGCGTTGTCTTTGTCTGAAAAATTGTAATATCGCCTAACAGGCGGCATGTCCCGTCCTACATATTAAATGTTGCTGTTGACCAGGGACCCCTTTACAAAGCGCTTTGATCACATTTAGTGGATATTGTAAAGCTCAATTTTTTAAAGTAAAACATTAGCTTTGAATATGGAATGTTTCAATTTTAGATGCCTGTGTATTCTTTGTTAGTTCCCATCATCATCATCATCATCATCATCAGGGGCAGCGGTACGGTCTTTGGTTGGCACCCGAAAGGTACCGAGTTCGATCACCCGCCGCTGAGTGGTCTTGGGCAAGTCACCTTGCCCTAACTAAATTTGCGGCGCTGCACTGCGGCTGTCGCTTGGGTTATTCCAGTCTTCCCTTAGAATAGACCCGAAAGACGAATCTCCCCTATGGGATGAATAAAGGGAATTAGATATGTTTAATTTATTTATCATCACCATCATATCAGCGGGATCATCATCATCACCACCACCACCACCCTAATAATAATGAATAAAATAAATATCAACACATTTCAATGTAATAATCTAAAATCAATCAGTGCTCCTAAAAGACCCCTTTGATTTCTTTGTCTAATTCGTTCCATACTTTTGGAGTCCCGACAAAGAAAGATTTTCAGCTAACAATAGTTTATATATGGGAACATTAATCAGTCGTTTATATTGGAATCGGAGTTGTCTAGCAGGTGTATTAGTTCAAAGCGCATTTCCAAGGATTTACCATGCTCAATGAATTTCACAATATTTAATTTAATTTATTACTCCGGCACGCCATATCGACCATACATCCATTTCGTACAATAGGTACCGATCGCTGTTTGGAGTCTTTTTGTATTAAAGCTCTTTACAATACCCGCCATTGCTTATAAGATAAGAATACATTCACACCTGAGTCAAGTGCCTTACACACGGACTTAACGTCTGGATCACAATTTTCAACAATCACTGTCACTCATTCGGCCATTGACAAGGTTTGATTTTGTGACAAGAGACACCGTACCACTGAGCGACCGAACAAATAATCACCATCTGCGCCATCGTCATCATCATTATCATCATCCTCATCACAGCCGTAACAGCCAGCAATACACAATCATCATCTTCGGGTCCGGTCTATCCGTGTGGGGGGTGGGGGTGGAACCTGCTAAAGTATTTCATTTTTTAAACAGAAACACGAGAATCATCATCATCATCATCATCATCATCATCCATTGTCGCCGGCATCGTTATCATCGTGTCCGGGCAATCCGTGTGTGTCTGGGTGTGGAACCTGCTAAATATTATTATTATCTACCTACCTAATAAAAACACACCATTCTTGTTCATTTATTTTTCAAATAATGAAATGAAAGGCACGACCTTTTCCCGCACACACAAGAGGCGATGACGACCAGTGACAAATTATGGGAGATGGGGGCGGCCGACAACTTTTGGCGCGACATAAATATGAAATGTTAAGGTGACAGCGGGATGATGGTGGTGGGAGGGGGGTCTCAACCCTTCACCATCAACAACTGTTTGATGGCGTGTGTGTGTGTGTGTGTGTGCGTTTGTGTGTGTGTGTGTGTGATGCGACGAACGATCATAATCAAGGCTGTCAGACAGCCAGATTTCTTCTTGCCTAAGTAGTCAAATAGACCCCAAATAGCCAAACACCACAAGCATTCTGACTCCCTTGAAAAACTCATTGGTTTTGATTAACAAAACAATCCACTACAGTTGGATAAACTTATCTTTTCATTTTTTTTAAATAAAAGATTTTTTTTAAAAATGAATAATAATAGAAAAGCGTTTCTTAGTAACCAATTTTGAACTTGGCCATCTGGCAGCTCCCATCATAACCAGCTGCAGTCAAGCCAGCCACAGACATAAGAGAGGGAGGGGTATGTGAAGTTTCCTGTGGCAAACGAGATGTTCGTATTTTTTTTTTTCAAACGAATCACTGCTCGATGACGTCACTGACTCGAAACCCGCCCGAAACCCGCTCGATTTTAGATGACTCGATCGAAAACCCGCTCGATTTGATCGTTTCAAACTCGACCCAGCACTAGCTGAAACAGCTGAAATCAAGGAAAAATAGATCACGACATGCAAATGAATGACCTATTGGAATTTTGGAAAAGTCGACAATTAAATATTTATTCACATGTAGATAGACCAAATACACCACTGAATCGGCGTCATTTAGTTATTCACTTTGAACTTTTCAAAATGAAAATAGACCTCATAAAAGCAGAGATATGGACTGATAAATGTTTGAGGTGGTGTATTTGTGTTTAAAATGATCGAAAATAGGTGATTTTAAAAACTTCCGCTCCCCCGTTCCCCTAAATTGGACAGACGTCCGTCAAAGGATGAAAAACGTCAAAATCAACAGTGAAAAATCAATCGGAAAAAAAAGGAAGAGAATTGTAAATTATGAAATGAATGCATGGACATGAAAACGCCAATTAATTAAATAATTTAAAACAAAAATAACTTCCATAAATGGAATATATTGTAAGATATAAAGATGTAAAGTTTTGATGTGGATTGACGAAGTTATCTCTCAAACGCAGCAGACGACAGGAAGTGAATCAGTATAAGAAAATGGCAGCTTCTGTAAACAATCGAGGCCAATGACTGTTTTTTGGGGAGCTCTAACTTTTGAGTGCAAACATATTTTGCTTTGAAATTTTTAGAAAAGCTACTTTAATATGTATCTCAGAAGGACTTGTTTTTATTAAGAAGGACCATCTCTGGTTTAAAAGTTATAAGCATTTAAACACATATACTCTCTTTACACAAAGATTTCTCAAAATCATGATATAAAAAGATAATAATATTAGCATCATTGTATGTAGAATTTTATGCCCTTTCCAATGATATATAATACATGCCATTTCATTCCATTGAGAAAGAAGAATGAACATTTTAAAATCACTCCTAAATTTTTTCCCCTCAAAAACGGAAACAGAAATCCTCGCCTGTTTTCAACTTGCGAGAGCTACTTCTTGCAAGTGCCTAGAGAGTGTGAGTTAGTGACTCTGTCGACAAAGAAGAGCAAGAGGAGATTCCAGTTTCAGTTTAAAATTTAAAAGTTTTAGTATTTCTATCCTGTCACAATCTAATCTTACTCCCTTTTATAGTAGTTTTGATGTTATAATACATAAAAGAACCACTAGACTAGAATTATACAATAATAATACCTACCCAAGTTCTGGCCCTAATAATCTGTCGCATTCAAACTCAAACAATAACCAGTGTCAGTGACAGAACCAGGTTAACCAAAGCTCTTACTCTTCTTACTCATACTCTTACTACACGCACTCTACCTGTGCCTTTGCAGATGACTGTCATCTCTGTCTCTGATCTGTCTACATTACAGGCACATCCAAATCACCGAGAGAAAAAACAAACAGCAACACTTTGGATAAAAATATTTAAAAAATTCAAATTCAAATTCAAATTTAAAACATCTCATTTGACTTTGACCCAGTTCAGGTTGATTGGGTATGAATATGAAGCAATTAATTCGATTGATATACAACCTTATTTGTCTCTCTACGACAAGCGGTTCCAGGGCCAGAGTTATTTATCATCATCATCCATCGTGGTTTGTACTCTTGAGTGCGTTGCCGGTCAACTGTCTCCACGAATTACGATCCTTTGCGGTGCGCATGAATCTGTGTTGCTTTTTAAGTCAATTTTAAGGACTAAGTGGCAAATCCCTGCCAAGTCCTAGATTTTTTAAAAAAAGTAGAACTTCCTTTGTTTTAAAGAAAAATATACTGCACATTGTCATAATAAGGAACAATTCACTTAAGACATTTGTGTCAGTTAATAGTAAATAGTTGATGATATACCAACTGGCAAGGTCTGAGGCAAGAAGAGGAAATGAGAGAGAGAAAAGAGAAAATGAAGGCGAGAAAAGAATGAAAGAAAATCTGACATATAAGGAAAATGACTATTAGAGTAAATATTAATTGACGTCGGTCCGTTGCAGTATATAGTAGATAGTTGAGATTTCCCAACTGGCACAGTCCGTGGCTAAAAGAGGGAATGAGTGAGAAAGAAAGAAGAAAATGGAAGAAAGAACGAAAAGAGAAAACGAGAGAATTTCTACTAACAACAATGAATGAATGTGTGTGTGTGTACATGTGTGTGAGAGAGAGAAAGAACGGAGAAAATGACAGAGAAACACTCACAGAGAGGAAAAAATGGCACAGAGATAGTGTGAGAGAAAACGACACAGAGAGGCAATGAAAAAGAAGAGAAAATGGGAGTATTAATTAATATTAATACCAATATTATCACTCTGTGGCAATACATCGTGTCACTAACATTACTCCGCGACGGTTAAAAGTACAACATGCGTAATTGATGATGAACTGACATGGTCTTTGGCAAATGACGATTTGACGATTGTCGAGGTCCTTGGCAATTGACGCTACCATCAGAATATGTCATTTTTGAATTCTTTATTTTTGTCCTGGTTTTATTTGGATATTGTCTTATGCTGTTAAAAAATGCTTTTCATTTATGCCACTGACTTTCGTTTCTTTAGTCTATAGAAATTACTCGGTAAATAGTCTATCTAGAAGTAGAGGACACATATGGATTGAGAAGCTTTTAATAAGTATTTTTAGAATTAAGAATGATCTTGCATGTCAATGCTAGACTGTCTAGTTTTATAATGTGTCATTTTTATTGGTCTATTGTTTTAAAACAAAATTGTAGGGTTTACAGTATTCAATCATTTGTTAATAGTTTCTTTGGGATTTCTTATCCTTTGCATTTGCACCATATTTACCACAAACATTTTTATGTCAAAACAGGAATCCGTTGGTGAGGAGGTGCTACGAATGCCTACAGATGAGATTGTTGGAAGAACCCGTTTATTGGACAATGAGATCAAGGTAAATGTACAACTGTTTATAAAATCATTTGATGTTGTGATCTGTTTATTTTCATCTTTAATAATGATTTCAAAATAAATTTGATTTGATGTTTTGTAACTGAGCAATTTTCTTTGTCGTCATTTTCAGACATAGCCAACAATATCTGAGTTTATTGTATCTAGCCTTAAGGCTGAGCTGTCAATATATGTATAGTTAATTTAATGCAATGGTACAGGGTCTGTATGACTTATGGTAAAAAGCCACTGCATTGTGGACAAACTAGACGCTGGCAAAATGTATGAAGATCTATGCTACGATGAATGTATTCAGAGCTGATATGGTAAACACTAGTTGGGGCTTTATTTCCATGGTCTAGTGTGATTGGTCTTTTGGGTTTTAAAAAAATTGTCCAATTCCGTTGGCTTTGGCATTAAAAGTAAAAGGCAGAAAAAAGCCATATAATTGTTTCATATTAGAGGTCACATGCATGTGTTCATGTTTTTAATCAAAAAAGTAATAAGTTTGCTATAAATAGAAATAATTTGTTCACTAGATTGGTATATACTATAAAACCCACCATGTTTTTGAACCATAGAAGCTTTCAAAAACGACTTATCCGTCCACCTACTAAAGAGCAGCATTAATCGTCAAAAAGATGGCGCTGGTTACCTTTACCTGAAGAAGAAGAACCAAGATCTTTTGATCAAGGTTTAGCTGTGCATAAAATATACCATTACAAATCACATGATTTATCAAGTGTTTCAAGTATTTGGGGCATCAAGCAACCATGACTGCATATCATTTTATTTTTGTCTAAAAGGACTACATTGTTTAGGTCTATATGACCAAAAGATTATAATTGAAAAATGACTATCTTTAAACTTATTTGACTAAGATTGATTTAAAATGGAATGACATTCAAATGGCAGTTATTTCATTCTAATTTTCTTGCTGGTCTCTTTTAGGATATAACAACATATATAAATTGTATACAAGGATTTTTTTCTCATTTATTTAACATGTTTTGAACCTCTCATTAAGCATATACATGTCCCATTTCCTTATGGTTATTGTGTTATTCAGTTCAATAGCATTTTGACTTGAGTTTGAGGCAATATGTTTATTTCCTGTTGTCATTATCTATTATTGTTTAAGCAGACATTACTGAACTCATACTCATACTCATTCTTTTTGACAGCTATTCTTTTTACTTTCTGTTTTTGATTTTTCAATTCTTGTAGATTATGAAATCTGAATTAATGAGAATTTCACATGAGCTTCAAACACAGAAGGAAAAGATCAAAGAAAATACAGAGAAGATTAAAGTGAACAAAACATTGCCATATCTTGTTTCAAATGTTATTGAGGTAAGCCTAATCTTTTCTTGTTTTTGAATAGGTTTGATGTGAAGCATGGAGTCAAATGCAGTGTTGATTGTCAGCAATCTCTTTATTTTTTCATTTTTATTGTGAACCGGAAGGGTTGCAGGGACAACATTTTTACTAAATCAAAAATATCTTTTATTTCTTAGATGTTAATATTTTACAAAAGAATAGTAAGTGCTGTTTAACACTTAAAAAATAAACAACAAATATATGTTTGTTTTAATTTTAACCATTTTGTATTTTATAAAGAATTGTCTGTTAATTGTTAGGGGTTTTTGTTTTTTAGGAATTCTATTCAGGTTGATCTTATCTGATATTTTTTTGTTCATGTCCACTTTACTTTTATGCTTTTCTGGATAGTTGATTGCTTTTCAATTTTGTATCAATAGCTTTTGGATGTAGATCCTCAAGATCAAGGTGAAGAGGATGGAGCAAATATTGATTTGGATGCGCAGAGGAAGGGAAAATGTGCTGTAATTAAAACATCTACGAGACAGGTAATTTCGTAGGGGATTTTTTGTTTGTCTTTGCTTTTGTTGTTATAGTTATCAAAACTCTGGACTTCTGAGTAAAAAAACTTAAGTATCTACTTAAAAATCAAATCCAGGTCATGTCCTTTCAATGTAGCAAGTGACTTTTTACACCACCAGTTACTCACTCTGGGCCATAGGACGCATATATAATAAATTATTGCCAGTCACCCTAATCTCTCTTCTTTTTTTTTCCTTTTACTTTATTTTTTCAGACTTACTTTTTACCTGTGATTGGATTGGTGGATGCTGAAAACTTGAAACCTGGAGATCTGGTTGTAAGTCATAAATTCCTGATTTACTCTTCAATTCAGCTTTGATTACCTCAAAGGAGAGCATGTTTGCATACGGATATTGTTTGACATGTTTTAATTTAATCCTTATTGCTAATTGTTGTGTTGAAATATGTTCAATGCAAAACTATATCAGAATATAACATTGTGACCAATGGACAACCACAACTGCAGGACAGCTACAGTCAAGTCCTGTTGTTTTAATTTGTTTATATAATTTCTTCATTTTAGATATTCACACACAATATGCATTTCAGTATTAATTATAATTTGAATGAGTTGCAACCACCCTTTTGCCAGGAGCTTTCATTTGGATATGGCAATATTATGTTATATAATATTTTTATGAATAGGTTTTCCTGTCATTCAGAAATTCAAGAAATATTTTACTTAAACCTCAAAAAATACCAGGGAGGTAATTAATGTAAGGTAGTATTTAATTCACACCATACCATTGTTGTATATATTTGAGAATGATTGATGTAGCATTTAGGCCAAATTGGTTATGCAAGACCATTCATTTTTACTCTTTATAAAGTTGGCAACTATATATACATTTGGTAAATGTAGTTTTTTGTCTTGTTTTGAAAACTATTTCAACGAAATTAATTTGTTTCCATTTTATATTTTCAGGGTGTAAACAAAGATTCTTACCTTATTCTTGAAACTCTTCCTGCTGAGTAAGTATGAGTATGCATGTTTTTTTCTCTTTTTTAAAGGCGTATTTAGATATAATCTTAATGAATATTCAAGAACTTGAATTTGAAATAGTGATATTTTTGTTTACTTTGATGAATTATACATGTACAAAATTGCGATAATTTTTATGGGAAAAGAAAACAAAAAAAAATTATGTTTTGATAACTTCAATATTGCTTTGATATTTATAGGTATGATTCACGTGTGAAAGCCATGGAGGTTGATGAAAGACCAACAGAACAATATGCTGACATTGGTGGGCTTGATAAGCAGATTCAAGAGGTATCTAATGCAAATATCGTCTTTGATCTGTTAATTCAGAGTTTGTTTTATATAATAAATTTAATATTCCCTTTTAAAAAATGATCAGAAAGTAAAAATTAAGTTCCAAGGAATCAGAATACAATTGGTATTCATATTTTTTATTATTTATCATTAAAACCTGCTCAGATATTATTAACTGGGTGGGGTTCCTGACCTCCCATAGTGGGCAGGGAGGTACTTTCCATGTCTTCTATACCCCTCTATCTGTTTTCCAACGTGCTTTCTGTCTTTTTCTTTGTCTTTGTCTTTTGTCCTGACCCTGGCTGGAGAACTTGGCTGGGAACGAAACAGTCAAATGTATAGTTATAGTTTTGGGAAATGATCTTTTTTTCTTTGTAAATCATCTCTCTGTTATGTACTGTTATTTTTTTTTTTTTATAAATTAAAATATGTTTTGTAAACATTTGAGTGCATTCCTCTCAGTGGGAACATTTGCTGGTGTGAGACTTTTAGGTAATCTGAAACTAAGTACACTAATAGTGTGCTCTTGGGATCTACATCTGTTCCCTATTTGAACCATTTCCCCTTTGTCTTACTTTTTCCTCATGTCCTTTTAATTGTACATCTAGAATGTTTTTACTATCCATATTTTCTTTCTTTTAAAAAAATCAAACTTTCTGAAGTCTTGAGTAATTTTTAATTGATTTTTCAAATCAAATTGAGCGTTTTTCTGGAAGTAACAGCATGACAAAGCATGCTGTTTCTGTTATGTTTTAGTATGCTAATCAACTGTTTTTGTGATTTTAACCAAAGAACACAACCTGACAGTATGAGTAAAAGAGTTATCAATAAAGTAGAAAGTTATGACTTAGTGCAAATTCTTTAATATATTTGCTTTTGTCGTAAAAAATTTTTTTTATGAAACTGTCGCAATTGGTATGCTGCCAATGCATTTATTTTTTTCCTTCTTCTTTTAAGCTTATTGAGGCAGTTGTTCTTCCAATGACACATAAAGAGAGATTTGAAGCTCTGGGGATCCAACCTCCAAAGGGTATGTTTATATAAGATATCTATATTCTTTTTACTCATTGGATATTTTCTATAGGTAATAAATTTGGGCAAACGCATTTCTTTATAACTCCTAGGTTTGGGCTTTTTCTTTCGTCTTTTTTTTTTTTTTTTTTATTTATTTATATATTTTTTGAACCATTGTCTGGAAACTATATATGAACGGACAGCAGTATTCCATCACTTGTATATTGACATTTCACAGGGATATACTTATAAGATTGGATTATTTAAGACTTTTCATCCGAGGTGTTTTTCAGACATATGATAATTTTGCATTATATAATAATGTAGTGTATTGTAGATTGCTAATGATAATTTGTTAAGTAGAAAACGTCAACAATAGTCAGCCATTTTGGAATCGAAGTGATTCTTTTTATTCTTGAAATAACGTAATCGAATACTGATATTTGGGTACTCAGGTATCCCACAATCTCCCCCTTAAAAAAAAATTAGATGATGTAAAAAAAAAAAGAGCTATTATACTTTCGCTCGTTTTGGTTTACATAATGGTTCATTCATTCTTACATTTGTTTTATACAGCTTAAATGATTAATTAAGTAAATGAGAAAAAAAAATAAAATAATGTTTGCATACGAGGGAAAAAAAAATTATCTCATATATCAATGATGAGTAAGAAAAAGTGTTTCTTCTGTGTAGTACTAAACTAGTTGAAGTGGTCAACAGTTCATAATGATAAAAGAAAACACAGTAATGGACTCTAATAGTCTTAACTAGTGTCTACTTCGTGCGGCTGTGTAGATGCAAAGTGTTTTTATGTTTGTGGTCGCAACGTCACAAATATTTCTTCCAATATTATAGTCGAAGCTTAAGGCTTATAAATGGCCCTGCCTACAGTGTGAATTTGTTTGGTTTTCTCACGTTGCGACCACTTCTCGTAGTGTAAGGTGCACTTGTAGTGTTGTGATTGTTTTGAGATTGCGTTCTCTGTGACATGTTGTCAGAGAGACTTAGAGAATTTGGGAATTCTCTATGTGGTGAGGGCGGGACCTCGACCTGTGACCGCGTAGAATTTGGATCTCGGTCATTCGCTGGGGTTGTTTGAACCATGGTTGGTATCTCTGTCGTTCTGAAGTTTGGGACGATGTCCAATAGTGGTGCCGGTGCTGGTTTGCTTGTGATTGCAGGGGCGTTTGTGTGAACAATTTGGTCGGAGTGTCGTCTCCATATGGCTCCGGGAGCTGTTTTGACTTCAAAGGTGCGTGTTCCCGTTTGGGCATGTATTACGCCGTGTTGCCATCGTTGGTGTCCGCGGTAGTCTCGGACCAGGACGTTGTCTCCGTTGTCGAAGTTCCTGGTGTTGGCAGAAGAGTGAGTACGAAGCTGACGGTCTTGACATGAAGATACTCTTGTATGAATGCTTGGTCGAATGATGTCTAGGTGAGTTCGCAGATGTCTGCCAAACATAAGTGATGCTGGGCTCTCGTTTGTTGTGGTGTGTGGTGCATTCCTATAAGCAAACAGGAATCTTGCCAGTTTGGTATGGATGGTACCCTTCTCATCTTTTGAAGCTTTCATAGCTTGTTTGAAAGTTTGGACCATTCGCTCAGCCAGCCCGTTGGTTGCTGGGTGGTAGGGTGTGCTAAGGGTGTGCTTGATTCCATTGACCTTTGTGAAGGATTTGAATTCATTGGATGTGAACTGCACACCGTTGTCAGATACGAGCTGTTCAGGTAAACCAAATCTTGCAAAAAGATTGCTCAATATATTGATTGTTGAAATGGATGTGGCGTTGGATGTCGGTATTATTTCGGCCCATTTGGAATGGGCGTCGACGACCACTAAAACATTAATCCCATGAATGGTCCCGCGAAGTCTATTTGAATTCTTTGCCATGGCTTGTCGGGCCAGTGCCATGGGTGAAGAGGAGCTTTCGGTGGATCAGGTTGAACTGAAGCACAACCAGGGCACCCTTTTGTAGTTGCCTCGATTTGTTTGTCAATAGCAGGCCACCAGAAGTATCCCCTAGCCAAGTTTTTCATTTTGACTATACCAATGTGTCCTTCATGAAGAACACTTAAGATTTTTGCATGCAGTTTTTGTGGAGGGATGAGTCTATATCCCCAAAAGAGACAGTTTTGTTGCACTGACAGTTCGTTTTGTTTGTTGAAGTAAGGTTTCAGTTCTTCGTTGACTGTGTTTGGCCATCTGTCAGTTTGGACGTAATGTATGACTTGTGACAGTGTTTTGTCGTGGCGTGATTCTTTGGCAACGTTTGCTGCGTTGACTGGTAAGGACTCTATTACTTCTGTATAGAATAGTTCATCTGCTGAATCGGCCTCTTGACTTGAGTTTGTGGTGGGTAAAGGCAATCGTGAAAATCCGTCTGCATTAGCGTTTGACTTGGAGTTCCTGTATTCGATTGAGTAGTCGAAGGCTGAAAGGAAAATTGCATATCTCTGTTGTCTGGCTGCAGACATTGCAGGGACTGGTTTTGTGGGCGAGAAGATGTATTTGAGTGGCTGATGGTCAGTGATTAGTGTAAAGTGCCTGCCACATACATAATTGAAGAACTTTTTAACACCCCATGTGATAGCTAGAGCTTCTCTGTCTAGTTGGGAGTAATTCTGTTCTGCCTTATTGAGGGTTCTTGAGGCGTATGCAATAGGTCTTTCGTCGCCTTCTGGTGTGATGTGCGAGAGAACGCAGCCGATGCCGTATGGTGAAGCGTCACAGGCGAGTCGCAATGGTCGATCGGGGTCGTAGCGCATGAGGACTTTGTCCGAAGCGATCATTGTTTTTATTTGAATGAAAGCATGATCAGCTTCAGTTGACCATTCAAATTTTGTGTTATCCTGTAGAAGATTGTACAGTGGCTTCGCAATTTGAGCTACATTTTCCAGCCACTTGTGGTAATAATTTACAAGCCCGAGGAATGATCTGAGTTGTGTTTTGTTTGTTGGCTGTGGTGCGTCGATGATGGCCTTGACCTTGTTTTCGGTTTTGTGCAAGCCATTTTTGGTTATTTTGACACCGCAAAAGATAACTTCGTCTTGGAAGAATTGGCATTTTTCAAGATTGACCTTCAGTCCATACTCTTGAAGTCTAGCTAGGACTAGTAGCAGATTTTGCCAGTGTTCATCGTTTGTTTTCCCTGTGACTATCATGTCATCTTGGTTGCATTGAACTCCGGGTGTTCCCTGGAGGATTGTGTCTATTGTCTTTTGCCAAATTGCTGGTGACGAAGAAATACCAAACGCTAAACGGTTGAAGGAATACAGTCCTTTTGACGTGTTGATTGTTGTTACTTTTTGTGACGCGCTGTCTAAAGGGAGCTGAAGGTATGCTTGTCTCAGATCAATTTTAGAGAATGTTTGACCTTGTTCCAAAGTAGCTAACATGTCTTCCATTTTTGGCATTGTGTATTGCTCTGTGTTAAGTGCTGGGTTGACTGTTACCTTGAAGTCACCACATATTCTCACTGTTCCATTGCTTTTCAATACGGGTACGATGGGTGTGGCCCAATCCGAGGTTGCAATTTTTGTGATTATCCCTTGTTCTTCTAAGTTGTCTAGTTCTTTCTCAACTTTTTGTTTTAAGGCGTACGGCACTGGTCTGGCTTTGTGGAATTTGGGAAGGGCTCCCTCTTTTAGATGAAGTGTTGCCTCTATTCCTTTTATTTTTCCAATTCCATCTGAAAATATATCTTGAAACTGAGCTTTCAATTTTTCTGTATTGAATCTATCTTTAGGTGTCGTCATCTGATGTATGCTCTGCCAGTTCAGTTTTATAGCGGCCAACCAGTTTCTTCCCAAAATAGGATTGCTGCCTTTGTCAAGTATAAGGAGTGGCAGTATTTTCTTCTGATTGTTGAGTTCTACATGAACTGAAATTTTTCCCAGTGGAATAATGGTTTCACCTGTGTATGTTTTCAGACGAACAGCTGTCTTTTCCAAATTTGGGAAGGTTTTGAATGTTTTTGTGAAGTCCCTCTTCGTCATCACTGAAACAGCAGATCCTGTGTCAACTTCCATTTTTGTAGGAATATTATTGATTTGCAAGTCTACCTTTATTTTTGGTGTGTTTCCTTCCATGTGAAACATTTCCAGTGTAAAATTATCTTCGGAAACATTGTCTTCATCTAGCTCGTGAACTTGTCGGGATTGTGAGGTTCTGTCTCCTCCTCTCCTCTGTTGTTGGCTGCCCTTCCTGGCCTGACACACTCTCTGAATGTGTCCTTGTTTGTTGCATGACTTACACACTGCATCACGGAGGTAGCAGTCGGCTCTCCTTTGGTTATTTTTCCCACATGATTGGCACGGTGGGTATGTTTGTGAGTTATGTCTTCTGTTAGTAGGTAAAGGCTGATTTGTTTTTATAATGTTGAGATCAGCTGTTGATTTGCCGGATGTTGTTGTGTGGATTTCCGCTGCATCTCGCTGGGCAGTTTCCATTGCAAGTGCCAAAGCTGTTGCAGATTCTAAAGTGAGATTTGGCTCTTGCAAGAGTCTCTTTTGTATGGTTTCATCGCGTATTCCGCAAACAAATCTGTCACGCAGAGACATTTTTAAATTGTCTCCGAATTTGCAGTGTTCAGCCAACCGTTTTATGGATGCTAAAAAATCAGGAAGAGATTCGTCCATCGCTTGACTGCGTTTATGAAACTTGAATCTTTCAACTATCTCAAGTGGAGGGGGGCAGTAATGGTTGGACAGCAGTTTGCAAAGTTCTTCGTAACTTTTACTAAAGGGAAGGTCGGGTGACGTCAAACATCGTAGTGTGTTGTACGTTTTAGCCCCGATGGATGATAGCAGAGTTGCTGTTTGTTTCTGTTCGGTAATGTCGTTTGCAACAAAAAACGCATCCAGTCTTTCTTTATAGTTTGTGAAGGACTCTAGTCCTTCGTTGAAGGTGTCGGGTCTTGGCATGTTGGTATGTACACGTACAAGACTGGAGAATGCAAGCTCAATAGATGGTAGTAGTCTGTCAATAGATTATAGTTTTATGGCTTGGTAGAATGAAAATACATGTAAACGTTATTGCACTTATCTGGGTTCTAGATCCTCGTCGCCATTTGTAGTGTATTGTAGATTGCTAATGATAATTTGTTAAGTAGAAAACGTCAACAATAGTCAGCCATTTTGGAATCGAAGTGATTCTTTTTATTCTTGAAATAACGTAATCGAATACTGATATTTGGGTACTCAGGTATCCCACAAAGAGTTATGCAAAATTAAATACATTTCAACTTTTTTACAATTTCTCAATGGTTTCTTTTGCATACTTCTTGTTTTCCTGAATTAGAACCTTGTTTTTTTTTTTCTTGTAATTTGATCTTCTTGAATCAGCCATGACTGATTTACGAGCTTACATCTTTCACAACAAACCACATGTATAATCTGCCAGGTGTAGGTCAGAGAATTATTTAAGGCTGTTTGTCCATAACTTTCATAACAGCTCCTTTAGCTTTATCGTGCTTAAGATTATATTCAGTTTATTTTTGTAAACACGGATAGTGAATGCGGCTTATTAGTTCAGCTAAAAAGATATGTCACAATGGAGAATTTGAGAAGACCATGAAGTAAGCAAAGTTGTTCCAAACTGGGTAGTCAATAAATTGAACTTATGAAACAATGTAAATAATTTTTATATCTGCATGTCACCTGTTAGTTAAATGAAAGTTATTGGTCTTCTTCTAAGATACTCTAGAATTGCGTTAAATTAATGATTACGAATTACATTCAGCTGTGCTCTCATGATATTTGTTTTTTTGGCCATGTATTTCACAAAAGTTTTATATTTTCTTTTCAGAAATCAAATTGGCTTAATACAATTGAAGAGTTGTTTTCCAAAATGGATCAACTCCATTATTCAAGTTCATACAAATCTAAGGAAATTCTTGTGCCCATTGATGCTTAAAATAAAGTTTACACTTCAATTTATATCATGGATGGAAATCTCAAAAAGTAGAAAAATCGACTTAATGAGTTTTGGAAAATCGGCCTTCAATTGTTATGCATATCACTATCATGTTTGCTATTTACAAGCTGGTCTTTTACCCCTCCTCCCTTTTAATTTTTCTTTTTGTTTGTTTTTTCTTTTTTAAACATAAGAATGCTATCACAATAATAATGCACCCTTAAATATATTGTCAGGTGTACTGCTGTACGGGGCTCCAGGTACTGGTAAAACATTGCTTGCCAGAGCATGTGCTGCACAGACAAAATCTACATTCTTGAAATTGGCTGGACCACAGTTAGTGCAAATGTTTATTGGAGATGGTGCCAAATTGGTACGAGATGCATTTGCTTTAGCTAAAGAAAAGGAGCCTACCATTATCTTCATTGATGAATTGGATGCTATTGGTGAGAAATATCTTTTTGATTATATTTAATTTCAATTTTATTTTTTTACTAGTTTTTATTGTATACATTATATCATAAATAATTGAGGATACATAGCTATAAAGAATGACAGAGTTACGCAAAAGGATAATAATAGAAGCTGATTAATAGGTTTGAAAATCTTGGATTAGAGTTGCACAGTTTTTTATCCACAACGCGATTACCAAATTGAAATATTTGAATGCAATAAAATATTTTATGGACGATCATGCATCAATTAGTGGTAAAACATTTCCACATGAAAAAAGTTAGGGTGGTTAACATACCATAAAATAAAAGTGAAGTCAAAGATATCATCAAGGTACAACGGTACAATGGATAAATGACCATATAAAAATTACCAATAGGTCAGTGTCATATGAATTTAAACCAGACAGTTCAGACATTATCATACAGTGGAACCTCCCGATTACGACACCTCCGAATAGCGACAACCTCCTGATAACGACATTGACCCGTAGTCCCGATTTTTTTTCTATTTAAGATCAGTAAAGAGGACCTCCAAATAACGACGCACTTTTTGATAAAACCTCTGAATAACGACATCATTTTGGCGATTTTCGGCAGTTTTCGTAGATATCTGATACTAAAAATACCGAGTATGAGTACTCAAAGTTTATAAAAACGATTCCTGCTTGAACCAATGAGAACGCAGCTTTTGAAACCAATGAAAACGCAGCTTTTTTTGACGAATCTTGGCTGATATGCATTAATAAAAACCAAGGTATAAATGTAAGTGTAAGCAAGTAAACACAAAATCATGGAAAATGTGATATTATGTGGTGGTAGTAGTAGTAGTAGAGTAGTAGTAGTAGTAGTAGTAGTAGTAGTAGTAGTAGTAGTAGTAGTAGTAGTAGTAGTAGTAGAAGTATTAGTAATGATAATAATAATAATAATAATAATAATAAGTAGTAGTAGTGGTATTAGTAATAATAATAATAATAATAGTAGTAGTAGTAGTAGTAGTACAGGGATGCCACTTTTCCGGTTTTAGCCGGAAATCCGTTTTTTTTACCACCAGCCGGTTTTAATCCGGAACCTCCGGTTTTTGTCGTCGTCACTATTCCAAAAAAAAATAATTTTTTTTTAAAGATGGAGATTTGAGCCGGAACTTTTTCGCCGGGTGAATAATTTGGGCTGTCACCGCCGGTCGAATATTTGGGCACCTAAATGGTAGTTTATCTATGCCCATCCCCATCACAATTCCTCCTTTTTTAAAAAAAAAAATTTGATAAATAAACAGTGATTTTGAGAATTTCTCAGAAATTTTCCGCTGAATTTGCCGTGTCAAACATTTCCCTCAAAACCACAAAATCACCATTATTAGACCTGTAAATTCTCAGTCAATTAACTGAAATCAGTCAATTCGTCAAATTCAAATATTTTTAAAAAGGGAAGAAAGAAAAGAATAAAGAAAGAATTCATGAATCGTAGTCGATTGACTGTAAAGTTAACTAGGAATGTTCCACAGCCCCACGCATAGCTCATGGGCCGTTTATATTAATGATGGATATATATTGCCAAGGCTAAGCGACGCTTTTTAGAATTGCCGTGTCTGAACACACCCCAGTGTATTTTCACACAGCCTTCGTGAAATTATTTTTTCACTTTCGAAACCTGTCGTAGCCAATTTTAACTGAGCCGCCGAGCGATAAATTTCACTGTTTCGTCTAAGCCAAAATTGACCACATTTACTTGAAGGACAGGAAAAGTATGAGAAAGAAAAATTCGAAACACCGGAAGTTCGTAATGTAGACACCTCATAGAATTAAACTTGAGACACCTTCAAATCGAAAGTTAAATGATTGCTACAAGCACATCTCGATTACCTCATGTTGTAAACAAACTGGTTGACCGTTTCTAAGTTTCTTCACTGATTGGGTACCTAATTACAAGGAACAATGGTAAGTAGCCTAATTAATTCCCTCGCAATTTAGTTTTCTGCCATTGCTTTGCTCAAGTGAGCTTGCTGTTTACCTTTCATTTTGATTCTTTGGATTTTACCGCTACGGCGAATTACGAAGAGTTTCAGTTTCAGTCAATTTTTATAGAGCTCATTTACAGGTCTACATTATGTCTTATGTCATATTTTGACACCAGTGCAATAGTCTCGCGAAATTTAGTGACGGTCCCGTTTTTATGACGTCGGGCCAGACTGAATGGCACCAGATGTCACAATTGACACAGACGACCAGTGGTGTTCTTTGATTAGCAAGTTGATGGTTGAAGGGGAAGGGAGGGACACATCTCTCTCTCTCTCCTCTCTCTCTCTCTCTCTCTCTCCTCTCTCTCTCTCTCTCTCTCTCTCTCTCTCTCTCTCTCTCTCTCTCCTCTCTCTCTCTCTCTCTCTCTCTCTCTCTCCTCTCTCGCAACCATCCATTAAATCTTTACAAGAACTAAATTTATGTTTAATGATAAGAATGGATTTATACTAGTAATAGTAATATATTACATAATACCAATACAAAACTATGTTCCTGTTATTTTTACACTTTGCTTGCGTTTGACCGATAGACGGAGACACTTTCCTCCTTTTTGACAAATTGCTATTATTATCACTGAAAAAAAAAAAACACTCACCAAAACCACTACATCATCTCTACCACCACCACTATTACAACCACCACCACATCATCATCCCTACCAACACTACTACTACAAATAACACCACATCATCCCTACCACCAGTACTACTACAACTACCAGCACATCGTCATTCCTACCACAACTATTACAACCACCACCACACAATTATCTCTAAAAGACCACCACTACTACAACCACCACCACATCATCATCCCTACCACCACTACTACTACAACCACCATCACATCATCATCTCTAAGACTACTACTACTACTACTACTACTACTACTACTACTACTACTACTACTACTACTACTACTACTACTACTACTACTACTACTACAACTACTACTACTATCACCACCACATCATCATCCCTACCACCACTCCTACTACAACCACCACCACACCATCATCCCTACCACCACTACTACTACAACTACAACCACATCATCAACCCTACTACCACTACTACAACCACCACCACACCATCATCCCTAGCACCACTACTACTACAAATAACACCACATCATCCCTACCACCACTACTACTACAAATACCACTACATCATCATTCCTACCACAGCTACTACAACCACCACCATACAATCATCCATACGACCAGTACTACTATAATCACTACCACATCATCCCTACCACCACTACTACTACAACCACCACCATCATCATCCCTACTACAACCCCCAAATGTAATTACACTTTCAACTTTTGATCTTCACAATGAAAAATTTTCTCCTTTTATGTGACCAGTCATTCTCACCCCTGATAGCTATTGATATAAATTTGTCTATATTTTGTTTTTAGCACCTTTCTTTTGTGTGTTATTTGCTCTCAATTGCAATAATAAGTACTGAAACAATATTCCATATTTGATATTTTTCAAATCCTTACAAAGCCCTTGACGTTGATTTGTATCTCGTCCGCCCAAGTTTTCAGGCTTTTTTTAATTTGCCTGGTGGCATCCCTGGTAGTAGTAGTAGTAGTAGTAGTAGCAGTAGTAGTAGTAGTAGTGTTTTTGTGGGAGGAGGAGGAGGAATTTTATCTAACTCGCAGCGTCCGAATTATCTGTTTTTGTTTGTTTTAAAGGGTTTTACAGCGCTTTTGACACATCTATGTCATATCAGCGCCAGTAAAAAGGAAGAAAATTGGATAGTAAAAAACATTCTAGATTTACAATTGAAATGACATAAGAAAAAGTAAGACAAAGGGGAATGGTTTAAATAGGGAACAGATGTAGATTCCAGGAGCACACTATCAGTGTACTCAGTTCAGATCATCTAAAAGTCTCATCCAGACACACGCACAAGAACCCTCTAAGAGGAATACACTACAATGTTTTGTTTGTTTTGTCAAATGTGAATAAAAACTGGTCCCGCGGGCCTTACCACGCCCACTTTGTCCGCCATCTTGGAAACCTCTAAATAACGATACCTCCGGATAACGACATAAAAACTCGGTCCCGTGGCATGTCGTTATCGGGAGGTTCCACTGTAGGTATCCCAAGCTACTGCTGTTAACAGGTGAATGTTTCTTCACAAATCATCAAAAATGAGGTCTCTTTGAACAGCCTCTCTTTCTCTTGAATTTTAAGTTATTGGTTTAAAAAAAAAAAAAAAAAAAATATATATATATATATATATATATACTATATATATACATATATAATATATATATATATATATATATATATATATAAATATAATATATATATATATAATATATTATATATATATATATATATATATATATATAATATATATATATATTATATATATAATATATATAATATAATAATATATATATATATATATAATATTATATATATATATATATATATATATATATATATATATATATATATATATATATATTATATATATATATATATATATTTTTTTTTTTTTTTTTTTTTTAAACCAATAACTTAAAATTCAAGAGAAAGAGAGGCTGTTCAAAGAGACCTCATTTTTGATGATTTGTGAAGAAACATTCACCTGTTAACAGCAGTAGCTTGGGATACCTACAGTGGAACCTCCCGATAACGACATGCCACGGGACCGAGTTTTTATGTCGTTATCCGGAGGTATCGTTATTTAGAGGTTTCCAAGATGGCGGACAAAGTGGGCGTGGTAAGGCCCGGGGACCAGTTTTTATTCACATTTGACAAAACAAACAAAACATTGTAGTGTATTCCTCTTAGAGGGTTCTTGTGCGTGTGTCTGGATGAGACTTTTAGATGATCTGAACTGAGTACACTGATAGTGTGCTCCTGGAATCTACATCTGTTCCCTATTTAAACCATTCCCCTTTGTCTTACTTTTTCTTATGTCATTTCAATTGTAAATCTAGAATGTTTTTTACTATCCAATTTCTTCCTTTTTACTGGCGCTGATATGACATAGATGTGTCAAAAGCGCTGTAAAACCCTTTAAAACAAACAAAAACAGATAATTCGGACGCTGCGAGTTAGATAAAATTCCTCCTCCTCCTCCCACAAAAACACTACTACTACTACTACTGCTACTACTACTACTACTACTACTACCAGGGATGCACCAGGCAAATTAAAAAAAGCCTGAAAACTTGGGCGGACGAGATACAAATCAACGTCAAGGGCTTTGTAAGGATTTGAAAAATATCAAATATGGAATATTGTTTCAGTACTTATTATTGCAATTGAGAGCAAATAACACACAAAAGAAAGGTGCTAAAAACAAAATATAGACAAATTTATATCAATAGCTATCAGGGGTGAGAATGACTGGTCACATAAAAGGAGAAAATTTTTCATTGTGAAGATCAAAAGTTGAAAGTGTAATTACATTTGGGGGTTGTAGTAGGGATGATGATGGTGGTGTTGTAGTAGTAGTGGTGGTAGGGATGATGTGGTAGTGATTATAGTAGTACTGGTCGTATGGATGATTGTATGGTGGTGGTTGTAGTAGCTGTGTAGGAATGATGATGTAGTGGTATTTGTAGTAGTAGTGGTGGTAGGGATGATGTGGTGTTATTTGTAGTAGTAGTGGTGCTAGGGATGATGGTGTGGTGGTGGTTGTAGTAGTGGTAGTAGGGTTGATGATGTGGTTGTAGTTGTAGTAGTAGTGGTGGTAGGGATGATGGTGTGGTGGTGGTTGTAGTAGGAGTGGTGGTAGGGATGATGATGTGGTGGTGATAGTAGTAGTAGTTGTAGTAGTAGTAGTAGTAGTAGTAGTAGTAGTAGTAGTAGTAGTAGTAGTAGTAGTAGTAGTAGTAGTAGTAGTAGTAGTAGTCTTAGAGATGATGATGTGATGGTGGTTGTAGTAGTAGTGGTGGTAGGGATGATGATGTGGTGGTGGTTGTAGTAGTGGTGGTCTTTTAGAGATAATTGTGTGGTGGTGGTTGTAATAGTTGTGGTAGGAATGACGATGTGCTGGTAGTTGTAGTAGTACTGGTGGTAGGGATGATGTGGTGTTATTTGTAGTAGTAGTGTTGGTAGGGATGATGATGTGGTGGTGGTTGTAATAGTGGTGGTGGTAGAGATGATGTAGTGGTTTTGGTGAGTGTTTTTTTTTTTTCAGTGATAAATAATAGCAATTTGTCAAAAAGGAGGAAAGTGTCTCCGTCTATCGGTCAAACGCAAGCAAAGTGTAAAAATAACAGGAACATAGTTTTGTATTGGTATTATGTAATATATTACTATTACTAGTATAAATCCATTCTTATCATTAAACATAAATTTAGTTCTTGTAAAGATTTAATGGATGGTTGCGAGAGAGAGAGAGAGAGAGAGAGAGAGAGAGAGAGAGAGAGAGAGAGAGAGAGGAGAGAGAGAGAGAGAGAGAGAGAGAGAGAGAGAGAGAGAGAGAGAGAGGGAGAGAGAGAGAGATGTGTCCCTCCCCTTCCCCTTCAACCATCAACTTGCTAATCAAAGAACACCACTGGTCGTCTGTGTCAATTGTGACATCTGGTGCCATTCAGTCTGGCCCGACGTCATAAAAACGGGACCGTCACTAAATTTCGCGAGACTATTGCACTGGTGTCAAAATATGACATAAGACATAATGTAGACCTGTAAATGAGCTCTATAAAAATTGACTGAAACTGAAACTCTTCGTAATTCGCCGTAGCGGTAAAATCCAAAGAATCAAAATGAAAGGTAAACAGCAAGCTCACTTGAGCAAAGCAATGGCAGAAAACTAAATTGCGAGGGAATTAATTAGGCTACTTACCATTGTTCCTTGTAATTAGGTACCCAATCAGTGAAGAAACTTAGAAACGGTCAACCAGTTTGTTTACAACATGAGGTAATCGAGATGTGCTTGTAGCAATCATTTAACTTTCGATTTGAAGGTGTCTCAAGTTTAATTCTATGAGGTGTCTACATTACGAACTTCCGGTGTTTCGAATTTTTCTTTCTCATACTTTTCCTGTCCTTCAAGTAAATGTGGTCAATTTTGCTTAGACGAAACAGTGAAATTTATCGCTCGGCGGCTCAGTTAAAATTGGCTACGACAGGTTTCGAAAGTGAAAAAATAATTTCACGAAGGCTGTGTGAAAATACACTGGGGTGTGTTCAGACACGGCAATTCTAAAAAGCGTCGCTTAGCCTTGGCAATATATATCCATCATTAATATAAACGGCCCATGAGCTATGCGTGGGGCTGTGGAACATTCCTAGTTAACTTTACAGTCAATCGACTACGATTCATGAATTCTTTCTTTATTCTTTTCTTTCTTCCCTTTTTAAAAATATTTGAATTTGACGAATTGACTGATTTCAGTTAATTGACTGAGAATTTACAGGTCTAATAATGGTGATTTTGTGGTTTTGAGGGAAATGTTTGACACGGCAAATTCAGCGGAAAATTTCTGAGAAATTCTCAAAATCACTGTTTATTTATCAAATTTTTTTTTTTTAAAAAAGGAGGAATTGTGATGGGGATGGGCATAGATAAACTACCATTAGGTGCCCAAATATTCGACCGGCGGTGACAGCCCAAATTATTCACCCGGCGAAAAAGTTCCGGCTCAAATCTCCATCTTTAAAAAAAAATTATTTTTTTTTTGGAATAGTGACGACGACAAAAACCGGAGGTTCCGGATTAAAACCGGCTGGTGGTAAAAAAAACGGATTTTCCGGCTAAAACGGAAAAGTGGCATCCCTGTACTACTACTACTACTACTACTATTATTATTATTATTATTACTAATACCACTACTACTACTATTATTATTATTATTATTATTATTATTATCATTACTAATACTTCTACTACTACTACTACATACTACTACTACTACTACTACTACTACTACTACTACTACTACTACTACTACTACTACTACTACCACCACATAATATCACATTTTCCATGATTTTGTGTTTACTTGCTTACACTTACATTTATACCTTGGTTTTTATTAATGCATATCAGCCAAGATTCGTCAAAAAAAGCTGCGTTTTCATTGGTTTCAAAAGCTGCGTTCTCATTGGTTCAAGCAGGAATCGTTTTTATAAACTTTGAGTACTCATACTCGGTATTTTTAGTATCAGATATCTACGAAAACTGCCGAAAATCGCCAAAATGATGTCGTTATTCAGAGGTTTTATCAAAAAGTGCGTCGTTATTTGGAGGTCCTCTTTACTGATCTTAAATAGAAAAAAAATCGGGACTACGGGTCAATGTCGTTATCAGGAGGTTGTCGCTATTCGGAGGTGTCGTAATCGGGAGGTTCCACTGTATGATAATGTCTGAACTGTCTGGTTTAAATTCATATGACACTGACCTATTGGTAATTTTTATATGGTCATTTATCCATTGTACCGTTGTACCTTGATGATATCTTTGACTTCACTTTTATTTTATGGTATGTTAACCACCCTAACTTTTTTCATGTGGAAATGTTTTACCACTAATTGATGCATGATCGTCCATAAAATATTTTATTGCATTCAAATATTTCAATTTGGTAATCGCGTTGTGGATAAAAAACTGTGCAACTCTAATCCAAGATTTTCAAACCTATTAATCAGCTTCTATTATTATCCTTTTGCGTAACTCTGTCATTCTTTATAGCTATGTATCCTCAATTATTTATGATATAATGTATACAATAAAAACTAGTAAAAAAATAAAATTGAAATTAAATATAATCAAAAAGATATTTCTCACCAATAGCATCCAATTCATCAATGAAGATAATGGTAGGCTCCTTTTCTTTAGCTAAAGCAAATGCATCTCGTACCAATTTGGCACCATCTCCAATAAACATTTGCACTAACTGTGGTCCAGCCAATTTCAAGAATGTAGATTTTGTCTGTGCAGCACATGCTCTGGCAAGCAATGTTTTACCAGTACCTGGAGCCCCGTACAGCAGTACACCTGACAATATATTTAAGGGTGCATTATTATTGTGATAGCATTCTTATGTTTAAAAAAGAAAAACAAACAAAAAGAAAAATTAAAAGGGAGGAGGGGTAAAAGACCAGCTTGTAAATAGCAAACATGATAGTGATATGCATAACAATTGAAGGCCGATTTTCCAAAACTCATTAAGTCGATTTTTCTACTTTTTGAGATTTCCATCCATGATATAAATTGAAGTGTAAACTTTATTTTAAGCATCAATGGGCACAAGAATTTCCTTAGATTTGTATGAACTTGAATAATGGAGTTGATCCATTTTGGAAAACAACTCTTCAATTGTATTAAGCCAATTTGATTTCTGAAAAGAAAATATAAAACTTTTGTGAAATACATGGCCAAAAAAAACAAATATCATGAGAGCACAGCTGAATGTAATTCGTAATCATTAATTTAACGCAATTCTAGAGTATCTTAGAAGAAGACCAATAACTTTCATTTAACTAACAGGTGACATGCAGATATAAAAATTATTTACATTGTTTCATAAGTTCAATTTATTGACTACCCAGTTTGGAACAACTTTGCTTACTTCATGGTCTTCTCAAATTCTCCATTGTGACATATCTTTTTAGCTGAACTAATAAGCCGCATTCACTATCCGTGTTTACAAAAATAAACTGAATATAATCTTAAGCACGATAAAGCTAAAGGAGCTGTTATGAAAGTTATGGACAAACAGCCTTAAATAATTCTCTGACCTACACCTGGCAGATTATACATGTGGTTTGTTGTGAAAGATGTAAGCTCGTAAATCAGTCATGGCTGATTCAAGAAGATCAAATTACAAGAAAAAAAAAAACAAGGTTCTAATTCAGGAAAACAAGAAGTATGCAAAAGAAACCATTGAGAAATTGTAAAAAAGTTGAAATGTATTTAATTTTGCATAACTCTTTGTGGGATACCTGAGTACCCAAATATCAGTATTCGATTACGTTATTTCAAGAATAAAAAGAATCACTTCGATTCCAAAATGGCTGACTATTGTTGACGTTTTTACTTAAAAAATTTAATCTTTACAATCTAAAATAACTACAAATGGCGACGAGGATCTAGCCCCCCGATAAGTGCATAACTTTTAATGTATTTTCATTCACCAAAAAAACTATAATCTATTGACGACTACAAATCTATGAGCTTGCATTCCCATCTTGTACGTGTACTACCAACATCCCAAAGCCCCGACCCCTTTAACGAAGGCTAGAGCCTTCAAAACTTAAAAAAAGACTGGTGGTTTTTTTTGCAAAGACATTACGACAAAACAAACGCAACTCTGTATCATCCATGGGGGCTAAAACGTACAACAACACGATGTTTGACGTCACCCGCCCTTCCCCTTTAGTAAAAGTTACGAAGAACTTTGCAAATGCGCCAACCATTACTCCCCCCCCCATTGAGTAGTTGAAAGATTAAGTTTCTAAAGCAGTCAAGCGAGGGACGAATCTCTTCCCCTGATTTTTTAGCATCCATAAAAAAGGGTTGGCTGAACACTGCAAATTCGAGAAATTTAAAAATGTCTCTGCGTGACAGATTTTTTGCGGAATACGCGATGAAACCATACAAAGAGACTCTTGCAAGAGCCAAAATCTCACTTTAGGGAATTGCAACAGTTTGGCACTTGCAATGGAAACTGCCCAGCAAATGCAGCGGAAATCCACAAACAACTCCGGAAATCAACAGTGACCCAAACTTAAAAAACAAATCAGCCTTTACCTACTAACAGAAGACATAATCAAAAAAATACCCACCGTGCCAAAAAAAGGGGAAAAAAACCCAAAGGAGAGCCATGCTACCTCCGTGAGAGGTGAATCAGCAAAAAAAGGAAATTTAGAGAGTGGTCGGAGGAAGGGCACCCAAAAAACAGGGAGGGGGGGAACAGAACCTACAATCCGACAAGTTAGGAGGGAAAATTTTTCCCCGAAGTTTTTACACGGAAATGTTTCCAGGAAAGGGGAAACACCCAAAAAAAAAAAGGGTTTTAGACTTGAAACCCAAATTTCCTAAAAAAATGGAAGTTGCAAGGATCTGTGTTTCGTAGACAAGAGGGCTTCACAAAAACATTAAAAACCTTTCCCCCAATTTGGAAAAAAGACAGTGTTCGTTAAAAACAACACAGGTGAAACATTTTCCACGGGAAAAAAATTTCATTCTGTAAAATCAAAACGAAAAAAACTGCCCTCCTTATCTTGACAAGGCAAAACCTTTTTGGGGAAAAAAAAGGTTGGCGCTATAAAACAAAATGGCGAGCATACATCGATGAGACCCCAAAAAAGATGATTCAATCAAAAAATTTAAAAACCAGTTTAGATATATTTTAGGGAATTGGAAAAATAAAAGGAATAGGGCAACATTAACTAAAAGGGGGCCCCCTTCCCCCAAATTCCACAAACCGCCTTGCCGTACCCCTTAAAAAAAAAAATTTAAAAAAGAACAAAAAACTTAGAAGAAAAAGGGAAATCAAAAAATTTTGAACCTGGGTTGGGGCCCCCAAACCCTTTTTTTGAAAAGAAGGGGAACTGAAAAGGGGTGAAAAAGGTAACATCAACCAGTTTAAAACAGAGCTTTACACAATCCAAAAAGGAAGACAGAGCTATTTGGAACAAGGAAAACTTTTAAAAAATTGTCTGAAAAAAAAACCTTCAGCTCTTTTGAAGCGCGCCAAAAGAAAACAAAAAACGTAAAAAGGGCTGTTTTCCTTCAACCGTTTGGTTTGGTTTTTTTTCGTCCCCAGCAATTTGGCAAAAGACAATAAAAATTTTCCCCCAGGAACCCCCGGGGTTTAATGAACCAAAGACATGAAGTCACGGGGGAAAAAAAACGATGAACACTCCCCAAAACGATTCCTGCTAGCTTAAGAGTATGGGCAAGGGAACTTTAAAAATGCATTCTTCCAAGACGAATTATCTTTTGCGGTGTCAAAAAACAAAAAATGGCTTGCACAAACCGAAAAAAGGTAAGGCCATATGACGCCCAAGCCAACAAACAAAAAAACTCAGATCTTTGGGTTGAAATTAAACCCAAGTGGGTGGAAAAAAGTAGTAAATTGCGAAGCCATGTACAATTTTAAGGAAAAACAAAAATTTTAATGGTCAATAAGTGATTGCTTTCATTCAAAAAAACATGATCGCTTCGGACAAACCTAAAAGGCTACGCCCGTGGCCATTGCGACTCGCGTGCGCTTCCCCATACGGATCGGCGGGTTCTTCGACATCACACCAAGGGCGAAAGACCTATTTCTACCCTCAAGAACCCAAAAAAGGAAACAAAATTACCCCAAAATAGCAAAAAGTTTGCTATCACTGGGGTTTAAAAAAATTCTTTTTTTATATGTGGGGCACTTTAAAAAATAAATGACCTCAGCCATCAATTTAAACTTCCGCCCAAAACCTCCCGCGGGCTGCAGCAGACAACAGGGTATGAATTTTTCCCTTTTAGCTTCGCAAAAATCAATACAGGAACCCCAAAACAAACTAATGAGCGGTTTTCCGATTCCTTTACCCCCCCAAATCAAATCAAGGGCCGATTTAAATAAAATATTCATACAAAGTAATAGGCCTTTCCGGGAACGCAGAAAAAATTGCCAAAAATCACCCCCCGCAAAACCCGCAAATCAAAATTGTCCAAACTAAAGAGGCCAAACACAGAAAAAAAAACTGAAAAACCCATCAACAAACAAAACGAACTGTCAGTGCAACAAACTGTCTTTTTTTGGGGTAAGACTTCCCCCCAAAAAACTGCATGCAAAAAAATTTAAAATGTTTCGAAAGGCAATGGATAGTCAAAATGAAAATTGGTAGGGGTACTTCGGGGCCTGCTATTGACAAAAAATCGAGGCAATAAAAAGGGTGCCCGGTTGGGCTTCAGTTCAAGATCCACCGAAAGCCCCCCTTTACCAGAGGGCCCAAAAAGCCATGGAAAAAAAAATTTTAAATGATTCGCGGGCCATTTGGGTTTAAGTTTCTATGGTCGCGCCCCATTCCCAAAGGGGGAAAAAAAACCGACCCAAAACCCCAAAACCCCATTTAAACAATCAATTTTGAGCATCTTTTTGAAGTTTTTGGTTTCCTGAAAGTCGTATTAAACGGTTTGATTCCACCTAAATTTAAAAACCCCTTCCAAAGGTAAGGGAAAACGACCCCTTGCACACCCTCCCCCCGAACCAACGGGGGGGCGAAGGCCCCAAATTTCAAAAACTATGAAAGCTTAAAAGGGGAAAGGGTTACTCCATCCAAAAGGCAAGTTCCTGTTTGCTTTGGAAAATGCACCACAAAAAAAAACAACGGACCCAGTATTTTTTTTGGAGACACTGCGAACTAAAACCATTCAAAAGCTTTTTTTTCAAGTATTTTCATTCAAGCCGTCGTTCGACTCCCCTTTCCAAAACCCCAGGAACTGACAACGGGCAAGTCTGGCCGAGACTCGGGACCCAACGATGGCAAGGGTAATAACCCCCAAGGGAAAACGACCTTTGAAGTAAAACAGTCCCGGCCCCCTTGGGGGACGACACCCGACCAAAATGCCCCAAAACCCCCGCAACCAAGCAAACCCCACCCCGGCCCCCCAATTGGACATGTCCCAAACTTCAGAAAAAGAGCCCCAAAACCAGGTTCAAAAACCCCCGCGAATGACCGGAAAAAATTTTCTCCGGGGTAAGGGGTGGGGCCCCGCCCTCACCAATAAAACCCCCCCAAAATTTTCTCTGTTTTTGACCGTCACAGAGCCAATTCAAAAAAACACAAATAAATGATTTCCTACGGAATGGTCGAAAACGTGAGAAAACCAAAAAATTTTTCACACTGGGAGGGCCTTTTTAAAACCCTTAAGCCGATATTTTGGAAAATTTTTGTGACTGGAAAAACTAAAAAAAATTTGCTTTTAACAGCCGCCGAAGTAGACATGTTGATTTAGTCCTTACTGTGTTTTTTTATCATTTGAACTGTGCCACTTCAATGTTAGTACTAAAGAAAAACATTTTTTTACATATGTTATGAGTAATTTTTTTTTTCCTGTTTAAAAATTTTTTTATTTTTTTTTTTCATTTCTTAATTAATCATTAAGCTTATAAAAAAATGTAAGAAGAAAAACCCCTTATGAAAACCCCAAAACGACGAAAGTATAAAACTTTTTTTTTTTTCATCTCTAAATTTTTTTTTTGGGGGGTTGTGGAACTGGTACCCAAATTCGTATTTGTTACGTTATTTCAAAAAAAAAAAAATCCTTGATTAAAAAAGGGGTATTGTTGCGTTTCTATTAACAAAAATTTCATTAGCAATCTAAATACATCATTATTAATAAGCAAATTTCTTGTCTGAAAAAACCTGGGGGAAAAGTCTTTAAAAAATCAACTTTGTATATCCCTGTGAAATTAATATCAAAAGATGGAAACTGTGTCCCTTCATATTTAGTTTCCAGACAATGGGTTTAAAAAAAAATAAATAAAAAAAAAAAAAAAAAAAAAAAAAGCGAAAAAAAAACCCCCAAACCAGGGTTAAAAGAAAAAGGGTTTTCCCAAAAATTTTTACCCCAAAAAATACAAAAAAAGAAAAAATCTTTTATAAACTACCCTTGGAGGGGGTTTGGGTCCCAGGTTCAAAAATCTTTTAGTGTTGGAAAAATGCCAAAAAGCTTAAAAAAAAAAGGAAAAAAAAAAAATTGGCAGATCAATTCGACTTTAAAAAAAATTTTTTTTGAAAAAGCAAATTTTTAAAAATTTGTTTTAATCAAAATTTCCTTTATTTTAATCTTTTACTATACGTCGGGTTTTGGTTTTTTGGTTTTAAAAAACAAAAACGTTGTTGATTAAAAATAACGAAACGATGCTTTGTCATCGTTATTCCGAAAAAAGCTAAAAATTATTGAAAAATCAATTAAAAAAAAGACTTCAGAAATTTGATTTTTTTAAAAAAAGAAATAGGTAGTAAAAAAATTCTAGGTACAATTAAAAGGCTGGGAAAAGTAAGGGAAAAGGGGGAAAAGGTTTTTAAAGGGGGGCGATTAGATCCCGGCACCTATTAGTGTCCCTTAAATTTTCGATTCCAAAAAATTCAAAGAAAATTGTTCCCATGGGGAAAAGCTCAAAATGTTTACAAAACTTTTTTTAATTTTTAAAAAAAAAAAAAAACGACATAAAGAGTTTTATTTACAAAAAAAAAAAAAGATCATTTCCCAAAATTTTAAAATTTTATTTACTGTTTCTTTTCCCCAAGTTTCCAGAGGGTAGGAAAAAAAAACAAAGACAAAGAAAAGAAAAAAAATTTTGGAAAAAAAATTTAAGGGGGGGGGATAGAAAAAGGGAAAAGTACCTCCCCCCCCTTGGGGAGGTCGGAAACCCCCCCCAGTTAATATTTTTGGGGGGGGTTTTATGTAAATAATAAAAAATATGTTTAAATTTTTATTTGTTTCCCTTTGGGGAAATTAATTTTTACTTTCTGTCTTTTTTAAAAAGGGGGGTTTTTAAAATTTTTATTTAAAAAAATTAAAATTAACAGATAAAAAACGTATTTGTTAGAACCTTTTTTTAAAACTGCTTTCAAGAAATGTGCTATTGTTCTTTTTGGGTTTTTAACAACCCCCAGGTTTCCCCCAAATTGAATAAAATATAAAATTCAAAGCAATATTAATTTTTCAAAAATTTTTTTTTTTTTTTTTTTCCCTAAAAATTTTCGAAATTTTTTTAAAGGGTTAAAATTTTATAAAAAATAAACAAAAATTCACTATTTAAAATTCAAGTTTTTGAATTTCATTGATTTTTATCAAAATTTTTCCCCTTTTTAAAAGAGAAAAAAATAAATAAAATACTTATAGCGGGAAAAAGGGTTTTAAAGAATAGGTAGAATCTTTGTTTCCCCCTAAAAAAATTTTTTGGGAAAAAATTTTTTAATTTTTTTAAATAGTTTTAAAAACAAGACAAAAATACATTTCCCCAAAATTTTAAAATATTTTTCCCCAAATTTATAAAGATTTAAAAAAATAAAAGGGCTTGTAACCAATTTGGCTAAATGTCTCAATCATTTTCAAATTTTTACAAAAGGGTTTGGGTTTTTTGGGGAATTTTAAATTTTTCTATTACTTAATTACCTCCTGGTATTTTTTGAGGTTTAAGTAAAATATTTTTTGAATTTCAAAATGACGGGAAAACCCCCTTTTTTAAAAAAATATTTTATAAAATAATATTCCCCTACCCCAAAAAAAGTTGGAAAAAGGGGGGGTTTAAAATCTTAAAATTTTAAAAATTTAAAATGAAAGGGCATTTGTGTGTGAATTTTAAAAAGGGAAAAAAAATTTTTAAAAAAAAAAAAAAAAAAGGACTTGATGTAGTGTTGCTTTGGGGGGGTTTTCCTTTTTGGGCACAATGTTTTATTTATTTTTGTTTTTAAATTTTTCAACACAACAATTAGAAAAAAAGGTTAAAATTTTTTAAAACAGCAAAAAACCCCTATCCCAAAAAAATTTTCCCCTTTTGGGGGTAACAAAGCTGAATTGAAGTAAAACAGGAATTTTGACTTCAACAGATCTCAGGTTTCCAAAATTTTTCCCATCCCCTCAAAACGGTAAAAAATAAATCTGAAAAAATAAAGTAAAAGGAAAAAAAGAAAAAAAGATTAGGGTGTGGCAAAAATTTTTTTTATGCGTTTTATGGAGGTGAGTAAATGGTGGTGTAAAAGTCCTTGCACTTTAAAGGACATGGGAACCCCGGGGTTTGATTTTTTTTAAATATCTTAAGTTTTTTTTTCGAAGTCCAGAGTTTTGAAAATTAACAAAAAAGCAAAAAAAAAAACAAAAAAACCTCGAATTTCCGTTGTAGTTTTTTTTAAAATTCAGACATTTTCCCCCCCCGGGGATCCCCAAAAAAAAATTTGCTCCATCCCCCTTTATTGACTTGAGGATTAATCCCCAAAAACTATGATACAAAAAATTTTTAAAAAAAAAAACAATATCCCCAAAAAAAAAAAAATAAAGTGGCATGAACAAAAAATATAGAAAGATCAACCTGAAAAAGAATTCTAAAAAAAAAAAACCCCCCCAAAAATTAAAAAGCAATTTTTTATAAAAAACCAAAAAAATTTAAAAATTAAAAAAAAAAATTAAATTTTTTGTTTATTTTTTTGGTTAAAAAACAAATTCTATTCTTTTTAAAATTTAACATCTAAAAAAAAAAGTATTTTTGATTTAGTAAAAAAGTTTTCCCCAACCCTTCCGGTTACAATAAAAAAAGAAAAAAAAAAGAGTTGCTGACAATCAACATGCATTTGACTCCCTGTTTTAAACCCCCTTTAAAAAAAAAAAAGATTGGTTTCAATAACATTTGAAAAAAGTATGGCAAAATTTTGTTCCTTTAATTTTTTTTGTATTTTCTTTGATCTTTTCCTTTTTTGTTTGAGTATTGAAATTCTCATTAATTAGATTTCATTAAAAAACAAGAATTTTTTAAAAACAAAAAAAGAAAGTAAAAGGGAAAAGTGTCAAAAAAAATGAGTATGAGTATGGTTCGTAATGTCTGTTAAACAATAATAGATAATGACAAAAGGAAATAAACATATTCCCCCAAAAATAAGTCAAAAAAGCTATTGAATGAATAAAAAATTCCCCAAAAAAATGGGCTTTATATGTTTGAGGGTTCAAAACATGTTAAAAAAATGAGAAAAAAAAAATTTTCCCAAATTTTTTTGGGTTTTTTATCCCCCAAAAGGGCCCCAAGAAAATTGAATGAAAAAATGCCATTTGGTTGTTTTATTTTTTTAAACAATCTTAAAAAAGTTTAAAAAAGTCATTTTTCAAAAAAATTTTTTTTCTTTTAAAAACAAAAGTAGTCCTTTTGAAAAAAAAAGATATCAGCATGGTTGCTTGATGCCCAAAAAATTAAAAAAAAAATTATTATTTAATTTTAATTTTTTGCACACTAAACCTTGATTTAAACCAATTGGTATGCTGCCATGCATTTATTTTTTTCCTTCTCTTTTAAGCTTATTGAGGCAGTTGTTCTTCCAATGACACATAAGAGAGATTTGAAGCTCTGGGGATCCAACCTCCAAAGGTATGTTTATATAAGATATCTATATTCTTTTTACTCATTGGATATTTTCTATAGGTAATAAATTTGGGCAAACGCATTTCTTTATAACTCCTAGGTTTGGGCTTTTTCTTTCGTCTTTTTTTTTTTTTTTTTATTTAATTTATATATTTTTTGAACCATTGTCTGGAAACTATATATGAACGACAGCAGTATTCCATCACTTGTATATTGACATTTCACAGGGATATACTTATAAGATTGGATTATTTAAGACTTTTCATCCGAGGTGTTTTTCAGACATATGATAATTTTGCATTATATAATAATGTAGTGTATTGTAGATTGCTAATGATAATTTGTTAAGTAGAAAACGTCAACAATAGTCAGCCATTTTGGAATCGAAGTGATTCTTTTATTCTTGAAATAACGTAATCGAATACTGAATTTGGGTACTCAGGTATCCCACAATCTCCCCCTTAAAAAAAAATTAGATGATGTAAAAAAAAAAAGAGCTATTATACTTTCGCTCGTTTTGGTTTACATAATGGTTCATTCATTCTTACATTTGTTTTATACAGCTTAAATGATTAATTAAGTAAATGAGAAAAAAAAATAAAATAATGTTTGCATACGAGGGAAAAAAAAATTATCTCATATATCAATGATGAGTAAGAAAAAGTGTTTCTTCTGTGTAGTACTAAACTATTGAAGTGGTCAACAGTTCATAATGATAAAAGAAAACACAGTAATGGACTCTAATAGTCTTAACTAGTGTCTACTTCGTGCGGCTGTGTAGATGCAAAGTGTTTTTTATGTTTGTGGTCGCAACGTCACAAATATTTTTTCCCAATATTATAGTCGAAGCTTAAGGCTTATAAATGGCCCTGCCTACAGTGTGAATTTGTTTGGTTTTTCCTCACGTTGGCGACCACTTCTCGTAGTGTAAGGTGCACTTGTAGTGTTGTGATTGTTTTGAGATTGCGTTCTCTGTGACATGTTGTCAGAGAGACTTAGAGAATTTGGAATTCTCTATGTGGTGAGGGCGGGACCTCGACCTGTGACCGCGTAGAATTTGGATCTCGGTCATTCGCTGGGGTTGTTTGAACCATGGTTGGTATCTCTGTCGTTCTGAAGTTTGGGACGATGTCCAATAGTGGTGCCGGTGCTGGTTTGCTTGTGATTGCAGGGCGTTTGTGTGAACAATTTGGTCGGAGTGTCGTCTCCATATGGCTCCGGGAGCTGTTTTGACTTCAAAGGTGCGTGTTCCCGTTTGGGCATGTATTACGCCGTGTTGCCATCGTTGGTGTCCGCGTAGTCTCGGACCAGGACGTTGTCTCCGTTGTCGAAGTTCCTGGTGTTGGCAGAAGAGTGAGTACGAAGCTGACGGTCTTGACATGAAGATACTCTTGTATGAATGCTTGGGCGAATGATGTCTAGGTGAGTTCGCAGATGTCTGCCAAACATAAGTGATGCTGGGGTCTCGTTTGTTGTGGTGTGTGGTGCATTCCTATAAGCAAACAGGAATCTTGCCCCGTTTGGTATGGATGGTACCCTTCTCATCTTTGAAGCTTTCATAGCTTGTTTGAAAGTTTTGGACCATTCGCTCAGCCAGCCCGTTGGTTGCTGGGTGGTAGGGTGTGCTAAGGTGTGCTTGATTCCATTGACCTTTGTGAAGGATTTGAATTCATTGGATGTGAACTGCACACCGTTGTCAGATACGAGCTGTTCAGGTAAACCAAATCTTGCAAAAAGATTGCTCAATATATTGAAATTTTTGAAATGGATGTGGCGTTGATGTCGGTATTATTTCGGCCCATTTGGAATGGGCGTCGACGACCACTAGAAACATTAATCCCATGAATGGTCCCGCGAAGTCTATTTGAATTCTTTGCCATGGCTTGTCGGGCCAGTGCCATGGGTGAAGAGGAGCTTTCGGTGATCAGGTTGAACTGAAGCACAACCAGGGCACCCTTTTGTATTGCCTCGATTTGTTTGTCAATAGCAGGCCACCAGAAGTATCCCCTAGCCAAGTTTTTCATTTTGACTATACCAATGTGTCCTTCATGAAGAACACTTAAGATTTTTGCATGCAGTTTTTGTGGAGGGATGAGTCTATATCCCCAAAAGAGACAGTTTTGTTGCACTGACAGTTCGTTTTGTTTGTTGAAGTAAGGTTTCAGTTCTTCGTTGACTGTGTTTGGCCATCTGTCAGTTTGGACGTAATGTATGACTTGTGACAGTGTTTTGTCGTGGCGTGATTCTTTGGCAACGTTTGCTGCGTTGACTGGTAAGGACTCTATTACTTCTGTATAGAATAAGTTTCATCTGCTGAATCGGCCTCTTGACTTGAGTTTGTGGTGGGTAAAGGCAATCGTGGAAAATCCGTCTGCATTAGCGTTTGACTTGGAGTTCCTGTATTCGATTGAGTAGTCGAAGGCTGAAAGGAAAATTGCATATCTCTGTTGTCTGGCTGCAGACATTGCAGGGACTGGTTTTGTGGGCGAGAAGATGTATTTGAGTGGCTGATGGTCAGTGATTAGTGTAAAGTGCCTGCCACATACATAATTGAAGAACTTTTTAACACCCCATGTGATAGCTAGAGCTTCTCTGTCTAGTTGGGAGTAATTCTGTTCTGCCTTATTGAGGGTTCTTGAGGCGTATGCAATAGGTCTTTCGTCGCCTTCTGGTGTGATGTCGAGAGAACGCAGCCGATGCCGTATGGTGAAGCGTCACAGGCGAGTCGCAATGGTCGATCGGGGTCGTAGCGCATGAGGACTTTGTCCGAAGCGATCATTGTTTTTATTTGAATGAAAGCATGATCAGCTTCAGTTGACCATTAAAATTTTGTGTTATCCTGTAGAAGATTGTACAGTGGCTTCGCAATTTGAGCTACATTTTCCAGCCACTTGTGGTAATAATTTACAAGCCCGAGGAATGATCTGAGTTGTGTTTTGTTTGTTGGCTGTGGTGCGTCGATGAGGGCCTTGACCTTGTTTTCGGTTTTGTGCAAGCCATTTTTGGTTATTTTGACACCGCAAAAGATAACTTCGTCTTGGAAGAATTGGCATTTTTCAAGATTGACCTTCAGTCCATACTCTTGAAGTCTAGCTAGACTAGTAGCAGTTTTTTGCCAGTGTTCATCGTTTGTTTTCCCTGTGACTATCATGTCATCTTGGTTGCATTGAACTCCGGGTTTCCCTGGAGGATTGTGTCTATTGTCTTTTGCCAAATTGCTGGTGACGAAGAAATACCAAACGCTAAACGGTTGAAGGAATACAGTCCTTTTGACGTGTTGATTGTTGTTACTTTTTGTGACGCGCTGTCTAAAGGGAGCTGAAGGTATGCTTGTCTCAGATCAATTTTTAGAGAATGTTTGACCTTGTTCCAAAGTAGCTAACATGTCTTCCATTTTTGGCATTGTGTATTGCTCTGTGTTAAGTGCTGGGTTGACTGTTACCTTGAAGTCACCACATATTCTCACTGTTCCATTGCTTTTCAATACGGGTACGATGGGTGTGGCCCAATCCGAGGTTTGCAATTTTTGTGATTATCCCTTGTTCTTCTAAGTTGTCTAGTTCTTTCTCAACTTTTTGTTTTAAGGCGTACGGCACTGGTCTGGCTTTGTGGAATTTGGGAAGGGCTCCCTCTTTTAGATGAAGTGTTGCCTCTATTCCTTTTATTTTTCCAATTCCATCTGAAAATATATCTTGAAACTGAGCTTTCAATTTTTCTGTATTGAATCTATCTTTAGGTGTCGTCATCTGATGTATGCTCTGCCAGTTCAGTTTTATAGCGGCCAACCAGTTTTCTTCCCAAAATAGGATTGCTGCCTTTGTCAAGTATAAGGAGTGGCAGTATTTTCTTCTGATTGTTGAGTTCTACATGAACTGAAATTTTTCCCAGTGGAATAATGGTTTCACCTGTGTATGTTTCAGACGAACAGCTGTCTTTTCCAAATTTGGGAAGGTTTGAATGTTTTTTGTGAAGTCCCTCTTCGTCATCACTGAAACAGCAGATCCTGTGTCAACTTCCATTTTTGTAGGAATATTATTGATTTGCAAGTCTACCTTTATTTTTGGTGTGTTTCCTTCCATGTGAAACATTTCCAGTGTAAAATTATCTTCGGAAACATTGTCTTCATCTAGCTCGTGAACTTGTCGGGATTGTGAGGTTCTGTCTCCTCCTCTCCTCTGTTGTTGGCTGCCCTTCCTGGCCTGACACACTCTCTGAATGTGTCCTTGTTTGTTGCATGACTTACACACTGCATCACGGAGGTAGCAGTCGGCTCTCCTTTGGTTATTTTTCCCACATGATTGGCACGGTGGGTATGTTTGTGAGTTATGTCTTCTGTTAGTAGGTAAAGGCTGATTTGTTTTTATAATGTTGAGATCAGCTGTTGATTTGCCGGATGTTGTTGTGTGGATTTCCGCTGCATCTCGCTGGGCAGTTTCCATTGCAAGTGCCAAAGCTGTTGCAGATTCTAAAGTGAGATTTGGCTCTTGCAAGAGTCTCTTTTGTATGGTTTCATCGCGTATTCCGCAAACAAATCTGTCACGCAGAGACATTTTTAAATTGTCTCCGAATTTGCAGTGTTCAGCCAACCGTTTTATGGATGCTAAAAAATCAGGAAGAGATTCGTCCATCGCTTGACTGCGTTTATGAAACTTGAATCTTTCAACTATCTCAAGTGGAGGGGGGCAGTAATGGTTGGACAGCAGTTTGCAAAGTTCTTCGTAACTTTACTAAAGGGAAGGTCGGGTGACGTCAAACATCGTAGTGTGTTGTACGTTTTAGCCCCGATGGATGATAGCAGAGTTGCTGTTTGTTTCTGTTCGGTAATGTCGTTTGCAACAAAAAACGCATCCAGTCTTTCTTTATAGTTTGTGAAGGACTCTAGTCCTTCGTTGAAGGTGTCGGGTCTTGGCATGTTGGTATGTACACGTACAAGACTGGAGAATGCAAGCTCAATAGATGGTAGTAGTCTGTCAATAGATTATAGTTTTATGGCTTGGTAGAATGAAAATACATGTAAACGTTATTGCACTTATCTGGGTTCTAGATCCTCGTCGCCATTTGTAGTGTATTGTAGATTGCTAATGATAATTTGTTAAGTAGAAAACGTCAACAATAGTCAGCCATTTTGGAATCGAAGTGATTCTTTTTATTCTTGAAATAACGTAATCGAATACTGATATTTGGGTACTCAGGTATCCCACAAAGAGTTATGCAAAATTAAATACATTTCAACTTTTTTACAATTTCTCAATGGTTTCTTTTGCATACTTCTTGTTTTCCTGAATTAGAACCTTGTTTTTTTTTTTCTTGTAATTTGATCTTCTTGAATCAGCCATGACTGATTTACGAGCTTACATCTTTCACAACAAACCACATGTATAATCTGCCAGGTGTAGGTCAGAGAATTATTTAAGGCTGTTTGTCCATAACTTTCATAACAGCTCCTTTAGCTTTATCGTGCTTAAGATTATATTCAGTTTATTTTTGTAAACACGGATAGTGAATGCGGCTTATTAGTTCAGCTAAAAAGATATGTCACAATGGAGAATTTGAGAAGACCATGAAGTAAGCAAAGTTGTTCCAAACTGGGTAGTCAATAAATTGAACTTATGAAACAATGTAAATAATTTTTATATCTGCATGTCACCTGTTAGTTAAATGAAAGTTATTGGTCTTCTTCTAAGATACTCTAGAATTGCGTTAAATTAATGATTACGAATTACATTCAGCTGTGCTCTCATGATATTTGTTTTTTTTGGCCATGTATTTCACAAAAGTTTTATATTTTCTTTTCAGAAATCAAATTGGCTTAATACAATTGAAGAGTTGTTTTTCCAAAATGGATCAACTCCATTATTCAAGTTCATACAAATCTAAGGAAATTCTTGTGCCCATTGATGCTTAAAATAAAGTTTACACTTCAATTTATATCATGGATGGAAATCTCAAAAAGTAGAAAAATCGACTTAATGAGTTTTGGAAAATCGGCCTTCAATTGTTATGCATATCACTATCATGTTTGCTATTTACAAGCTGGTCTTTTACCCCTCCTCCCTTTTAATTTTTCTTTTTTGTTTGTTTTTTCTTTTTTAAACATAAGAATGCTATCACAATAATAATGCACCCTTAAATATATTGTCAGGTGTACTGCTGTACGGGGCTCCAGGTACTGGTAAAACATTGCTTGCCAGAGCATGTGCTGCACAGACAAAATCTACATTCTTGAAATTGGCTGGACCACAGTTAGTGCAAATGTTTATTGGAGATGGTGCCAAATTGGTACGAGATGCATTTGCTTTAGCTAAAGAAAAGGAGCCTACCATTATCTTCATTGATGAATTGGATGCTATTGGTGAGAAATATCTTTTTGATTATATTTAATTTCAATTTTATTTTTTTACTAGTTTTTATTGTATACATTATATCATAAAATAATTGAGGATACATAGCTATAAAGAATGACAGAGTTACGCAAAAGGATAATAATAGAAGCTGATTAATAGGTTTGAAAATCTTGGATTAGAGTTGCACAGTTTTTTATCCACAACGCGATTACCAAATTGAAATATTTGAATGCAATAAAATATTTTATGGACGATCATGCATCAATTAGTGGTAAAACATTTCCACATGAAAAAAGTTAGGGTGGTTAACATACCATAAAATAAAAGTGAAGTCAAAGATATCATCAAGGTACAACGGTACAATGGATAAATGACCATATAAAAATTACCAATAGGTCAGTGTCATATGAATTTAAAACCAGACAGTTCAGACATTATCATACAGTGGAACCTCCCGATTACGACACCTCCGAATAGCGACAACCTCCTGATAACGACATTGACCCGTAGTCCCGATTTTTTTTCTATTTAAGATCAGTAAAGAGGACCTCCAAATAACGACGCACTTTTTGATAAAACCTCTGAATAACGACATCATTTTGGCGATTTTCGGCAGTTTTCGTAGATATCTGATACTAAAAATACCGAGTATGAGTACTCAAAGTTTATAAAAACGATTCCTGCTTGAACCAATGAGAACGCAGCTTTTGAAACCAATGAAAACGCAGCTTTTTTTGACGAATCTTGGCTGATATGCATTAATAAAAACCAAGGTATAAATGTAAGTGTAAGCAAGTAAACACAAAATCATGGAAAATGGATATTATGTGGTGGTAGTAGTAGTAGTAGTAGTAGTAGTAGTAGTAGTAGTAGTAGTAGTAGTAGTAGTAGTAGTAGTAGTAGTAGTATAGAAGTATTAGTAATGATAATAATAATAATAATAATAATAATAATAGTAGTAGTAGTGGTATTAGTAATAATAATAATAATAATAGTAGTAGTAGTAGTAGTAGTACAGGATGCCACTTTTCCGGTTTTAGCCGGAAATCCGTTTTTTTTACCACCAGCCGGTTTTAATCCGGAACCTCCGGTTTTTTCGTCGTCACTATTCCAAAAAAAAAATAATTTTTTTTTAAAGATGGAGATTTGAGCCGGAACTTTTTCGCCGGGTGAATAATTTGGGCTGTCACCGCCGGTCGAATATTTGGGCACCTAAATGGTAGTTTATCTATGCCCATCCCCATCACAATTCCTCCTTTTTTAAAAAAAAAAAATTTGATAAATAAACAGTGATTTTGAGAATTTCTCAGAAATTTTCCGCTGAATTTGCCGTGTCAAACATTTCCCTCAAAACCACAAAATCACCATTATTAGACCTGTAAATTCTCAGTCAATTAACTGAAATCAGTCAATTCGTCAAATTCAAATATTTTTAAAAAGGGAAGAAAGAAAAGAATAAAGAAAGAATTCATGAATCGTAGTCGATTGACTGTAAAGTTAACTAGGAATGTTCCACAGCCCCACGCATAGCTCATGGGCCGTTTATATTAATGATGGATATATATTGCCAAGGCTAAGCGACGCTTTTTAGAATTGCCGTGTCTGAACACACCCCAGTGTATTTTCACACAGCCTTCGTGAAATTATTTTTTCACTTTCGAAACCTGTCGTAGCCAATTTTAACTGAGCCGCCGAGCGATAAATTTCACTGTTTCGTCTAAGCCAAAATTGACCACATTTACTTGAAGGACAGGAAAAGTATGAGAAAGAAAAATTCGAAACACCGGAAGTTCGTAATGTAGACACCTCATAGAATTAAACTTGAGACACCTTCAAATCGAAAGTTAAATGATTGCTACAAGCACATCTCGATTACCTCATGTTGTAAACAAACTGGTTGACCGTTTCTAAGTTTCTTCACTGATTGGGTACCTAATTACAAGGAACAATGGTAAGTAGCCTAATTAATTCCCTCGCAATTTAGTTTTCTGCCATTGCTTTGCTCAAGTGAGCTTGCTGTTTACCTTTCATTTTGATTCTTTGGATTTTACCGCTACGGCGAATTACGAAGAGTTTCAGTTTCAGTCAATTTTTATAGAGCTCATTTACAGGTCTACATTATGTCTTATGTCATATTTTGACACCAGTGCAATAGTCTCGCGAAATTTAGTGACGGTCCCGTTTTTATGACGTCGGGCCAGACTGAATGGCACCAGATGTCACAATTGACACAGACGACCAGTGGTGTTCTTTGATTAGCAAGTTGATGGTTGAAGGGGAAGGGAGGGACACATCTCTCTCTCTCTCCCTCTCTCTCTCTCTCTCTCTCTCTCTCTCTCTCTCTCTCTCTCTCTCTCTCTCTCTCTCTCTCTCTCTCTCTCTCTCTCTCTCTCTCTCTCTCTCTCTCTCTCTCTCGCAACCATCCATTAAATCTTTACAAGAACTAAATTTATGTTTAATGATAAGAATGGATTTATACTAGTAATAGTAATATATTACATAATACCAATACAAAACTATGTTCCTGTTATTTTTACACTTTGCTTGCGTTTGACCGATAGACGGAGACACTTTCCTCCTTTTTGACAAATTGCTATTATTATCACTGAAAAAAAAAAAACACTCACCAAAACCACTACATCATCTCTACCACCACCACTATTACAACCACCACCACATCATCATCCCTACCAACACTACTACTACAAATAACACCACATCATCCCTACCACCAGTACTACTACAACTACCAGCACATCGTCATTCCTACCACAACTATTACAACCACCACCACACAATTATCTCTAAAAGACCACCACTACTACAACCACCACCACATCATCATCCCTACCACCACTACTACTACAACCA
>NC_088361.1:44168595-44173595 GCF_034508935.2 Berghia stephanieae
ATCCATGTGCCATTATGTGATAGTTTTTTTTAGCAGGTGATGGTCCAAATTAAAAAGGGTTTTCATGAGGCTGAGTATTAAGTTGCTATTCCATTTCCAAAAGTAATGCCTTCTTGATAATCTGGAGTGTACTTTTTGTCTCTATTGCTCAACGTTTAGTATTGGCCATTAGAAATAAACATATAAAAATTTTAGATAGAGAAAGCAATATGATCTGATAAATGATGATGGAAATTATTGTTTTAAAGAAATTCTGTCTCGTTGCAATTAATTGTTAATTTCACAAGAGGTAACACCAATCACATATATTCCCTAGGCTCATTTTTTCCCCCCAAACGAATATTTTGAAATTGAAAATTTCTCAAAGAACCCATTTACTTGGTCTGAGTTTTTTCATACTTTTATTGTACATAGAAATTTGACACTCTTGCATACTTTGACCTGTTTGAGATATACATTGTGCTTCTGTGGTGCATGCAAACTTTTCATGTTTTACTAAGTAGCCATCTGCTTTTATCAATATTGCACTATGATTTCATCAATAACACTGTGACTGATGATGAAATGCTATGGAAGTAAAACATGAGGATCATATTTTTAAAATATCATTTCCAGGGTATGATCGCCATGAGAAGGGAAGCCACAGAATTGACCCATGAAGATTACATGGACGCCATCATTGAAGTTCAAGCAAAGAAAAAGGCCAATTTACAATATTATGCGTAGACATTGTCTGTATCTGTATATATTTATTTGTCTCTGTATTTGAGAATGGGCAATGTGTGAGCGAGTGTAAGATGTATGTGATCAGTTGCAGTTGAATGGGTGTCAAATTGAAGTTTGATCCATGGTAATATTTTTATTTTCTGCTGTTGCTCTACAATCAAGCTTTATGGATGGTATAATTGGTAGTATGAAGTATTGTGAGAGGGGTCTTTAAAAGTTTGGGGAGGGGGTGAGAAAAATCTTTGTTATTTTTTTTTTTTTTCATTTACATGAGTTATGTAATAAAATTAATTGATATCTCATTTCTCGTTTCTTATTGTTTTAAATTTTATTCCAGTTTAGAATATATCTAAGAAGGCTAGTGGGAGTCAGCTGTAGTTTAAAGAAAGAGTGAGTAGGTATATCCATATTTGAGTTAAACAAAATAAATTACAGTGCAACCTCTGGATAACAACATTGCCTGGGACTGGAAAGTTATGTCGATATTCAAGTGGTATGACACTCGCTTTCAGGTCGGAAGGTCCTGGGTTCGAGCCTCGCTCAGTGCATAGTTGAGTCCTTGGAGAAGGCGATTTACTCACCTTCTCTCACCGTACTTGGGTGTAAAATGAGTACCTGGCCGTTAACAGCATTGTCTCTTTCGGGGGAAAAAATTGTAATATCGCCTAACAGGTTTCATGTCTCGTACTACGTTTTACATGTTGCTGTTGTTCAAGGAGAGACTCTTTGTAAAATGCTTTGAGCACATTTTGTTCATTGCGCTATATAAAAGCTCAATTTTTATTTTTTTATAGAATCCTGATAAAGCCAACACCTTGGAAACACTGGTTGACTTTATCCTTTTTCAATGGAGCACACTTAGATAAATTTGAGACTGACAAGAGGTGTTGATTTTATGAGGATTCCACTGTATGGGATAAACAAACTAATGTAGATAAACTGCCTATAATTGTGCCAAGTAATGCGTAGTTTTATTAAGAATTTACTATACAGACATATGTATATTTGAATGTTACCAAAGAATGGAAGTTTTATCACAAGTCACAAAGTACAGCATTGATTCTTTCTGTCAATCAACAATTGCAAGATTTTCAGATTTTTCTAACGCATTTGCCATGGACAACGCCATCATGGCTCCAGCATAAGTGACAGCATCACAGCTCCAAAAGATTACTGCACCCTGGCCTGAATTGTAACCTAGAAACTGGAGCTGGGTCTCCACATCAAATTGGTCAATGTCCAGCATCTTTCTGTAAACGTCTGGTTTGACGTAGCCCTCCATTCCAAAAATGGTCAGTTGCTCTGGTATACGGTGATTGAAGTCATTGATCTTAGTGCCGTTGAGATATTCGAATCGATTTGATGGGAACCACAAGGGAATTGTCTGTTGTGAAACAAAGTGGAAATTTGGCTGGTGAATTTATGATTTGTGGGGTTAATGGACATATATACTGCTGGTGTTTATTATTTGTGGATGTTTAAATGCTGATACCAATAAATCAGATGCCTCTTACACATAGCTAAGTACGTATAATGTACAAACTTGTCTAGCTTCGCCATTTTTGTGTAGTTTTATTTCTTCCAGTCATAAGGATTTTCTTTCAACTGGTGAAAAGGCTTTTCAATTAAATGTGTTAAGTCTTACCACTTGCTTCAACTTCAACATGATATTGAAATCCCATTAAAATACATGTAGTCAAATTGGGTGGGTTCCTGACCTCTCATAGTGGGCTGGGAGGCACTTACTGTCTCTTCTATATCCCTATATAAGTTTTCCAACATGCTTTCTGTCTTTGTTTTGGAATGAGATTACGTACTTAGTTTTGTCCTGGCCCTTGCTGGGAGGCAAGCAGAGAGAATTTTGGGAGTTGATATTTTTGTCTTCAAAATATCCCTGATATACACTGTATTATTTTTGTTTTGCATATACAGTGGAACCTCCCGATAACGACATGCCACGGGACCGAGTTTTTATGTCATTATCCGGAGGTGTCGTTATTTAGAGGTTTCCAAGATGGCGGTCAAAGTGGGTGTGGTAAGGCCCGCGGGACCAGTTTTTATTAACATTGACAAAACAAACAAAACATTGTAGTGTATTCCTCTTAGAGGCTTCTTGTGCGTGTGTCTGGATGAGACCTTTAGGTGATTTGAACTGAGTACACTGATAGTGTGCTCCTAGAATCTACATCTGTTCCCTATTTAACCATTCCCCTTTGTCTTACTTTTTCTTATGTCATTTCAATTGTAAATCTAGAATGTTTTTTACTCTCCAATTTTCTTCCTGGCGCTGATATTACATAGATGTGTCACAAGCGCTGTAAAACCCTTTAAAACAAACAAAAACAGGTAATTCGGACGCTATGAGTTAGATAAAATTCCTCATCCTCCTCCCACAAAAACACTACTACTACTACTACTACTGCTACTACTACTACTATTATTATTATTATTTTAAAAAATTGAGCATTGATATAGCGCAATATGCACTTAACGTGCTCAATGCGCTTTACAAGGGGTCCCTGGTCAACAGCAACATTTAACATGTAGGACGAGACATGACGCCTGTTAGGCGATATTACAATTTTTCGGACAAAGACAACGCTTTTAACGGCCAGGTACTCATTTTACACCTGAGTACAGTGAGAGAATGTGAGTAAAGAGTCTTTTCCAAGGACTCAACTATGCGCCGAGCGAGGCTCGAACCCAGGACCTTCCGATCCGAAAGCGAGTGTCATACCACTAGACCACATAGCCGCACTACTACTACTGCTACTACTACTACTTCTATCACCACATAATATCACATTTTCCAAGATTTTGTGTTTACTTGCTTACACTTACATTTATACCTTGGTTTTTATTAATGCATATCAGCCAAGATTCGTCAAAAAAAAAAATTAAAAAAGCTGCGTTCGCATTGATTCAAGCAGGAATCGTTTTTATAAACTTTGAGTACTCATACTCGGTATTTTTAGTGTCAGATATCTACTAAAATCGCCAAAATGATGTCGTTATTCGGTTTTATCAAAAAGTGCATCGTTATTTGGAGGTTTTTTTTATTGATCTTAAATAGAAAAAAAAATCGGGACCACGGGTCAATGTCGTTATCAGGAGGTTGTCGCTATTCAGAGGTGTCGTAATAGGTTCCACTGTATATGATTTGTAAATATTTGAGTGTGTTCCTCTTAGACTCTTAGTGGGGACCTGAGCTTGTGTCAGGATGAGACATTTAGGTGATCTCAAACTAGTACACTGATAGTGTCCTCTTGGAATATACATCAGTTCCCTATTTGAACTAATTCCTCTTTGACCTTCTTTACATTGCAAGCGCCGTAAAACCCTTCAAAACAAACAACAAACAAAATAATCAAAATGTTATCATTTCCATATACATCATTTTGTACTTTACATGCTATTAAATGATATATACGTAATTGTATAATATTGTTCTTGTCTCTTTTATTTTATTTTTTTTTTTGAGGGGGGGGGGGGGGGGGGGGGGGGGGGGGGGGGGAGTAATGATACATCGTGATATTATGGTCTCTTTCCAACGATTTTTAGCCAATTCGTCCCATAAATGATAGTAGCCTATATATAAAGACCTTACCTCCCTATTTTTCTCACTGACGCTGAAAAATACATTTTTGACTCCAACATTTCCTCCAAGAGGTCTTGCCATCAACCACTTGGATACACCAAGCACTGTGACCTTCACCTCATCCGGGACAGAATCAATCCATCGTAGACTTCTGCGTTCTTCGTCATAAACAGACCACGTGTATATAAGACTATTGGCCGCCGTTGCTGTCGTGTAATACCGATCTTCTGCTCGATTCTGTAGAAACGAATTAGAAAAAGCAAAGCATTTGGCATTGATGCCAGTATTAATCGTATTCAACCATTATGATCTGAGGAGTTACAACCAGTTAAATGATAGGAGAAATTATATCTTGAAAGAATTTAAGCTTTGTTGTTAAAGGGTTAACACCCTCTATTAATTTAATAAAGGGCAACTCTGTCGAGTTCATCCTCACTGAAAATTGAACAGATTTGTAGATTTTCCATGCATATGAACTTGAGAGAGTTTGACATGAAGGGGGTCATGCGTTTGTGCGGCTATGTGGTCTAGTGATATGACACTCGCTTTCGGATCGGAAGGTCCTGGGTTCGAGCCTCGCTCGGCGCATAGTTGAGTCATTGGAGACGGCTCTTTACTCACATGTTCTGGGTTTGAGCCTCGCTCGGCGCATAGTTGAGTGCTATTTACTCACATT
>NC_088361.1:44178595-44186095 GCF_034508935.2 Berghia stephanieae
GTTTCTACGTTTTACGTCTTTGTTCTTGAGGATCCATCCTTCTGCGCCGTATGTCATCACTGTCCACACCGATACTTTTACAAATTTTATTTTCAATAATTAAAAATAAAAAATAAAATTAAGAAAGTGAAAATTGAAAATACATAAATGATAAATGAAATTCCCATTATCCATCCCAAAGGGAAAATTCTCTTTGTGGTCTTTTACAAGGGGAGATTGGAATTACCTGGGCGTCAACCGCAAGGCAGCGCCACAAATTGAACTGGACGAGGTGACTTGCCCACAGCAGCGCAGCGGAGAGCTGAATTAAGTACCAAAAACCAGTCACAAATTGTGACCCACTACCTCAAAACGGTGTTATTATGTCGGTTGAATTTGATGTTGCATGTTGAATTTATAGTAAAAAAATGTGAAACGTAGGTAATGTTACATTAAGGAGTGGTATAACTTCTTAAAATGAAAACAAAAAATAAACAACAAACAAACAAAAAACAAACAAAAAAAAAACAACAAAACAAAAACAAATAAACAATAATATTATTTCAAATAATATTCACTTTTTGATAATTTTCACGCCGATTAATACCGCTTCGTGACGGAGACGGTAAATTACTCACATCTATAAAGACATCTATACAGTTCCATTATACCATCTGCATATTTATTTAGCAATAAGTGCTACCCAGTGTTACGGGCAATCATTCTACTTGTGACCTATCGTCTCAAAACGGTTTTATGTCAGGAGGAACCAGGTGCCAAAAAAGTTATTTTAAGGTAAAAACGACCAGAGAAGTAATAGATCTGGCCACTGTAAGAAATTATACCTATTGTCTTCGATAAGACATATTCAAAGTGATACTAAGCTGCTAGAAGTTGCGGAATGCAAAAGTAATAAATAAATATGAATATAACATCTTTAAAAATGAACAAAATACCAAAACGGAACGCTTTGGGCTCAAAACCCTTCTTCAGCCAACCACTGAAGAAGGGTTTTTGAGCCCGAAACGTTCCGTTTTGGTATTTTGTTCTATTTTGAAAAAAAAAAGCTTTTATCTTCAGTTTCAGTTTTGTTTATTACTTGATAAGATATATTATAACAAGAACCCAAGTTTCGTATTTTCAACTTTAACATCAATTATTGCCACATAAATCATCCTGACATAATGCCATTTTGAGGCGTTGGGTCACATTAAACAAGCAATCGCTTACTCAGCGCTGAAGAGATCTGATAGGCCATCGGGCTTCTCCGCCGGTCCAAGAAGAACGTCGAGGAAATGGCTGTAAATTGGTGCAGGCAGATTGGAAATTTCCTGGAAAACTCGGATAATGTTGGTGGGATACGTTTGCCAGAAGTCTAAGTCTGGGTTGTATCGTTGTTGGAAGAACAACATCAGAGAAGTCTCGTGATCCACGTTCATTTCGTGGCTGTCAGCATACAGCTATAAGTGAGAGATTGGAAAACTATTACTATCTAGATCAACAGGAATTGGATTCAGTAGTCTGATGTCACGCGCCCGGCAACGGCGGCCATCTTGGTTCTAAACAAAGAAAATCATTACTTTTTATTCTTCATGCTGGCTAGAACTTTTCATTACCTTTTCATATGCCTTGTGATCAGAATGTGTAAAAGTCAAAACATGATCAAATTGATGGGTTTTTTTTCCTCTGGATACGCGTTTATGCTCGGCGGAGAAATATTTCATACGGCGTCCGCCATTGTTCCGATAGTTTAGAGCCAGTGTTACTAAGTTACCATACGTCATTAGGAAGGAAGTGACGATACGACTGTTGAAGACTATTGGATTCAATAGTCTGATGTCACGTCGCCCAGCAACGGCGCCATCTTGGTTCTAAACAAAGAAAATCATTACTTTTTATTCTTCATGCTGGCTAGAACTTTTCATATGCCTTGTGATCACAATGTGTAAAAGTCAAAACATGATCAATTTTATGTGTTTTTTTCCTCTGGATACGCTTTTATGCTCGCCAGAGAAATATTTCATATGGGCGACCGCCATTGTTCCGATAGTTTAGAGCCAGTGTTACTAAGTTACCATGCGTCATTAGGAAGGAAGTGACGTTACGACTGTTGAAGAGTATTTCCTGTAAGTTATTGAGTATTTCAATTTTTAGAAAATTCTTGTTCATCGTATAGATAGAACGAAGATAATGTCACTCATGTCTTTGTTATTGTTTTTTTTTTACCTTCCACGTTTATGAGTACTTCTCACTAAACTGTATGAACCAGACTATAAAAGTTCATAGTTACACATAGTTCTGTGTGTTGGTCCGCTATACTTCCGGATGGCAATGTCGTAACCTTCTTAGCCAAGCGCATACTATCTATAGTTCAAAGAATTGAATTGATTTAGATACGACTACTCGTATCATTAATGTTTGTGACAATAAAAATCTAGACAAATATGATTTATTATAATTATTTCAATATCATATTATAATGTATAACGCTAATTGGTAAAATATTCTATTTGGCCTTTGTCTATCTATTCGTCATTTTATATAGGCCCATGTAGAAGGAAATGGCAATTGTTAACATTTAATATGAAAAGCTATCACATGAGATTCACAATTTTCAATAAAACATACGAATATGTTCACCATTTGGCCAGGATAAATAGATTCGCCTTATATAGAGATGTACACATTTAAACCGTCTTAGAAGTTCAGCTTCTGAATTCAGCTATGCAGTCTTGTAATATGACACTCGCCTTCTGACCACAAAGGTCCAGGGTTTGAGTTCCGCTCTGAGCGACGTATACAGCTTGAATCCTTGGAAAGGGCTCTTTACTCATATTCTCTCACCGTACTCAGGTGTAAAATGAATATCAAACCGTTAACAGCATTGGCTCTGCTGGAAAAAAATATTGTAATATTGCCTAACAAAAATCATATTTATCTTATTGGCCGGGGCCCCTTGTAAAGCGCTTTGAGCACGTTTAGTGGATATTGCGCTATTTAAATGCTGAAGTTTGTTTTTGTTTTTGAATCATCCCGACGTCGTGCGATTTTGGGGCGGTGGATCACGTGGTCTTGTTAAATTATTTGCAACGTTAACAGAAATCACTCTCGCGTCTTAAAATGAACATTGTTGTTTGTTCACGAAGACAACATGAAACCTAAGCCATGAAGAGGAGATGGGTGAGCGTGGATGCGAATATCCGAAGTTGTTTGTGATGTGATAATTATAATACACGATCAGATTCTATCATATCAATAACATAACGGAGTGTCTATTCGTTCTTACAGTACCAGTTTATTTAACCGAACCCATCAATATCTCCAACCTCTTCTAAGGTAAACTTACTAACGGTGTATAGTGAAATTAATTGCGACACTGCCAACTTTTCCAGCTCCCCACAAAAATGCGGTGTAGCTATATTTATTAACTGTGCAGGTCTATAGTAATGAAGTAGACATGAGGTAGGCGAAAAAAAAAAAAAGAAGAAGGAACAAAGTTCTTTCCGACATTATACCAGATTGACACGATGAGTAACATAATGAGAAGCAGAAGTTGTGACGTCACACCTATCTCTCTTCTGATTCCAAAGTCCTTGGAAGTGTAACTAGTCCTTTGGAGGGATAACAATGAATAGGTTACATAATATTGAATCATAAGCTCGCATAACTATTTTAGTAGCCGAATGAAAAGGCAGATTCTAAGGATTACGAGGCATAAAAGAGAGATGATCGAGTTCAGCTTTAATTTAGGCTAGAAAATGATATGTCATCAGTCTGGAACCAGAAGAGATTGGAAGCGGCTATGTGGTCTAGTGGTCATTCGCTTTCGGATCGGAAGGTCCTGGGTTCGAGCCTCGCTTGGCGCATAGTTGAGTCCTTGGAGAAGGCTCTTTACTCACATTCTCTCACCGTACTCAGGTGTAAAATGAATACCTGGCCGTTAACAGCGTTGTCTCTGTCCGAAAAAAATTGTAACGTCGCCTAACAGGCATCATGTCCCGTCCTACATGTCAAATGTTGCTGTTGATCATGGATCCCTTGTAAAGCGCTTTGAGCACATTAAGTGGATATTGCGCTATATAAAAGCTCATTTTTATTTTTACAAGATATGTATCCAATCTTCCGGAGAACTGGTTTCCACACTTCCAAGGAGACTGGAATCAGTATTTTGACATCGAACTATTGTTCCCTTTTGATCAGATAATTCCTCTCACTTTAACTATTCGATCAATCTCATCCTCCGGTGGCAAAGGAATTTGGCCGAATCTGTAAGTATCCAAAATCTGTAACCCGACAATACCAGATATAAAGGGATTGTTGTCCAACAAACCGAGGTCCCGTCGAATCATAGCATTTTCTTCTGACCCGTATAGATTCAGGTGAATGTAGTTTCGATATATTCCTTCAATTTCTTCAAGGTGAGTGATATTAGTATATTGCTGAGTTCGATTAATCTGGAATGAGAAAAGGCATACAGTTTAGGGAGACGGGGGGGGGGGGGGGGGGGGGGGGGGTTGGTGATGGTAAATATTTCTCTCCTCTTTCTTCTCCCACCCCTCTCCCTCCGTCTTAGCCCTCTTCTACTCCTCTTCCATATCCTTCTCCTCTTCTTCTTCCTCCTCCCCCCTTCTCCCCTCATCCTCACCCTCATCCTCCTCGTACCTTCTCTCTTCCTCCTTCTCCTCCTCCCCTCCTCCTTCTCCTCCATCTTCATCTTCTTCTTGTAAAAAAAACAAACAAACTTAAAAAACAAAAAAAAAAAAAAAAACAACTTAAGCTGCCATATAAAGCTGCCATATGCAATATCCACTAAATATGCTAAAACGTTTTACAAGGAGATCTAAGCCAACAGTAACATTTGACATATATAATGAGACCGTCTGTTAGGCACTACTACATTTTCTTGACAGAGACAATTCTTTTACCGGCCAGGAGGCACTCAACTTAGGTACACCTGAGTCCGGTGAGCGTAGGTGAGTAAAGGGTAACAAGTCTTTTCTAAGGTCTCAACATTGCGGCGGCAGAACCGGACTTGAATGAGGGACCTACCACCCGAAGCCGATTCTCAAAATACAAGCTCACAACACCGCACAATCATCATCATCATCATCATCATCATCATCATCATCATCATCATCATCATCATCATCATCATCATCATCAACTTCTTCTTCTTCTTCTTCTTCTTCTTCTTCTTCTTCTTCTTCTTCTTCTTCTTCTTCTTCTTCTTCTTCTTCTTCTTCTTCTTCTTCTTCTTCTTATTATTATTATTATTATTATTATTATTATTATTAGTCGGGGTGTTGCTATCTATGTTTTGGATTGTATTGATGCCAATATATTCTCTTTTGATCATCCTATAATTAGTGAAAGTGTATGGTGTGATTTTGAATATAATAATTTACACATACTTGTAGGAAATATATTATATAGGTCTCATAATTCAGACAAATTAACTTTCATTGGGGATATAAAAGAAACCTTATAGTCAATAGGTAGAATGAAATTTGATTGCGTGATCATTGTCGGAGATTACAATTTTCCTAACATTAAATGGACAGAACCATGTCTAACTTTTCCCGACTCTCTTTTTGTCGAGGCAATTAGGGATGCTTTCTTTATTCAGCTGATGACACAGGCTACGAGACACCGACTGAACCAAACTAGTAATATACTCGACTTGGTAATGTGTAACGATGATTATTGGATTAATAACATTGACCATTTGCCTTCGGTGGGTAAAAGTGATCATGACTCACTTCTTATGTATATTTTGATTATTTCAAAGGTAATTACAATTCTTGTAGAGAATACCTGAATGCCGTGAATTGGGATGCTCTTGAAGACTACGGTGTGAATGAAGCGTGGGTGTTTTTTAAAAGACAAACTAAAATGTATAGAATCTAAACAAATTCCATTGAGATGTAACAAAAATTTTGTTCTAATAAACATTGACAAGAAACGTTAAACGTACAATCAATAAGAAACATAAATTGTATAAGAAATTCAAAAAGTATCCTACAACAAATAATTTTCATAATTATGTCAAGGTTAGAAATAACACCAAATACACGATTCATAATGCTGTGAAAACGTATGAATGTACATTGGCACACGGATGTAAGAATAGTCCGAAAGGCTTTTGGAGATACGTAAACAGAAAGTTGAAAAGAAAACCAGGTGTTAGTGTTTTACTGAAAGAGGATGGTACCAAGGTTACTTCCGATATAGATAAAGCTAATGTACAATTATTATTTTTCATCTGTGTTTGTTCAAGAAGACACTACAAATATACCAACTTTCAATGTTACAAATCAATTAAACGTCCTGGATTTTTATATTACACAAGAAGACATACTTGCCAAATTGTTGAATTTAGACGTGACTAAAAGCATGTGACCCGATTCCCTTCATCCCCGTTTACTGAAAGAAGTGGCCTTTGAAATATCACAGGCTATCAACAATATATAATAAATCTCTTGAATCTGGTACCTTACCCATTGAATGGAAACAAGCCAATGTTACTGCCATTCATAAAAAGGGCAGCAAGCTAGATGCTGCAAACTATAAACCCATCAGCTTAACATGCATACTCTGTAAGGTTATGGAGTCTATCTTGAAAGACCGAATAATGGACTTTCTTGAAAGTCATACGATGCTAAACGATAACCAGCATGGTTTTAAATCAAAGAGATAATGCATTACTCAACTTTTACAGGTGATGGAGGATTTTACCAAGTTAATTGATCGTGATCAATACATTGATGTTGTTTATCTTGATTTCCGCAAGGCTTTTGATTCTGTACATCATGCGAGATTATTCATTAAACTAAAAGCATATGGATTTAAAGGGAATATCTTTAACTGGATTAAAAACTTTCTTAATAATCGAATACAAAGGGTCATTGTCAATGGTGTGGGGTCGGATTTTAAGAATGTAATTAGTGGTGTACCCCAAGGAAGCGCATTGGGACCACTTTTATTTCTTTTATATCTAAATGATTTACCATGTGGCATAAATTCAGCCTGCAAACTGTTTGCAGACGATACAAAGATCTATAGTACAACTGAACATCATAACATTCTACAAAATGATATATTTTCACTTTTCAAATAGTCTACAACATGGCATTTAGATTTTAATGTTTCAAAATGTAAAGTATTACATATAGGAAATAATAATCCATGTCATAATTATTTTACCGATACTTCTATGTCAAATCTACTTTCCGTTGTGCCTTATGAAAAGGATGTGGGAGTTACTTTTGATTCACATTTGAATTTTGATGTACATATTGATAATTGTGTAAGCCGTGCAAACAGAATGATAGAAATAATATATAGAACCTTTATAAGTCTTGATAAAACCACATTTTTATATTTGTATAAATCGCTCGTTCGACCAATTCTAGAATACGGAAATTTCATCTGGAGCTCATTATATAAAAGACAATCTATTAGTATTGAAAGTGTGCAGAGGAGAGCTACCAAAAAAATTTATACAATACAGTATTTATCTTA
>NC_088361.1:44193595-44213595 GCF_034508935.2 Berghia stephanieae
CACAGAGCCGAAAGGCGCAAATAGTCTGGAGAGGGAAACCAACCCAAAAATTAATGTGACACGCATCCTCCTCACAATGATGGACAACAAAACTGCCGGACGATATGGCGCGAAGTCTGGGGATTCCCGCCGGACGGACCTAGCGTCGAGCCCTGATAAACAGGGTTAACAGGGTTCACCCAAGCGATCTGGTGGTACCTTGCCCTCCTGCTGTGGAACCAGGGTAGGAGATGCAAGGTTACGGACTACTGGAACTATCAAATTTCTACAATGGAATGCAGAAGGGATACAACATAAAAAGACTGCCCTCTCCAAGTTTCTTCAGGATGAGAAGATAGATATTGCCTGCATACAGGAGACACACCTCACAGAAAACATTAGGTGTTCAATAAGGGGATATCAACATTTTAGGAAAGACAGAAAAGAACGGCACAAAGGTGGAGTAATCATCTTCGTCAGAAATGACATAGCGACAAATGAAATAACGACAGATGAATCTGTTGAAATATTGGCTGTAAAAATTACCAAAAACAAATTGCAATACACAATATATAACTGTTACAGTCCACCATCAGAGAATCTGCCAATTGAAAACATAAGAAGTGAAGAAGAACAGTTCATTGTTGTGGGAGACTTCAATAGCCACTCCCCAAGCTGGGGATACAATGACAGACAGAAAAGGTGAAACTCTTGAAAATTGGCTTACAGACAGTAAGCTTCAAATTGTCAGAAATGAAGATGACCCAGATACTTCTCAAGAGCATAGAAGACAACATCAACTCCAGACCTAACTCTCATATCTGAAGATCTCACCGGAAAAGTCAGTAAACAGGTAAAGGAACAACTGGCAGGAAGTGATCATCGTCCCATTCTGGTTGAAATAACTGAAGAATATGCAAACAGAAAGCCACCACCTCCGAGATGGAATTATAAAAAAGCAGACTGGACTCTGTTTTCAAAGTTGACTGATAGTTATACAAAAGAGATAAACTGTAAAATAAGGAATGTGGAAAAATCAGCCAAAGCATTCACAAAATCAATCATGAAAGCTGCGAAAGAATCAATCCCCAGAGGATCAAGAAAGGACTACTGTCCAGGATGGACTGAAAAATTAGGAAGTCTCAACAGCCTAGTCACTGAACACAGAAAAACAAGCAGAGAGAGAGAGAGAGAGAGAGAGAGAGAGAGAGAGAGAGAGAGAGAGAGAGAGGGGAGAGATAGAGAGAGAGAGAGAGAGAGAGAGAGAGAGAGAGAGAGAGAGAGAGAGAGAGAGCCAAATGATGAGAATATGGAAATTTACAAAGAGGCTGAAACAACTCTCAGGAAAGAAACAATAAAAGCAAAACAGGAAGCATGGCATGAAAAAACCAGACAACTTGACTACGACAGAGACGGAAGAAAGTTATGGAACCTGACCAAAGCTCTAAGTGAACAAGAAATCAGATATGCTGCACCATCAGTAGAAGATGATCAGGGGAGGATTCTCAACAAAAAAAACAAGCAGCAAACTGTTTTATGAAGCAGTATTCAAGTGTTGGGAGTATACAGTTTAGAAAAGAACGAAAACGAAAAGTCCACAAAGAATTGAGAAAACACAAGGATACACCCAAAGAATCCACAGATGATGCCATGTTCAGTTCGATTAAAAAAGAAGAAGTAGAAATTGCCTTGAAATCTCTAAAAACGAACAAATCACCAGGTCCAGATGATGTTACTAATGACATGTTGAAACACCTAGGAACCCTCACAAAGAGGAAAATGAAACAACTGTTCAATGCAAGTTGGAAACAGGGTAAACTTCCGCTCAAATAGAATCAGGCAACCATGATACCAATAAAGAAGGATGGCAAGCCAAAAAATAAACCCGAAAGCTACCGACCAATAAGTTTGACAAGCTGCTTGGGCAAACTGATGGAGAAAATTTTTAATCGCCGTCTCCAATGGTATTTAGAAAGCAATAAGTTGATATCAGATGAACAGGCTGGTTTCAGACAATTTCGCTGCACAGAGCACCAGATAACATACATCTCGCAGTTGATCGAAAATGGTTACCAAGAAAAAAAAAACACACAGTCACAGTTTGGGTGGATATGGAAAAGGCATTTGACAAAGTCTGGACAAAAGGACTACTTCTCAAACTTAAGAAAGCCAACGTTTCACACAACATGTTTGCATGGATTAAAGATTACCTCACAAATCGAAAAGCAAGAGTCCAATCTTAAAACTCTAAAAGCAAGCTAACGAACATGACAAATGGTGTACCACAAGGCGGGGTTCTCTCACCAACCTTCTTTGTCGTATTTATCAATGACATCTGCGAAACCAAATGCAGAGGAGTAAAAGCAGCCATGTATGCAGAAGACCTTGCATTGATATGCACTGAAAGAAATATTGGCACTGCAAAGGCCAGGATACAGATGACGCTTGATGCTTTGAGCAAATGGACAAAAAGACTGGGGTATGAGAGTAAATGCTGATAAAACCACATACACAACATTCAGCTTATCAACCAAAAAGCAATCTATGCGATTAACTTTGGATGGAAAGATTCTGAGAGAAGACCTTATGCCTAAGTATCTAGGAGTGAAATTTGACCCTCGACTCACTTGGAAACATGAAATAGATGAAAGTCAACAGAAAGGGTACAAGAGAATGCAGCTTCTCCGAAAACTTGCTGGAACGCAATGGGGAGCAAACTCAAACGTCCTGAAGAAGACATATCTTGGATATGTAAGACCTGCAATAGACTATGCCATATCGGCGTGGGGAACGTGCTCACAGGCTCAATTTCAAAAGGTTGAAAAGTCCAAAACCAATGCCTACGCGTGATCACTGGAGCAATGAAAACAACACCAATTCACAAGATGGAAACCCACACAGGAATAAAACCTCTCAAAGAACAACGAAATTTAAAAATAATGACACAATTCTCAAAGATAAAATTCATGGAAGCCTTACCACTGCATCCAAGTACAATGGAAAAGAAAGAGAATCGACTCGAAAGGGAAAACTTCATCGCCTTGGGACAAAAACTAGAGAGCAAATATAAAGTGACACCAAAGGAAGATATTGCCCAAATCAATGTCCCAAATCTCAAACCACCACCGTGGAAAAAGAAACAAAAATTCATAACCATCAACAAGAAAAACATTCGAAGCAATAATGACAATGCTCAAACCCTAAAGATGATCGATAAAAAATACCCAATGACCAACTGGATAAGAGTTTATACAGATGGCTCAGTTTCCGGCCCCCTCATGAATGGAGGTGCTGGTGCACTCATACACTGGACAGATAAAACAGAAACAAAATATCTGTATCAGTGGGTTCAATGTGCACAAGTACTAAAACTGAAGAAAAAGCCATCCTCAATGCAACAAAAGAACTATCCAGAGATCACAGAATATACGGGAAAAATGTGGTTTACTAGACAGACTCTGATGATGCTCTCCGGTCTATTGAAAATTACCAGGACTCTGAAGCCGCACACTCTGTGGAGGCCCTTGAGGGCTTATCTGATAAAACAGGAAAAATTGTTCTGCAGTGGATTCCAAGTCATGGAAATGAAATTGCCGATCAACTGGCCAAAGAAGGAGCCCAAAAGGAACAACCGAAGTCGTCAATCACTTACCATCAGCAAAAGAAAATAATAAAACTATAAATAGACAAAGAAAGGAATGACACACACCTGGAACACAACAAGCAGGATCCAATCCAGCCATTCAGCGAAGTAGCCAAGTCACCCTATTCCGCCTCCGAACAGGACACAATAGACTAAGAGGACATATGTTTACAAAGCTAGGTATTGGAACAACCCCTTATTGCCCATGTGGAACCGACCATGAAACCACTTTACATGTGCTTATGGATTGCCCATTGTACAACGTGCAACGTTCGAACCACTGGGTCACCCCTACAACACTCAACACAAAGCTCTATACTCTATGGTGAGGCTGAGGACCTAAAGCGGACCACAGACTTCATAGCAGATATCGGACTGCAGCCATAGATGTCCATCAGAGGAACGAAGAAGAAGAAGATATCCCCCCCCCCCCCCCCCCCCCCCCCATTATTTTTAATGAATTTATTTACAAAAGATAGCATGCATGAATCAATCATTAACGTGGCCAGATTGAATGGGTTTTCTAGCTGCTGTTGTTGCGGAGACCAAAACGATATCATTAGCCTTTACTAATAATCAAAAGTGTTATCAGCCAATGAAACGTTACTTACTTTCATTTTTATGCTTCTGTACTTTCACATTGTCTTACCGAGTAAATTTAATTTCTCCTGTCAACAATCAACAATAATTTCATGGCGAAGACCGAGACCGAGAAGATGGAAAGGGGTCTTTTTGAATTGACATATGAAGCTAAACCAATAACAAATTCATTATATTTTTGACTTTGAGTATTGCTTTAGTATTGCACCTCGTCATTTAGATATTGTGGACATATTCTAGATTAGATAGAAGCAGATGAAGGATGAAGTTTTTTTTAAGAGAAGTGAGAAACAGTTCTCTAGACTCTAGACTCTGACTCTATGCATCGATTCAAGATTTATCTTTCATTTTCATGTGTAGGTTACATTTTCTCGTTATTCAAACTGAAGTTCAGAAAAAAAGAAGCTTTTTTATTTATATATATACACACAAACACACACACACACACACAGATTATGTGTGATTATTGATATTGAGTTAGTAGTCTGCTCATATATTTTACACATACAATGAAACTCTCCATTCATTTTCATTTAGTAAATTATTGTACAATAAACAAACTTCTTTTATTTATTCCATTTTTAAGGGTCCAAGAGAAGACTGGAATAACCCTGGTATCAGCTGCAGTGTAGTGCTCCAAAGAGAGTTTGGTGAAGTGGCTGGGGAATCAAACTTCTCTTTCTTATGATAAAAGTACTTGCATTTCCTCTGTGAGAGATATAAATTATTCTTCATTCTGTTCTTTTCATTATGAGCAACGTACACCAAACAACAAAGTGCTTCACTTAAACACTAATTGACACAATGATCCAAATTTATGACAGTATTCAGTAAACCAGAGTGAAATCTATCATGTGAAAATAAAAAGTATGTGGATTTTTAATTTTTTTAACATCATTAAAAAAAAATATTCATCCATGAAAAGAGCAGACAGTAAATTTGGCTTGGGAGACAGAGTTTATCCTGGTTTCTAAAGAGTGAAATGGACAATAGCAATTATTTGCTCCCCTTTGGATAGGATGCTAGTCTTTCGTAAAGTACTGTCTACCAGATCTAACATATCCAGCAACCAAATCACTGCTGGGTGGACAAGGGGGTCAGAAAAAAAAAAGCTGGACTGCACTCGGGATCGATCTCTGTCTCTTTGCTTGTGAAGTGAATGCTTTACCAACTGAGCTATTTGAACCTCCAAAAGTCACAGGATTTTTTATTTTTATTATTTTAAAACATTTTTCTATGTCACAGGACTTCTGTTAAATGTTGATAGAAGACTATGGACTTCCCTGAGTGCAGCTTCCCTGTAAGCATGTGCCATCACAATGAAGAGCCTGGCTGGCAAAGAAAAGATTTTGCTGATTTTGGCTCTTTCTCGCAAGTTGATTGTAAATTCCAAGATGTCAAGCAGCCGGCGGAAGTGAAATCCTGTCCACAAAAAGGGATGGGTATAATTAATGGATTAGATGGAAATCTCCCACCTCTGCCTCTCTTTGATCATCCATTATCAGGTAATCATGCAATGTTTGTATTTTTTCCTCAAAAAGCGTTTTTTATATTTTTATCAGATTACAAATTGCAAAGTTCCATTTATGGAAAGAGCATTCAAAAGAAAATTTAAAAGTATTGTATACTTCAAATTCTGTTTTATTATACACGTTCAAGGGCGTATCTGTATGTTTACGTTGTGTGTATGTGTGAGTGTGTGTATGTGTTCATTATGAACATCTTGAGATTATATTGTTAATTTGATTTTTCAGTAGTCCCATTAACATTAAGTTATCAACTTTCTACTGTAATATCTCATCTACTTTTCGGATATATGATGTATTCACTTACTAAAAGTTTTGGGAAATCAATTGTGGTACAGAACCTCTCCTCTTTTTCTCCAAATTACATACATCTCTCTTCTCAGCCACAAGCTCTTGACTTCAGATTTTCTTTTTCATTTGTCATATTTACATCCATTACCCCATTCAACTGACTGTAACTAATTACTATAGCAACCAACTGTATTCAAACCGACTGTTTATTCCCACAGTTTTGATTTAATGTGCTATAATTTGCTTAAAGGCGCTACACATACAAAGACAATAGGTGACACAAAAATACAATACTTTTGAGAGACATAAGCTATTATATTATATATTTTTATTATTATATTATTATATTATATTATTGCAACCTAAAATAAACATTTTCTATTGCTTGCTGTTCTTTTCCTGTCTCATGGCTTCGGTGACTCCATTGTAAATTGTTTTATTTCAAACAAAGTCAAGAAGTGCCAAGCATGGTCGATCATGAGGAAATGATTTCAGCCCAACATGAGCCACAAGTCTTCGCCATTCTGTCCTGTCCTCCATAAGGGTACGCAGCTCTCGGGTGTTGTCTATTCCTGTGTCATCAAGCAGGCAGTCAATGTATGTTTTATTCTGCCTGCCTCTGCTTCTGGTTCTCTCAGGTGGTTCCCATAGCACAAGACTGCTTGCAATCTCCTCCTTGTGTCTCCAGCAGTTCCCACAAGTCTCAGTCTTCTCTTTTGTATCTTCGAAGTCACTGGGGGGGGGGGGGGGGGGGGGTCACTGTAGAGCGCTTCATTTGATATGTGCTCTTTCCAGCTTATGTTGAAAACCATCCGCAGCATACGGGTGTAGCAGCCATCCAGTTGCTTCTCAAGGGCTTTTGTTAGAGTCCATGTCGCTGCTCCATATAGAAGCACTGACTCTACCGTTGCCAGGAACAGTCTCTTCTTTATTTCCCTCTGTAGGTTTGAACTCCAGATTTTCCTGAGTTTGTGACAGGCACTCCAAGCCTTCCTCTTTCCTGACAGAGATATCAGAGGAACTGCTTTGGGTCCAACCTCCAAGGTACTTGAAGTTGTCAACTTCCTTCAGCCGTTCTCCATTCTTTGCCTGTATGCTAATTGGCCTTTCTTGGTTGTAGGTTTGGAAAACTGTCTTCTTAGCATTACAGCACAGTCCTACTCGTTCAGCCTCAGTTTCAAGTCTATTGAGGACTTCTTGTGCCTGGTCCATCTCCTCGTTCAGTAGAGCCAGATCATTTGCGAAATCTAGATCCGTGACAATCGTAGCTGGACTGTGCCTACTTCTTTGTCTATGAAGCGTGAAGCTCAGCTCGTTCTCCATGCCAGCGTAGGTCTTTCTCATCACATAGTCCAGGACAATTGCAAAGAGATAGGGGGCTGATGAAACACACCTGCTTTGTTCTCAAACAGTTCAGTTTCACCATCTGGAGAGATAACCTTTGCCCGTGTGTTCTCATACATTCTTTTAATAGCAGAGAGAAGTTTAGGAGGTATGCGTTGTGTAAATGTTCATATTTTTTATATTTGTCATTGGGTTGGTTTTATGACAGAATGATGGTGAGGGTTTCATAATTGTTTTTACGTTGGGAAGGTTTTAGATTTTCAAATACTTTATAAGAATGGGAATAGGGGTCTTTTTTGGTATTTTTTGACTGAAAGAAGCCAAAATGCAACAAAAAATGTAATTTTATTTTGGTGTTCAACTGGATGTTTCTTCTTTTGTTGGTTTTTCATTTTTGAACTCACATTTTTTTAACACAACCCTTGTCTTAAGATGTTCTTTACGACACTTTGATTTTTGACCATACCTTTAACCTCATCATTGTGGCTACTTAGTTGAAATGAGTTGTCACAAATGTGTGCCAATGAATTGTTTGGTCAAATTTTTCTATCTTTATAAAGAAAACTAAAGAACATTGTTCGAAATTCAGCTAAGTCCATGATTCTGCTTCTTAGAATTTTTTTTCTGAAATTGATTGAAAGGAGATCCTTAGCTTCTTAAAATTCTCAAAAATATGCTTATTCTAGATCAAATTTTAAAAAATGAATTTCATCAAAAATGTTAAAACTTAATACAAATAGATATAAATACAGTTACACTTAATGTATGGACACACAATGATATTTTGATACCACTACATTTTTCTTTCATCTTTAGAGAGCCGCGTGATTCAAGATCACATTTTGTGTATGGATCATTTCAAAGATGCCTTAAATTTTGCAAAGTCTGTCAAGTATGATGTCGATTATTTACCATATACACATATGAAGAATGTAAGTGTTTGAATGGATTGTATTGATATATGATTGCCGCATTTTCAAATCACGCTATTCTGACATTGCATAAGGAAGTGCAATTGAAAAAAAAAGATTCCCCCCCCCCCCTCCAAAGAAAGAAACAGACAAAAATAAGTTAAAAGCAAAATCAAAACAAAGAAAGCTCCCCAAAAAATATTAGCCATATCCAGGTTGAGATTCATTACCCAGTCAAAACTTTTATATTTAAAACACTCCATTTTATAGGAATGATTCCCTATATTTGTAAATTTTACATAACCAAATCCACTACTATTGGCTTTCCTGAATATTTGTTTAACAAGAAATTTTTCATATAAAGTTTGATATTGTGTAACCAGATATACATTTTTCAGGTATTTTATAGATTGATAAAGATACATTTTTCATGATGTTACAAACATTTTGATGTGCATCTATTAATTGTCAATTCTTTTTATGAAGGATGAGTGAAATATCAATAAATGCCAAAATTCAAACCAAAGCAAAATCAAAATAAATTAAAAGAAGAGATTCTATAAGGCATCAACAGCATTTTGTAAGAGACAGTCATCAATGTACATTTTTTATTTCAAACAGAGTGAGTTCTTTGCAAGATTCACCAAATGCAAAACCCTCTTAAGAAAATGCCAAGATCGACGTACTAGGAATAAAGCTTGGATGGACCTTAAGAAAACAATTCCTAAAGAGGTAAAAGATCTGTTCAGGAGATACAAGGATATTGCAAAGGTTCCTACTGAAAGTGTAAGTGTTCTTTGTAAAAATAACCCCAATGTGTAACTTCCCATTGCAAACAATGTATTTGTTTACAATCAATCTGAAATTTGACCCACTTTCTTGTGGATGCCATTATGTGCGGCTGTGTGGTTTTTTGGTATGACACTCACTTTCTGATCGGAAGGTCCTGGGTTCGAGCCTCGCTCGGCGCATAGTTGAGTCCTAGGAAAAGGCTCTTTACTTAGTCTCTCACCGTACTCAGGTGTAAAATGAGTACCTGGCTGTTAACAGCGTTGTCTCTGTCCTAAAAAAAATTTACTATCGCCTAACAGGCGTCATGTCTCGTTATACCTGTTACGTGTTGCTGTTTATCAGGGACCCTTTGTAAAGCGCTTTGAGCATGATTAGTGGATGTTGCACTATATAAAAGCTCAATTTTTAAAATTTAATTTTTAAAAGCTCAAGCTCAAGATGCCATTGAATCATAGCATTGATTTGCTTGGAAAGAGATTTGTCTTTTTAATGTTTAAGTTGTGATCAATAATTTAAATAAATATTTAAATCTTTGCAAAAGGAGTTTGATTTTAGTTTATGGCTATCTTATATTTTACATTTATTACTACGCGAACATTAACAACGATCAACGTCATTACCATCTCAGTTCAAAGCACCAAATAATGTTCTAATTTGAATTTAAAAAGGTTGGATGTCCATCGATTGAATTTTTTCCCCCTTATGTACTATTTTAAAAATTGTAAACCCTTAGCAACTATTTATAGACACTTCAACTTCAAAAAATATCCCTAAGCTGATTTTTTGGGGGGTGGGGGGGGGGGGGGGGGGAGATTGACCCTTTAGTAGACCATTCTAACGTCCCTACTTATAGGGAAATTTCATAGCTTCAAATTATTGGCTCTGACTTGAAAGTACTTTAAATTCAATAAAAAGTTCTTGAAAAAGAATCATTTTAGCAATGTCAAGATTTATCGAAAGGGGTGTTTCTACTGAAATGATTTTACAGTATAATATTTGATAAATGGTAAAAGTGTGTTGGAAATCTTAAAGTAATTATTTGTTTTGATTAAAACTAAAACGCTTATCTTTAAAGTATATTTTTGTCATCGAAAAAGAGTTATAATTTAGATATTGCAAACATGGATACCTGTAATAATACATACAGACAATGTTGTGAAATAAAAATGGTAGTTCACTGTATCTCGTATCACAAATATTTAAAAGCTTAGTTAACTGAAAGTCTAATGAAAAAAAATAAAAGAAAATAATAAACCCTTTTATTTTTTGGATATGTCATTTCTTGATTTGTGTTCTATGGTGCATTTTCTCTTGAACTTTCAGTGTTGGATGGGATATAATCAAGATTTCTATCAAGGTTTGCTCTGCCATAAACAGTCTTCAAACTCAACTGATCTTTTTCATGCTGGTGGCGATGATTTCAAGGATATTTGTATCCTTTTAATTATGTCTTGGAAGACTGATGCAAAATAATACAAGTTTTTTTTTGTTTTTGTTTTATAATGTTTCCAGAACGAACCATACTGAAAGAGATGAAAGGAATAAACATTGAACTAAAATAAAGCAATTACTATGATAAATTGGACCATGCAGTGAGTTTGTAATAAAATTTGAATGAAGTTTAGACAGTTTTTATAATAATGATTTCTCTACTTTTGTCCAATTTAAAGCTAGTTGAACTATATATTAATGAAGTGTACCACTGTGCCGAGTGCAGTCGAGATTTTTTTCTGACCCCCTTGTCCACCCAGCAGTGATAGGGTAGCTGGGTTGCTTTGATCTGGTGGAAAGTACTTAGCAATAGACTCGTGTCCTATCCAAAGGGTAGCATGCAATTTCTATTGTCAGTTTCACGCGGTAGAAACTGGGATAAACTCCGACTCCATGGGCCTTATGGCTCTGAAGGAAGTACCACTGAATTATGTATCTCCCAAGCTATAGAGTTGAATTTGCCAAAAGGAATTTCTCTGTCAATTTTATGTGTAGGTGATTTGAAATAATATCTTCCAGCATTGTGGTTTAACTCTTTGAGCGCTGAGGTTATATTCGCATTTCCGTCACAAAATGGTTGACACTTGATTGAGGCAGCATAAGAATGATGAGCGACATTCAAATTTGTCGCAAAATCTCAATTAAAATACCCCCCTAGGGTCAATTGAATTTTCTGATGAAAGAAATGATATCATTGGTTCAATTGATAGTACTTTTATAGAAAGTTGGATTGGATTACATTATTATTTTTGCCTTTCAAGACTGGCTGCACTGTGGCCATTGGCGCTGAAAGAGTTAAAAGGTCATCTTGATTTAATGGAACAAAACAGGGCATTATGTGACTTATGTTCTCAAAATGGTTTAATGTCAGAATGAACCTAATGCTAAACAGTTTTTTAAAACAGTAAAATAACCAGATATACAGAAATATGAAAGATTATGGGACTTTTGGAAACTATATCTGTTGCATTAATGATATTTAGAAAAATGCCCTTGTATGTGACATTGTGAGACGCCCTTGCCAAGGCATTCCATGAAGGAATATAGATAATCCACCAAACAAACTTCTGATGTCAACAGGAATCTCCTATGCTGTCCAAAGTAAGCAAATTGGGGGTTAATAATATTGTCCAAGGAAAAAGAAATGAAGGTGCCTGAAGCAGGCCTTGAACTTGGTACCTTCTGGGTCACAGTGTAATGCCTTAACCACTTGGCCACCTTGTCCCCTCTTCTTCTTCAGAGCCTATAGGCCCATGGAGTCGGAGTTTCTATAGTGTGAAACAGACAATAGCAGTTGCTTACTACCCTTTAGGTAGGACGCTAGTCTATTGCAAAGTACATTCTGCCAGATCTTACAGAGCCAGCTACCCAATCACTGCTGGATGGACAGAGGGGTCAGAGAAAAATCTCGACTGCACTTGGGATCGATCTCAGTCCCTTTGCGCGTGAAGCGTGTGCTCTGCTAACTGAGGTATTGGGATCCCTGCTTTTGCCCCCCATTTTAATAATAAAACAGTAAAATAGAAAAACCCAACAGCTGAAGATGACCTAAATAAAGTCCTGGTTTATTTTACTGGCTTAAATTTCTTTAATTTTGATTTTAAATCTGCAGTAGGTGATGGCATGAACTTCTATCTGCCCTCTCATTACTTTGAGATTTCTCAATGAGCTTCGTAACTTGAGCCAATTTACAGATATCAAAACCTGCTTCAGTCGGGTTTATAGCCATCAGTCATTTTTCGTCTGCCATCTGCTGTCACGAAAATGCTCAATAAGTTTGCTAATTTGATAAGAATAAAGTATCTAGAGCTCTTTATGAGACTGCAATGCAAATGTTATCATTGTTTAATTATTGATATAATGATATTTGCCCAGCTAGAAAATATTTTTCGTTAATGTCAGGGGTGTTACACAACATTTTGTTAACAATCTTTTTATAAGAAAATATTCAGCTGGGCTTTAGATGTGTTCGTATTTATAGTTTCTTATTAATGATTTAGATTTGACAACAGTATCTCATACAGAAGATTGTATACCTCAGGGAAACCCAATGTCTAAAGTTACTCTCAATGAACCAGTTTATCAACTCAGCTGTTTTCATGAAGGTTTGTATATTTTTGAATTCATTTCCAAAAATAACATTATTGTGTTTGCCACCTGTTACATATTGGAGTATTTCTGTAACAAGCTAGCAACAGTTTAACTGTGACACTGAAAATCACATACACCATCTTTTCTGCTTGTCAAATTCTTTTTATTTAGATCCTCGGGGGTACTACTTTAAATTTGATATCTAATTGCAAAATTAAAAATATAAAAATTAAGCATTATAGAGCACAATGTCCATTTAACAGGCCTCAAATCACTTTACAATGAGTCCTAAGCCAACAGCAATACTTAACATGTAGATTGAGACATAATGCCTTTAAGGTGATATTTTTTTTTTCAACAAAGTCAACGCTGCTACTCATTTTACATTTTACACCTGAGTATGATGAAAGTATGGAGCCTTTTCCAAGGACTCAACAGATAAAACTTCCCAACACACAGATCTATGTGTGACCTTTAACATTTATAGTCTGATTTATATCTTTAAGTGAGACCTGATCACTCAACTCGCGGTTCAAAATCAATAACAATTCAACTTCATTCCTTCTAAATGAATTGACAGGAAGAGAGAATGGACAGAGTGAGTAGAATTCTGGGATATGTACATATATTTGTAATCAGTGTTGAATTTCAACCCATCTAAACATGATGTTGTGCTTGAAATTTTTAAGGATGTATGTGTGTATCTGAGTAACGTTTGCTCCTCGTTTCCTATTTAAAATGGCATCGTAAATCTTTGGGATTGAATAAAACTGTTTAAACATTTTTATATGTCCATTGTAAAATCTCAAGGTTCTCGACGCCTTGCATTTGAAAGATAAATATATAAACGAACTGGCTAATTTTCATAGCAGATTGTAGTCTGGTTTTCCCTTAATTCGACACACACACACACACACACACACACACACACACAAACACACACACACACACAAAGACAGACTTGCTCTTTCTTTTATTGATATAGATGCTTTATGGTATTTGATGCTTCTATGATAAGTTGAGATATAACTTGTTTACCAGAGGTATACAAAATTGTTTTTTTTCCCCCTTTCCTGTCTAAAGGTTTACTCCTTGCTAGACAAGAAAAGCAGTGTGTTGTTTTGACCTATGAAGAGTGTGAAAAGATATTTCATGAATCCACTCGAACAGTTTCACAGGTTGATGATAAAAAGCTGACTGATGTCAAATTCAGGTAAGAATTGTGAAAGTATGTGTCGGGCAACAAGTGTAAAGATTTTGTTTTTGTTTATTCTTTTTGAATTTAAGTATTAAAAGAAATATATACTTGCAAATTGGGGGTTAATAATCTTGTCCAAAGAAAAAACAAAAGTGCCTGTAATGGGACTTGAACCCAGGACCTTCCTTGTCACAGTGCAATGTTCTAACTAGTCAGCCACTTTAAACCCCCCCCCCCCCCCACTTGACTCATACAAATATTGTTTAAACAATCCCAATTATATTTTGTTCATGTGATTTTGAATAAATCTTTTACAGTCAAAGGAAATTGATCATTTTTGCCTCAGATGTGCCAAACATAAATATTTCATGTCATTAATTAATGTAATACATTTTTCTTTTCTTCATTTTCAATAAAATGAAGTCCTTACAGAAAAGATGAGCTGCTTGTTTCCTTAACAGCAGGAGAAGTTTATGTATGGAATTTAGATGCAGGGTAAGAAATAGATTATGGCTGCATTTTGTTTTCTTGATCATGATCAAATTTTTGAGAAACGCCTTCATTATATGTGTAAAGATATTTACATTTCTTATCTTAATTAAGGGTCTGATTGAATGGTTGTTGTGTGGACGTGATTGTTGAATTCATATATTTTTAAAACGGACAAACCAAAAGACAAAAAAAAAAAACAACAACAAAAAACAAATTGATTTAAACTTGCAAGTATTTCTGCCCCTAGTCAAGAATCTTGTCTATGGTGAAATCGAGGACAATTTATTGGTGAGACACATACGTTTTTTAGACTTTCATTTTTGCCAAATGTTTTACAATAAAACAATATTGTATTTATAAGAAATAATGACAACATTGTATGGTGTGCAATAAAACTACAAACATTAAACAAGTCATGATGACATTTCAAGAACCTTTTACTTGTCATGTTGTCTTTCTGGATTTTAAGTGACGTATTAATGTTTTTATTGTTTTGCTATTGGATGAAGAAGGATTTTGAGTCTGAAACGTTCAGTTTTTGGTATCTTGTTCTTTATCAAAGCTGTTATATTCATTTTCTTCATTAATTTTAAAAAATGATATAGAACTTACTCTTTGTGTTGCACTCTTTTGTCTTTCCCTTGTGCAGGGTCCTTTGACCTCCCATGGTGGCGGGAGGTCACTTGCTGTGTCTTTAATCCCCTTTTATCTGTCTTCCGAGTTGCTTTCTGTCTTTGTATTGGAATTGGATTGCTTGGTTTTGTCATGCCCCTTTCTAGGATCCTTAGCTGAGAGGGAAACAGTTAAATGTTTAGTATTAGCTTTGGGGAGATTGTTTTTTTTTTCCACCTTATAACTCATCTCGCTGTTACATATTATTTTTAGTTTTGTTTTCTGATTTTGGATATATTCTCTAAACATTTGAGTGTATTCCTCTAGATGGAATCTTGTGTTGGTGTCTGGATAAGACTTTTAGGTGATCTCAAACTAAGTAACCTGATAGTATTCTCTTGGAATTTACACCTGTTACTATTTGAACCATTCCACTTTGTCTTACTTTTTATTGGGTATCTTTATTTGTAATTTTATGATTTTTTTGACTATCCCATTTTCTTCTATTTTACTGGCTCTGAAATGACCTAAATGTGTTTCAAGCTCTGTTAAACCCTTAAAACAAAACATAAAAACATATGTCTTTCCAGTGTTAGTGTGTCACTACAAAAAACTCCCAAATCAGACTGTTCCACACCCTGGACTAGCAGCCACTTTGCTGGGCATCCTCGACAGATTGTTATTTCAGATAGGTTTTCCATGGAGTTGTTCGACCACAGGGTAAGTGCTTGACATCATTAGAAATCATTTTATATTCAATGCAGCAGTTGATTTAGCTTTTCATAGATATAAATATCAATAGTCAAAATGAATAGGAGCTTCAATTTAATTTACAAAGATAGATGATTTGGACTTTTCTGGTTTCCCCTTTGTCAACAAAAATGATAAATGAAACCCTAAAGACAAAGAAAGATGAGTGGAAGTTCTTCATAGATATGAAAATTGCTTTGTAGAAGTGTTGTAGGACCTCGATTTTACTTTTTAAAATTTTTGCCTATCAATGTTTAAGGTCGAGTTAAGTAACTTCACCAACGGGGAAATTCATATCCATGTTATTTTTATTTTAAGAGTATACTCTCATCAGAAAAATAATTCTAAAATATTTAAGACATTATTTAAAATGTATATACTTTTGGGTAAATTTACCAGTATTTTCTGGTAAATTTGCCATACATCACTATCATTGTACAGTAATTATTCCAAAGATGATCTTTTTCATGCAATAGATGCTGTGCATAAGCACTGAAATCTAAGTAAGTTTAGAAAAGAAAATCTGAATATGTAAGTGAATGTAATAACCAGAAATCAGTCGACTCAGGTGTGGATAGACAGCGGGCTATGATCTCATAACTCTGGCATTGTAAAAATACCATTAATTGGCCAGGTAAACCGATTGTCAGTGTTTGGGTTGCCCAATTGGCAATAATATAATTATTCACATTGCCATAATTCATTTTCAGGACAACTTCATCAAAGGTTTAGAACTGTTTCATCTGTCAAACTCTTTGGTTAAGACTGAGGAACGTTTGATGGCTGCCACTTCAATACAATTCCCATATCATTTGGCGGCTACAGACTTTTCCCTCTTTGTGGTTGATCAGAGATTTCCTGGCTCTCCTGTAGGTTGTCATAAAAATGCATTTTGGTTAAATTTGTTCCTTGTTATTTACATTTTATTTAATTTACAAAACCCAATTAATTTGCATGTCTTGCATTTGATCTGAATGAAATTTTTATTTTTTATTATATAGTTAAGGCCTCTTTAAGGGTATATGGTAGAACACACTTGTTTACCAATAGGCATGTAATGAATTGACAATAATAACAAACCTATGTCTGTGCCTAGTTTTAAAAATTATTATTTCAATAAGATTAGAATGCATATAGCGAAATGCTTGAATGAACTGGCGGTTTTAATGAACTCATGGGTATGCCTTGTGCGGCTATGTGGTCTTGTGGTATGACACTCGCTTTCAGATTGGAAGGTCCTGGGTTTGAGCCTCGCTCGGCGCTTAGTTGAGTCCTTGGAAAAGGCTCTTTACTCACATTCTCTCACCGTACTCAGGTGTAAAATGAGTATCTGGCCGTTAAAGTGTTGTCTCTGTCCGAAAAAATTGTAATATTGCCTAACAGGCGTCATGTCCCGTCCTAAATGTTAAAGTGTTACTGTTGACCAGGGACCCCATGTAAGGCGCTTTGAGCACGTTTAGTGGATATTACGCTATATAAAAGCTCAATTTTAAAAAAAGAATTTGGATTGACTTTATTTGGAGCTAAATTCATTATTTTGCCATAACCTTCAGTCACACAGTTACAGGATGGCACCAGTGCTGACATGCTTTATTTATGAATGTAGGATGAACCTGATTCGAGACTTGTTTAAAGTGATACAATTCAATATTCTGTAGGTTCTTCAATGGAACACAGAGAGCATGAACTCCCCTCAGTATTTGAAATCTTGTAAATTTTCGGACCTATGGAGAGACGTTAACAGTGGAGGAAGTGAACATTTTATATTTTTGGGGACTCAGCAGCCAGGAGAAGTGTTGTGTTTCTCTCTTCATTTGACGAAAGGTTGTGCACCAACTAGCAGAACACTTCCTTGGCGAGTTGGAAAAATTGGGTAAGGATTGCTGTGAAATTGGGAAATGTGGAGATGGGGTAGACCTGGGAGTTGGGGGGGGGGGGGGGGGGAGGTATCAAAGTTCACCTTGTAAAAAGATAACATAACTTTAAAGAAACAAAATACACCAGTCAACGGTTTCAAATGTTAAAAAAAAACAAATAAACAAAATAAATCTGGAGTAAAAGTGTTCTCAACTACCACCAAATTTTTTATCTTGTCCCTTTACAAAAATGTGTTTTGTTTTCGGTAAAGTTGTGATGTCTTAATGTAGTTTAATCCTCCTCAAAGCTGTCACCTTGAATAATGGTCATTGTGATGTGACACTTTCCTTATTTTCCCCTATTTTTTACCCTCTGCCAAGTGTCGCGCAATGAGTTTAGCACTGGACTCACATGAAACCACACCTGATTCTATTTTTTAAGTCATTATTTTGGCCTTTTTATTAACCAAACAATAATTGGGTTGCTGGGTCCCTGTTCGACCAAGAGAAAGTATTTTCCAATCGACTAACAATTATCTAACAAGTAACAAATAGTCAAAGCAATGTCTTAGAATTATTTGGGCAATATTGCCCAAATATTCCCCTATTTTTTTTTACATGTTTATCTTTTTTTTGTCCGTCAATGTTTAAACTCAAATCATGAATTAATTAGAGATTGTTGGTCTTAATCAGTTTTCTTTCTCCTTTTCCCTTCCAGGAGTGTTTTAGAGAACGAAAATACATCATACATTCCCCAGTGGGTGGACATTGAAAAACATTATGAGGCATCACTAGCTGGAATGACAGTTGTTGGCTATACAGAACATAGGAAACACAACCTCTCAGTCTATCAGGTTGGTTAATTTATCAAGGAAAAATTCTCATTGCTTTCTTTTATTTTATCGGGAATCACCAAGCCCACATCTCATAACCAAGCCCAATCTCAATACCAAGCCCACATCTCATCACCAAGTCCACATCTCAATACCAAGCCCACATTTCAATACTCAGCCCACATCTCATCACCAAGCCCACATCTCATTACCAAGCCCAATCTCAATACCAAGCCCACATCTCATCACCAAGTCCACATCTCAATACCAAGCCCACATTTCAATACTCAGCCCACATCTCATCACCAAGTCCACATCTCAATACCAAGCCCACATCTCAATACCAAGTCCACATCTCAATACCAAGCCCCTATCTCATTGCCAAGCCACATCTCAATACCCTGCCCACATCTCAATACTTAGCCCACATCTCAATACCAAGCCCACATCTCAATATCAAGCCCACATCTCAATGCTTAGCCCACATCTTAATACCAAGCCCACATCTTAATACCAAGCCCACATCTCAATACCAAGCCCACATCTCAATACATTATGAGGCATCACTAGCTGGAATGACAGTTGTTGGCCATACAGAACATAGGAAATACAACCTCTCAGTCTATCAGGTTGGTTAATTTATCAAGGAAATCCTCATTGCTTTCTTTTATTTTATCGGGAATCACCAAGCCCACATCTCATTACCAAGCCCAATCTCAATACCAAGCCCACATCTCATCACCAAGTCCACATCTCAATACCAAGCCCACATCTTAATACTCAGCCCACATCTCATCACCAAGTCCACATCTCAATACCAAGTCCACATCTCAATACCAAGCCCACATCTCAATACTAAGCTCACATCTCAATACCAAGCCCATATCTAATTGCCAAGCCACATCTCAATACCCTGCCCACATCTCAATACCAAGCCCACATCTCAATATCAAGCCCACATCTCAATGCTTAGCCCACATCTTAATACCAAGCCCACATCTTAATACCAAGCCACATCTCAATACCAACTCCACATCTCAATACCAACTCCACATCTCATCACCAAGTCCACATCTCAATACCAAGCCCACATCTCAATAATCAGCCCACATCTCATCACCAAGTCCACATCTCAATAACAAGCCCACATCTCAATACCAAGTCCACATCTCAATACCAAGCCCACATCTCAATGCCAAGTCCACATCTCAATACCAAGCCCACATCTCAATATCAAGCCCACATCTCAATATCAAGCCCACATCTCAATGCTTAGCCCACATCTTAATACCAAGCCCACATCTTAATACCAAGCCCACATCTCAATACCAACTCCACATCTCAATACTAAGCCCACATCTTAATACTAAACCCACATCTCAATACTTAGCTCACATCTTAATACCAAGCCCACATCTTAATACAATGCCCACATCTCCATTCCTAGTTCTCTTTCTTCCAAATGAGGGTGGGGTGTTGAGAGTCTAGATGTCTTTTTGAGACCTGAGTTGTGGCGCCGTGATGTTATGGTACAGTCTTATATATACCTATGACATAATCCTAATTAGGTCAACTGCCTTCTAATGCAATG
>NC_088361.1:44218595-44228595 GCF_034508935.2 Berghia stephanieae
TCCCCCCTGTCCACCCAGTAGTGATTGGATAGCTTGGTCTGCTAGATCTGGCAGAAAGTACTTTGCAATAGACTAGCGTCCTATCCAAAGGGTAGTAAGCAATTACTATTGTCCATTTCATGCTATAGAAACTGATATAAACTTCGGCTCTATATGACTCTAAATGCTTTGAAGGACCATTTTAAAAAAACAAAAATTTTAATACAAGGTCATGTTTTGCAGCTTACTCTATTCGAAGCATACGAAACTTACCTTGCTGGAATCTAATGTTTTACATATAAATGATAATATTTCTCTGAAAAAAATATGCTGAACTTTTCATTTGGGTTTAAAGTTACAAGAATTCCAAAATGATCCGTTTATTTTTTTTATGCTACATATGCTTACTGTGAAATAAATTGTTAATCAGTAATGGGTAAAGATCACCTCAGAGGATGGTTGGACTTCCTGAGTTGGATGGAGGAAGGAGGTGTGTGTGTGTGTGTGTGTGTGTGAGAGAGAGAGAGAGAGAGAGAGAGAGAGAGAGAGAGAGAGAGAGAGAGAGAGAGAGAGAGAGAGAGAGAGAGAGAGAGAGAGAGAGAGAGAGAGAGAGAGAGAGAGGAGAGAAGAGAGAGAGAGAGAGAGAGAGAGAGAGAGAGAGAGAGAGAGAGAGAGAGAGAGAGAGAGAGAAGAGAGAGAGAGAGAGAGAGAGAGAGAGAGCAAGGCGAAGTGACTTGATCAAGGCCACATAACAAGGCGACTAGTCGAACTTTGTACCTTTTGGATACGAAGCAAAGACCGTACCGCTGAGTCACACTGCCCTATCATCTTTTATTGGAAACTATATACTATTTCCGCCTTGTAAATCATCTCTCACATGTTAATATTAATATCTCGTAACCATTTGAGTTAGGGGGTCCCGACAGTTCAGTTGGTAGAGCACTCGCTTTCACATGCAAAGGGACCGAGATCGATCCCAGGTGCCGTCGAGATTTTTGCTGACCCCCCTGTCCACCCAGCAGTGATTGGGTAGCTGGCTCTGTTAGATCTGGTGGAAAGTACTTTGCGATAGACTAGTGACCTAACGAAAGGGTAGTAAGCAATTGCTGTTATCAGTTTCACACTATAGAAATCAGGATAAACTCCGGCTTCATGGGCCGAATGGCTCTGAAGGATTACTTGTTTATTTTTTTTAACCATTTGAGTTATATCGCATTTGGCAGGAATATTGTGCCTTCATCAGAATAAGACATATAAGAAATTCAAGACTAGACGCAGTGAAAGATTAAATTAAGTATCTATTTCTGTTTTCTTATTTGAACTAGCTGCTTAATCTTAGTTTTTCTTGGGTGCTTTTATGCAAGTGAAGTGAAACTTAATTCAAAATGTAAAATCATTTGAATTTTCCCATCATTCATGAGGTGAAAAATGTAATAGTGTCTTACAGGTACAGTGCTTGCTGAACGAGCACACTCTTAGGAGAAGCCAAAAAGCATGCTTGAATCTGTGTATGCTGAACAAGCACACTTTTGGGAGAACCAAAAAGCATGCTTGAATCTGTGTGTGCTGAACGAGCACACTTTTGGGAGAAGCCAAAAAGCATGCTTGAATCTGTGTGTTCTGAACGAGCACACTTTTGGGAGAAGCCAAAAAGCGTGCTTGAATCTGCGTGTGCTAAAGCCTGATGCTCATGGGAAATAAAGACTTTTTATATAGAATAATTCAGTCACCCAGCTGATAATAATAATAATAATAATAATAATAATAATAATAATAATAATAATAATAATAATAATAATAATAATAATATATCTTTATTGTCCTAAAAGAAGTGGCAATTTGTCATTTGGTTACACATTTATAACATTACAATATATTGACAATATATGTCGCCCTAACTATTGGCCAACCATTAGTGTAATGATCGTACATGAGTGTAATAATATAAATCTTGGGATTAATAATTATATTTGTAGTATAAAGAGCGTACTTACGACGTGCTTATTGATATTTACAGGAGAATTAAAGGTGACATTTATGGTAAGAAATTGTCTGGCAATTAATTTACTTGTTTTTTTTACGACCTTTACTGGGACCAAGTCCAAGCAAAATTTGTATTTATTGCATGCGGAAAGGGTAATTATGGTGATGGAGATGACGATGACAATGATCATGATTGTAATATATATCTATACTTCCTGATGAGAGCGAGTAGTCTTAACAATATTGTAGAAGTTTCTCGGAATGAGATTACTTGGTTTTGTCCTGGCCCTGGGTGGAAGGAAAACAGTCTGTATAGTTAGAGTTTTGGGGGATGATATTTTTAGTCTTGTAAATCATCTCTCTGTTATGCTTTGTATTATTTTTGTTTTATATATGTATAATGATTTGTTAAGATTTGAGTGTGTTTCTCTTAGTGGGGATCTGTGCTTGTGTCAGGATCTCAAACTATGTACTTTGATAGAGTGCTCTTGGAATCTACATCTGTTTGCTACTTGAATCAATTCCCCTTTGTTTCACCTTTTTTTTTTCGGTGCTTTAATTGCAATTCTGGAACTTTTTACAATCCCATTTCTTCATTTTTACTGGCGCTGATATGACCTTAAACTTAATGTGTTGCAAGCGCCGCAAAACCCTTAAAAACAAAACAAGCAAACCAACCACTAATGTTTAAACCGGTATTCAAACCCTATACCCTCCATCCAACCAAAAGTAAAAGATTTAATTTAATCAACACCTCATTGGCTCGCCAACATTAGAAACAACAGCGATGACGATGATAACAGCAACAGCAGCAATAAAAATATGAACTAGACAACTCTGCGATTACAATAATATGATCAATCTCGTGCCTAAAACATAAATATTATTCAGTGATAACGGCCCTAATACCAGTTGTGGCCGGTTCTCGCATTGAGTATGATGAAAGAGATATGTAATGTATGATAATAGATTGTATTTTCGTCATTACCGGACAAAAGGTATTGTAATGCAAAACAAGAAAAAGAAAACACGAATCCCAGGCGCATATTATTATGTAAAATAAAAAAAAGAATAAAAATAAATAGACAAACACAAAAAAATGCAACCCCCCCCCCCCCCCCCCAAAAAAAAAAAAAACAACAAACAAACAAAAAAACAACAAAACAATACAATAAAAAAAAAAAACAAAAAAAAAAAACATGAGCGTTTATAATAGAGCACAATATCCACTAAATGTGCTCAAAGCTCTTTACTTGGGGTCCCTAGTATAGAGCAACACTTCTGTGTGGGGTTCCTGACTTCCCATATTGGGCAGGGAGGCACTTTCTGCGTCTTTTATTCCCTTATATCTGTTTTCCAACATGTTTTCTGTCTTTGTCTTGGAATGAGATTACTTGGTTTTATCCCAGCCCTGGCCGGATACCCCGGCTAGGTCAAATGTAAACTTAGAGTTTTGAGAGATGATTTTTTGTCTTGTAAATCATCTCTCTGTTATGCACTGTATTATGTTTTGTTTACATATTATAAATGATTTGTAAACATTTGAGTGTGTTCCATGGGACAGCGTGGCTCAGCGGTACGGTCTTTCCTTCGTACCCGAAAGGTACCGAGTTCGACTACCCGCCGCGTTGTGTCGCCTTGAGCAAGTCACCTAACCCTAGCTCACTTTGCGGCGCTGCACTGCGGCTGCCGCCTGGGTTTTTCCAGTCTTCCCTTGGAATAAACCCTAAAGAAAAATCTCCCCTTAGGGATGAATAAAGGGAATTTATTTACTGACGCTGATATGACATTAATGTGTTGCAAGCGCCGTAAAACCCTTAAAAACAACCCCCCCCCCCCAAAAAAAAAAGAAAAGCAAACAAACAAAAAATCTCCCAGAACCCCCCCCCCCCCCCCCCCCCCCCCCAAAAAAAAAAAACCCCAACAAAACAAACAAAAACAAAAACAAAACAGCAACACTTATCATGCTAGGCGATATCACTTTTTTTCCCCTACGGAGACAAAACTGTTAACCAGGCTAGGTACTCATTTTACCCCTGAGTATGATGAAAGAATGTGAGTAACGAGCTTTTTCCAAGAACTCATACCCAGCTCAGAGCGGCACTCGAACCATGGACTATCCTGCCCGAAGGGAAGACTCAACGAGGTTACATTCAATTCTAGGAAAAACGGATTAAACGACGATTCAGAAAACCCGGTTACTTTTCCCTATATTTTCTTAATTTATAAAAACACATTCAACTACAATCTATCAGTCACGTGAAGACAGCAAAATGATTATTTGTTAAAAGGCCTAATTCTAACCTTTTCTTGGATGCTTTAATTAAAAAATTTGACATCTTTGTTTACCTATCCCAACAACTTCTTTACTGGTGCTGAAATGGCCTAAAAAAGTGTCGCAAGAGCCGTAAAATCCCCAAAAACAAACATTATTCGGAGTGAATTTCAAAAATAAATTTTACTCCCGTTACCCATGTGTCTGTGTAACCTTTAATTACCATAACGGAGGGACTGGTTTTTTGTTGTTGTTCCAAAATGGAATTTCTAGCATTATTTATCCGATTATTATAACCACAGATCAAACCGTTTTCATTAAGAGAGCAGTAACAGAAACAGCGACTCGGGCATTACCAACGGGATTTACAAGTATGTTAGCATAGAATAAAATCAAATCCCGCCATTTAAGGTTAATTATCAATCCTTACCCACTACCCATAGATAACACTCATAGTCTGTGCCAATTACCTCCATGTTGTACAGTCTCCAGGAGATTATGAAAAAAAAAATACTCAGTAACTCAATTTAAAATTAGGATGTGCATAGTTTAACTTAATGTATCCACGTATTTTAATTCAGACAAATGTAAATAATTATGGGGTAAAAGTAGCCATTGTCAACTATCAAGGTAGTCAGTGTTAGGACTGATGGAGTTAAGCAGAAAACACGTTTGTGGCAAAATACAGGAAAAGAGTTAAAGTTACACTTAAATGCGGTAAGAATGAGATAAGTTGACCCAGTTTGTGAGCAGCAACATCTCCAGTGACGGATTGTTACAAAACATTTTTTATTTTTCATTTTTGTCAGACAACATTCTGTTACTTCAAATATCGATGGCCCTCAAATTGTCAAAACTTGTCAAAAAGTCTCATATTTGAACATTTGCAAGACCACAAAGTCTGTTTTGGCTAAATGGATCATTGAGAATTTCAATCCTTTACCGGTAGATAATAAAATAGATGAATCAGAATACAAATGGATGTGGAGACAAATTAAGCCAAAAAATCGCTGGAGGAATATGATTCATCAATAGTCTGATGTCACGTCCGCACAGCAACGAGCAGCTTCGTTCTAATCGGTACTTTCTATTCTTCATGCTGGCTAGAACTTTTTCAAATGTCATGTGATCAGAATGTATAAAAGTTAAAACATGATCAGATTTATAATGTTTTTCTCCTCTGGATACACTTTTACGCTTGTCGATGAAGTATTTTATAAGGGCGTCCGCCATTGTTCCGATAGTTTACAAGGGAAGTGACGTCACGACTGTTGAAGCCTATTGCCAAATGAAATCTTCACAGAACGATAATCACCTCCCTTACCTTCACCTTCTCTCTCTTTCCATTTATCCTTTATCTTGTCTTCGTCAGTTCATTCCATTTAAGCCTAATATTTTCAACGAAATAGATGAAATGATAAAGAATTCTAACTCAGATTGATAAAAACAGCTAATGGGTCATTCCATGTAACGCAAATTACATTTCAGACCAATGTTTGGATTAATTATTTTGACATTTCTCAAAATTGTTTATCGTCAATGATCGTTAATCACATCACGAGAATAAATAAGTATCACTCATTTAGTAAATGCTTCCATTTCATCTTCCAGACCAAAGGCGCCAATAATAGGGGACCAACTTGCGTCACGTACGCAATTCCATCAGAAAATTGAGCCCAAAAATATAATATATATACATACATAAATATATATATATATATATATATATATATATATATATATATATATATATATATATATATATAATATATATAATTAAAAAAAATATTCCTTTTCCGCCACAACATCATAAGACATCGTCACCTAGGCATTCCACGAAGTGATATAGATAACTCATCAAACAAGATGTCTGATATGTCAACAGGAATCACCCATGTTGTTCAAGTGAGCAAATTGGGGGTTAATAATCTTGCTCAAGGACAAAAATGAAAGTGCCTGAAGCGGGGCTCGAACCCGGGTTCTTCCGGATCACAGTGCAATGCCTTAACCATTCGGCCACTTCGTCGCCCAATACATATATGTATATAAATTGTGAATTTCTCTGATTTGATATGTTCTTATGTAGGTCTGATACTAGGAGACAATGATTGGTTTGGCTTAAAACTGTAGTAAACAATACTTTTCGTTGATCTGAGAGTATTTCCACTACAACAATGAGCCCATAACATTTAGGATTATGAGACCTTCAAATAAGTGGACGTATGTAATGACATTAGTTATGGGCTTAACTTGGATAGAGACCTTTAACTTGTTTTCAGGTAGTACTTGATCTTAAAGTCGTGGCTATGTGGTCATGTGCCATAACACTTGCCTTCGGACCGGTGGGTTCAGGGTTCGAGTCCCGCTCTGAGCGACGCGAAGATGAGTCCTTGGAAAAGGCTCTTTACTCACATTCTCTCATCGTACTTAGGTGTAAAATGAGTACTGAGCTGTTAACAGCGGAAACAATAATTGTAATATCGTCTAACAGTTGTCATGCCTTGTCCTACATTCCGTTGGCTAGGGACCCCTTATATAGCGCTTTGAGCACGTTTATGGGATATTTCGCTATATATATATATATATATATATATATATATATATATATACTTAAGTGTTAATAATACTCAAGGCATTTACTTGCCAACCATTATTTTTTTGCCCTACAGATTGTTATGCAGCGTCATTTAAATTACATGTCACGTAAAGTACCTCGTAAATTATCAGAGGTAAAACGAAAAGAAATAAATGAATCAAACAAAACAAACAAACAAAACAAAAAATAAAAACAAAAGGACAAGAAAAACCCCAGTGAAACGAAACAAAACAAAAAACCAAAACAGATTAACCAACCAAAAAAAACACAAAAACAATAAATAAACACAAAAAAAACAAAAAGTAATCCAAGGACAAGTAAAAAACAGCCACAAAAAAGCAACAATACAACAGCAAAAATTTTTTTACAAGCCCCCCCCCCCCCCCCCCCCCCCCACTAAAACCACTTACAAAAACAAAGTAAAACAACGAAACAAAATTTAGATTAACAAAAAATCAAAACAACCCCCTCCCTACCCCCCCCCCCCCAAAAAAATCCAAACAAAACAAACCCCTACAAAATGCAGCAATTTTTTTTACAGACACTTCCATGCAAACAAAGCAGGAAATATAGCAAGGCAATCAAATTAAAAGATTGGCATAGAACTGTTCAGTAAATATTTATAACCAAACAGCAACGAAATACTAAATTGACCTCTCACTAATAATGAAGCTGCCGAGAGAAAGTGGAAATGGCCATCAAGTTCATGAGAAAAGCAAATCACTTGGTATAAACATCTAATCCGAACTAGGCGAGGCTATAAACTGTGGAAGACTAGTATGCCCAAAACGTGATCATCCCACTCTCTGGGTGGGGCTTCTGACTTCCCATAGTTGGCAGGGAGATACCGTGGCCTTCGGAGATACTCACTGTCTTTTATCGTAGCCATCGTAAAGTTATAGATAGTTCGAAGATGACGTCACTCAGGCCTTTGTTATTGTTTTTTGCCATCCGCGTTTATGAGTAATGCTCACTGAACTGTATTAACCTGACTATAAATGTTCATGGATACACACAGTATTGTGTGTTGGTCCGTTATACTTCCGGATGGCAATGTTATGAGCTTCTTAGCCAAGCGCATACTATCTATAGCCTGACATTGACTAAAAAATGATGTCAAAATGCCAGTCTTTTGCCACAAAAAACATATCGTGAGTTGTATTCAATAGTTCAGCCAATGAAATAACTTGTTTCCTTGAGCTCTACTAACAACTCACTAGACGCTACACAAACCTAAAAAATGACGCCAAACTGCGAGAGGATTCTCGTGTCAGGCTATTAACGATGGCTTCGCTTTTATCCCCCTTTATCGGTTTTCCAACATGATTTCTGTCATTGTCTTGGAATGAGATCACTTGGGTTTGTCCTGGCCCTGGCCGGATACCATGGCTGGGAGGGAAACAGTCGAATGTATAGTTATAGTCTTGGGAGATGATATTTTTCCCCCCATGTAAATCATCTTTCGGTTATGCATTGCATTATGTTTTATTTACATACTATATGATTTGTAAAAATTTGAATGTATTCCACTTAGTGTGTCCGGATGAGACCTATAGGTGATCTCAAACTAAGTACAATGATAGTGTGCTCTTGGAATCTGCATCTGTTCCCTATTTGTACCACTCCCCTTTGTCTTACTTTTCTTATGTGCTTCTTATGTAAATCTGTAACTTTTTTAAAACTCTCCGCTGATATGACCTTAATGTGTTGCAAGCGCCGTAACACACTTAAAAACAAACAAACAAACAACTTAAGCCTGATGATACTAACTAAAATAATTCGTCATAAAAGAAGACGAAGATCACGGGGAAAGATAGTTGTGAGTTGTAATCAGCAGCTCAGCCAATTCAATTATTTGTTTCCTTGAGCATTTCTAACAACTCATGTTTTACTTTCGGTCGGTGAAGTCTTCTTTTGTGACGTAATGTTTTGGTCAGCTGCTCTACCAACTGAGTTTAAGGGTACCCCCTCAAATAATAGAAAGCTATAGATAGAACGAAATTTACGTCACTTATGTCTTTGTTATTCGTTTTTTTTTTGCCATCCGTGAATATGAGTAATTCTCTTTTAACTGTATAGATAGTATGCGCTTGGCTAAGAAGCTCACAACATTGCCACCCGGAAGTATAACGGACCAAGATATAAAACTATGTGTTACCTTGAATGTTTATAGTCTGGTTAATACCGTTTAGTGAGAATTACTCATAAACGCGGATGGCAAAAAACAATAACGAAGACCATAGTGACGTCGACTTCGTTCTATCTATAGATAGAAAGAAGTTGACGTAACTCATGTCTTTGTTATTTATTTTTTTTGCCATCCGTGTTTGTGAGTTATTCCGTAGCCATCGTAAAGTTAACGATGGCTACGGTTATTCTCATTTAACTGTAGAGATAGAACGAAGTTGACGTTACTCAGGTCTTTGTTATTGTTTTTGCCATCCATGTTTATGAGTAATTCTCACTTAAATGTATTTACTGGACAATAAACGTTCAAGGTTACACATAGTTTTGCGTGTAGGTAGGTCCGTTATATTTCCGGATGGCAATGTTGTGAGTTTCTTAGCCAGCGTACATCATCTATTATCATAGTTTTCATGCATTGTGTGGCAGATTAGAGCATATGCTGCTTTTAGAAGGGCCACCAGCAGCTCAACAAAACTTGAAAGGAATGCAGGTGGTGGTGAAAATCTCATATTATTTCCACATCGTTCAATGTCCCTAGACTACCTCTCTTTACTTCTATGTCATCTTCTACACCCAGCTTTCACAACTGAACTCACAATAAGAGACCTATGTTGCTGTCATTCTTCACAATCACAAAAGGAAGCACTACTAAACAACTTGATGATTGCCGCGTCTCTCGCGTGTACGCGCTGAGAAATCTATCATCGTTGTTCACCAGTCGTGAACTCTTTGTCTTCCTTTACCAAGGATTATCTATCGCTGACGTTATCAGCAAATATGATTTAAAGTCACAACAACTAGGTCTATTGTTAACCCCCCCCCCCCCCCCCCCCAACAAACTCACCCCCCCCCCCCCCCGCCAACATCAACCACCAAAGCGGTTAAAGGATTCTCTTTTATTCAACATAAAAAAACAATACTCCCCTCCAACCACCACCGCCATTGTCAACAATGTCATCAGAATACAATGATGATGATAT
>NC_088361.1:44233595-44236095 GCF_034508935.2 Berghia stephanieae
CTTGCTTTTAATCATGTTCATCATCACTTATGAAGATTATGACGATTATCCCTCGCCGAGGAATATAACCTTAGAGAACATGATTACCGATCAGATGGCTACTGTTACGTCATAGGTTTACAGCTTATGCAAATCAGCGCTTAAAATTTCCTGCCAAAGAGTACGAACGATTTTGAAATGAACTCTATTTCTGCACTAATAAGTACAAACAGTGAACCCATAAATTAAATATAAAGACCTAGACATGACAGTATGAATCAGTAAATCTATGTGGCCTTGTGGTATGAAACCTGCCTTCGGACCGAAGGGTCTAGGGTTCCGTTCTGAGTCCCACTCTGAGTCGGCGTACTGATAGTATGAAGTTGACGTCACTCAGGTCTTTGTTATTGTTTTTTGCCATCCGCTTTTATGAGTAATACTCACTAAATTGTATTAACCAGACTATAAACGTTCAAGATTACACATAGTTTTGTGTATTGGTCCTTTATATTTCAGGATGGCAATGTTGTGAGCTTCTTAGCCAAGCGTATACTATCTATAGTTGAGTCCTTGCAAAAGGCGTTGGGCCGTTAACAGCGTTGTCTGTGTCCGGAAAAAATGTAAAATTGCCTAAAAGGCATCAATCATGTCTCGTCCTACATGTCAAGACTTGCTGTTGATAAGGGACCATCCATAAAGCGCTTTGAGCACATTTAGTGAAGATTGCGCTATAAATTAAATGCTCGTTAAAAATATTTTAAAAATCAAAGTGAAAAAATGGGGAAAATGCACTGGTGCAAAATGAACGTCTGAAAGGTTAAACAGCGTCAAAGCAGAGAAAAAAGATAGTTATTTCTACTTTGTATGGCACTGTTTTAGGCACATTTTTTCACATTTTTATTGCCGTATTTTAACAGAATGCAGTATTATAGTTTGATCAGTCAACTTATATTTCATAAAGTGATCGATTAAAAATTGCTCAGAATTTGTCGTTTCTTAAATTCGAGATCGACATACTACTGTAACTACTATATGAAATAAAGGTTTTCGGGCTTAAACTTTCAAAGACGTTTTGCCAAAACACGGAAGTTTATCCTACTGATTTTTTCCCAGGCCAAGGTCAACAAGTGCGACAGGGATTTATTGCTCATGCCCTTTTATCTGTCGTCCATAGAGTTTATGGTGCTGTCAAGTATTGTACAAAGAGGTAGGAGGAAAGATGAGATCGCTTGCTACCTCTCTCTCTCTCTCTCTCTCTCTCTCTCTCTCTCTCTCTCTATATATATATATATATATATATATATATATATATATATATATATATATATATATATATATATATATATATATATTGTTAATTTTGAGGGGACTGATGGAATATGTGTTCTTTCTAAAATCAAAAATCATTTCTTCGGTTTTTTCCTACATTTAATTTCAGGGAGTTATCTTCACACCAACCAACAGATTTGTCGATCTCAGATCTGTATGCCGCTTCATCATCTTTAAATATTAACCCTTGACGGGCAGTGTCGTCCGCAAATTTCTTGGGACCAAGTCACTTATACAGTCATTTCTGTAAACCGGAAAGAGGCGAGGAGAGAGAACACACCCTTGAGGGGCTCCCGTATTAGTAATTATTCTATTAGATTTATTTCTGTTAATTTCTAAAAAAAAACGTGCTCTATCTTAAAAACAGTCGAAAATCCAGGAAATCAAATGGGGATTTATATTCAAACATTTCAGCTTTTCAACAAGTAAAAGGGGCCGAATCGTGTTGAATGCTGAAGAAAAATCAATAAAAAGAATTCTGCAATATGCCTTTGGTTTATCTAAATGACTGTAAATATTATTCAAAAAGAGGTTAATGACATTCTCAACACTTCTATTTGGTTGATATGCAAATTGTAAAGGGTCAGATTGGGGACCAAACTGGAGATTAAGCTTTTTCAGTACAAGTCGTTCGAAACATTTCATAACAATAGATGTCAGGGCTACAGGTCTGAGATCATTCATACCAGACACCTTGTCTTTCTTGGGAACAGGGACAATTTTCGATGTTTTCCAAATGACCGGAATACAGGATTGTTGGATAGACATATTAAAAATATTGGTAAAAATATAACACAGTTGCTCAGCACACACTTTCAATAATGTTTTTCCTTGGACTATATCTTAATCCTCAAATTGGATGCTTGGGTAACATTCATGATGATGTTGACATCACACCTTTATTTGACGGATTATTTATATTCCTTCACTACATGCAAGGCGACAGTATCTCTCGAATGCAGTTTGGAAAGCGTATTTCTTTATCATAACACTTCCTTTTTTCTTTGTCTTTAATAAAATATCGTTCAGATAAAAAGTGATCTCTGACTCAAATTATAAAACGGAACAATTTCTGACCAAAAGTTTAAAAAATAATTAAAAAAACAAAAACAAAGACAAAACAGTTGTCATCTCAGGTTACTGTGACATTATTCATTAAATTATCCTTTCGCAACTCACCAGCAAATTAAAT
>NC_088361.1:44241095-44248595 GCF_034508935.2 Berghia stephanieae
TAGCTTGATTGAGAGACACCCTTGCTTGACTGTGGACTTTCGTATTGAACATTTGAACAACGCTTTCCATTTTAGACCAACACCCCCCCCCCCCCCCCGCCCCCTTTGTCTCTCAGAATACTGTGTAGATAGAATGAAGTTGACGTTGCTCAGGTCTTTGTTATTGTTTTTTTGCCATCCGTGTTAAGAGTAATTGTCACCAAACTGTATTAATCAGTTCATGAGTACACATAGTTTTGTGTGTTGGTCCGTTATACTTCCGGATGGCAATGTTGTGAGCTTCGTAGCCAAGCGCACACTATTTTTAAACGGTATCCAAGTGACCTCGATAATAATTTGCTATATATAGTTCACATTAAAATTATCCCTTACTCCCCGTTGGTCCAATCGTCTCATGAAATATATTTTTTTTCTGTCGTTTTCTACAGTTCAAAAATATTTTGGCATTCTATTCAGAGTCGCCATTTTTCGTGTATGGTAAGAGAACAAGTGTATTGGTGAAAAATTCGAATGATTTTAGCTTGATTGAGAAACACTCCTGCTTGACCTTGGAGATTTCGCAATTTAACATTTTGACAAACTTGTTCATTTTAGATTCTTGGATTACTAATATGTCGTTTTCCATTGACCTTGATAATAATTTGTTTGGGTTCACGTTAAAAATACTCCTTAGCTCTGTCGATCCAAGCGGCACAAAAGAATATATTTTTTTCGTCTCGTCTTCTCTAGTTACCAAAAATGTAAGGATGTTCTGTTTAGAGTCTGTGTTCTTTGTGATAAGAAAACAAGAGTATCTATTATGTGCAGCTATGTGGTCTAGTGGTATGACACTCGCTTTCGGATCGGAAGGTCCTGGGTTCGAGCCTCGCGCTTGGCACATAGTTGAGTCCTTGAAAAAGGCTCTTACTCACATTCTCTCACCGTACTCAGGTGAAAAATGAGTACCTGGCCGTTAACAGCGTTGTCTTTGTCCGGAAAATTGAAATATCGCCTAACAGGCGTCATGTCCCGTCCTACATGTTAAATGTTGCTGTTGACCAGGGACCCCTTGTAAAGCGCTTTGAGCACATTTAGTGGATATTGCGCTATATAAAGCTCAATTTAAAAAAATGGAAAAGTCAAATCATTACAGCTCGATTGAGAAACACCTTTGCTTGACTGTGGAGATTTCGCAATGTGGTATTTTAAAAACATGTTTCATTGCAGACTAAAAGAAAAAAAAAAATAACCCTCTTGAAATACTACATCAATGGTATTCCATTGACCTTAATAATTTGCTAGGGTTTCAGACCTGCATACTTGAAATGTAAAAAAAATTAGTAGTTTTCAGAGGGAAGGAATAGAAGTGACGATAATTAACTTCACAAATTAATATTTTAACATTAGCAGTATTAATTATGCTTTCAAAACCCTGAATAGATGCATTCTGGGACCAACGTTTTCTTTTTAACACATTGTATTGAATAAAAAAGTCTGTATTTATTTTTTATGGTGTTGAAGTAAAAAAAATCCGTATTTTTACGAATTTGTTGAAGTAATAGGCAGGTCCGGGGTTCACATTAAAATACCCCTTATCACCGTCAGTCTAAGCATTGCATTCATAAGATTATTATTCTTTTCTTCTTGTTTTCTCTAGTTCCAAAACATAATGCTGTTCTATTCAGTGTTTTTAATGGTAAGATAGCACCAGTGTCTGTTGGTGAAAATGTCCAAACATTTCAGTTTGATTGAGAAACGCAACACCCTTGCCTTACTGAGACTAAGGGGGCAGCGTGGCTAAGCGGTGCGGTCTTTGCTTCCTACCCAAAAGGTACCGAGTTCGATTGCCCGCCTCGTTGTGTGGCCTTGAGCAAGTCACCTGGCCCTAGGTCACTGCGGCGCTGCACTGCGGCTGATGCCTGGGTTTTTCCAGTCTTCCCTTGGAATAGACCCTAAAGACAAATTTCCACTTGGGGTTGATTAAAGAAATTTTTGAATATTTTATACAATTAGTACAAAGACAGATTAAACTTTGCGTCTTTTTATACATTTTAGATGTCTTCAAATTGAGTAGAGTTGATTTTTATTGGTTAAAAAAAAAATGGTTCATAGAAACGGACAATAGCAATTGCTTTCTAGCCTTTGGATAGAACGCGAAGAAATTCCTGCCACACCTAACAATCACTGCTGGGTGGATAGAGGTCCGAAAAAATATATCGACTTCATTTGGGATCGATCTCAGTAGCTTTGTGTTTAAAGAGGGGGTCTACCAACTGACCTATAGGGACTCCCACGCACTCCATTTGCTACAAGAGAGGGCATCATGAACCAAATTTTCATATCATACAGTGTAGGTCGCCCCTTATGTGTCCTTTTTATACTATTACTTTACCAAATCCATTATGGCCGATAATGACGGTTATCTGAACCGAGTAGGATAACATATTTAAAGTACCTTACCCAAAGACACAATGATGAAACCATAGTTTTGTCATAATTCACTTTTCTCTTCCCAGCAGACCACGCTCAACTTTGCTTGAATTTATTACAAGACAAGCTTCGTCAGTAAAACATTTTTAATGGTTTCTCCGCAATATCAAGTTCCTAACTGTATTAAATATAGAATGCTACAATGATTCAATATTAGCTGATACTAGTGGCATTTTTCAGGATTTCCCACGGAACACGAAACCCAGCCAACACAGAATCATTTTTTAAAACTCACTTAAACACAAAACAGGGAGTTCATGTTACACATAATTTTTTTTTCTCAGCCTAACGAGCTCTACGACACAGTTACAATTGTTATAATTATTTTAAATATCTATCATATTTCGTTAAAGTTTGTGAATTACAAAAGAAATCAGAAAGAGAAAAAAAAACGCTGGCTGTATCGTAAGAAATATGACGATTTTCCTGTGACTGGTAACGGGAGGGTTAAGTTAAATTATGAGAAAAATAGGGTATGGAGAATTGCCAGATGAAAACAGAGAATAAAAAGTCAAAATCCAATTGACACGACACCCTCCGCCTGGCCGGGAGAGAGAGAGAGAGAGTTTCATCTGGCACCCAGACCCTAATTTTCTCATCATTATTGATACAAGTGCCCGCTTCACACTTTTCTGGGTTAAGTTAAATATAATGATATTTAAGATGATATTTAAGCGTTGACACAAAAGAAATGCGGCAATTTCGAGCGGCGAGCTGCTTCAACCATCTTAAATCATTTTAAAAAAAATTATACCCTATGAGAAATTATAAATAAACATTAGCTTAGTCAGCGCCTCCACCTTATATTGAGTTGCTCAAGCATCTAATAGGCTTATTGAAGCAGAGTTTGTCAATACGAGAGACGGTCAAGCATAATATTTAGAAATAATAAACTTTATTTGTAATCCTATCAAAGAATTTGTCATGAAGGTTGTTGGATAAAAAAAAAAAGAAAAAAAATTAAAGCGCGTCAATTTTTCAGGTCTGAATTTTTGTACATATATAACAAGCAACAATTAAATCGCTAACTGATTAGATGGGGTACAATAGATAAGATATTAATTATTTATTTTCTCTGCAGAATCACGTAAAAGAGATAGATCTATATGGCAAATCCATTAGTATAAACCGATGCGTATTTATTAGCAGGTCTAATAACCCATATTGTTATAGGCTCATTATTGTTATGGAAATACTCCCAAACCAACACAAAATATGGTCCATTCCAACAATATTAAATTAAGCTCATAATTTCGTTCTGTTATCAGACCTGTGAATATGTGCACATCGGTAAAAACTTTTTGTGCCCTAAAAGTTTCAACGTCAAAGTTGCAAAATGCAAAAGGCATTTAAATTTTACAGACCTCATTGAAAACTACACGAAATAAATAGATCATTATTTGATTACAAAGGCGGTTCAAGATGAGGGTTGTCTTTGTAAAGGTAAACAAAAAAGGAAATTCCGCACATCAGTGAAAATGGAAGCAATGGGACAGCTTCTATAAATAGACATCCATGTGAAGAGCTCACTATAATATGCAAACAGCTGTTGAGCGATTAAAAACACAGGATTTGAATGCGATCTATAACCAGTTAGCTGTCGTACTCTGGAAAAAACAAACAAACAAAGATGTATTTAAGCATTTGGCCAGAAAACGTCCTTAAAATATTAATCGATTTAAATGACCCTCATCTCGGCTAAACCTCTCAAACCTTGGACTTTACAAAGTGTTACTTAAAGTTCCAAGTGTGGGAGTCTTTTTCCAAGATGAGGATAATTTAAATCGGTCAATATTTGAAGGACTAGTTTTCTGGCCAAATTTTTAAATACATGTTTTTTTTTTCAGAGTACTGCAATTAACTGGTTAAACATGGCAAACGCTGAGAATTATGGGGGATCATTGATAAAATATCGGAGTCAAGGTTTTAAATTCCTATTTGAAACAAAGCAACAATACAATGCCATACAATTGAAAGGGTGTAAACAAGTTATACGAGGGGAATATAACATTATTGCGTTAAATGGTACACGGGGATTTAAATTTCATCTTTTTTATATCAATGAATTGCCAGAATAAAATTGTAGACAAACTGTAGTCCTGACTCTCTATTATTGGGGGTTTTGAACCCGCGACCTTATTGGTACGACAACTCCGCCTGGCCGGTGAGAGCGTGACTCTACCGTATGAGCTATCCACGATTCCCCCCAAAAATCGTATCTAACTCAGGTCTTTCCTAGAGCTCTCTCTCTCTCATCGACTACTGGAGATCGCGGGTCTAACACCCACAACCTCCGCAAAGTTAGTTGGCCAGCAATTAAGCTTAATAGCCGGCCAAGATTCTCAACACAAACATATAACATAGAAACAATTGGGACATTGAGTATGCTCCTGTATATGGGGTGAATTTTTAATTCAGAAAAGTGAATGGAACATCACTTATGTTGGTAACAACAAGAGATGAAGTGAGTAGAAAAGTGCCAGAAGACAATAGAGAATTAAAAAAAAAATAATTATTCTCTATTGTCTTCTAGCACTTTTCTCTTCACTTCTTCTCTTGTTGTTACCAACATTAGTGCCTGCTCCACTCACTTTTCTCTATTATTCCACCCCTCTCCCTAGATCTAAATAGTAACGCGTAATGACATCAATTTTGCAATAATAATTGGATTCAGTAGTCTGGTGTCACGTCGCCCAACAACGGCGGCCATCGTGGTTCTAAACAAAGAAAATCGGTACTTTTTATTCATCATGATGGCTAGAACTTTTCATATGTCTTGTGATCAGAATGTGTAAAAGTCAAAAAATGATCAGATTTATAATGATTTTTTTTCCTCTGGATACGCTTTTATGCTTGTCGGATAAATATTTCATAAGGGCGTCCGCCATTACTCCGATAGTTTAGAGCCAGTTACTGTTACCATGCGTCATTACGAGGGAAGTGACGTTACGACTGTTGAAGCGTATTTATGACGTCAGATAATCAAACGTTGAATTTCACTAAAATTATATTTTTGAAAAAAGAAGTATCGTTTAAATATTATAGAAAATGTCTTTTACTCAGAGATGACAAAATCGAAATGGATTGAGGGGTAGAATAAAATATTTCTTACACTCCTGCGTTTTGGAATTCGAACTTTGTTCCCAACACGCAATAGCAAGCACTGAATTCCAAAAAGCAAGAGTGTAAGACTCGTATATTCTTCTCTATCATCGACCGCCTCTGGAAATTTTCCACCTCTCATCGAGCGGCTATAATAATAATAATATAGTCTTGAAGTATGACACTCGCTTTTGGGTGCAGGGTTTGTGTACCGCTATGAGCGGCGCCTAGTTGTTTTATTTTTCAAACAAAATATTTCAAGTACCTGTTTAAGATATAGATATGAAAAATATGTATGAAACAGTGCCGGACAAAGAAAAAGAAAAATACTTAAAAAAAAAAAAATAGACATCTCGAAAATTGCGCCTGCTTCGACTGTATTCGAACCTCAGACCTACAGGTAAGATGGGCTATTATTACACCACAGATATTAACCGATAGTTGGGACGATTTGATGCCAATATTCTTTACAAGAGTAGGCGCGTTTCCACTTTGATTCATTGCCTGCATCACAAAACACAAACATTGGACACGAAAGGACAAGGACGGAGACAGTATAGTAGCTCCATTTTTATTTTGAAAATATCAAAGTGACAAATCCGGCAGCAAACACTGGGTGCAAGATACAGATCTGATCAAGAGTGTATGAAATAACGGCTATGTGGTCTTGTGGTACGACACTCGCTTTCGGATGGGATTGTCTTCGGTTAGCCTCGCTTGGCGCATAGTTGAATCCTTGGAAAATACTCTTTACTCACATTCTCTCACCGTAATCAGGTGTAAAATGAGTACCTGGTCGTTAACAGCGTTGTGTCCGAAAAAATGTAATATCGCCTTACAGGCGTCATGTCTCGTTCTACATGTTAAGTGTTGCTGTTGGCTAGGGGCCCCCTTGTAAAGCGCTTTGAGCACGTTTAGTGGATATTGCGCTATGTAAATGCTCAAGTTAGTTAAACAGAACCAAACAAAGCATAAAGAAAAATTCAAGACAAAAACCTCCCAAAAATTAGTCTGCCTCGAATGGAAATGGAACCTCAGACCTCCTGATTGAATACGGTTGGACAAGGCAAGCTAATTTTTTGGTATGTTTTTGTCTTCATTTTTCTTTCTACTTTGTCTGGCATTGTTTCTTCATTTAGACTTTTTCAAACAGTTATAAGCATATAAATTATTATACGGTTTTGTCGTCTTATAATAATAATAATAATAATAATAATAATAATAATAATAATAATAATAATAACAATAATAAAAATAATAATGATAATAATGATAATAATAATAATAATAATAATAATAATAATGATGATAATAATAATAAAAATGATGATAATAATAATGATAATAATAATAATAATAATAATAATAATAATAATAATAATAATAATAATAATAATAATAATAATAATAAAATAATGATTATGATGATGATGATAATGATGATGATGATGATGATTTTGATGATGGTGATAATGATGATGATGATGATGATGATGATGATGATGATGATGATGATGATGATGATGATGACGACGACGATATAAACGATCATTTCCGGAAGGAGAGCCGCTTTATAAAAAAATGACACAGATATAACTCATAAAAAAACGCATGAATAAACCAAAAAACGAAACGTCTCCAAAAGTCATTTCCCTCTCATTGAGTCTGAGAAGAAGAATCTAAGAGTAGCCTCTCTGGACGATTTCTTTTTATGGTTCACAGCTTAGGGGCAAAAACGAAATTTTGTGTGTGTATGTGTGTGTGTGTGTGTGTGTTTATATGTGTGTGAGTGTGTATGTGTATTATTGGTTGTAAAACAAATTCTTTTTCATCGGTTACAATTTGAGAGAACCATTTAACAATTCACACGACTTCATTATATAAATAGATCCTGGATCGTCGGTCCCTTGAATTGAAAGGCATTGATTA
>NC_088361.1:44253595-44276095 GCF_034508935.2 Berghia stephanieae
AGACACCTTACCAGAGAGTCACTAAACCACACGTTATGATATGAAGTAAATTGAATCTTTTGTGAGAATGGACAGCAATAGAAAATTATCTTTTTTTTTTTAGTGAAAGGAATGATACCCACTCTCCCCTGTGAAGAAATTTATTGGAACTCAAATTTGATGGTTAAGGTTGAAATTTATTGGAACTCAAATTTGATGGTTAAGGTTGAAATTCATTTTTAAGCGCAGTTTACGTATTGCAGATCTGATAACCAAAAAAAAAAAAAAAAACTCCAACAAACTATTATGGGTCCATTTTGTAATGGAAATAATCTCAAACCAAAACAAAATATTGTCCATTGTAACAATATCAAAAATTAAGCCCATAATTGCTTTCGGATATCAGGCCTGTAAATATGTCCACATAGGCTTTAAGCTAAAGGTTCACCAAGACGTGTACTTATTTGCAGGTCTGATAACCCAAATTGTTATGGGCTCATAGTTGTAATGGAAAAACTCCCAACCCAACGTAATGTTGTCCATTACAACAATGTTAAAACCAAGCCCATGGTTGTGTTCGGTCCACTGCTCTGCGAATATCTGGTCTAGATTCACTTCGATATGGCACGTATTTAGACAAGATTCGTTACATTGGAGAAATATATGTACAATCAAGTATGGTCAATAACTGGCTGAATGACATAGTCCGTTATTGATGCTATGCGCTAAGGTAAATTACTCTCAACAACGTACCATCACCCAAAACTATGTGTAACCTTAAACGTTTATAGTCAGAATGACAGAATTTAGTGAGAAGTAATAATTACAATGGCTTTCTAAGACAATAACAAAGAGCTGAGTTACGTCAATTTCGTTCTTTCTATAAATTGGTGAACAATTTTTTGAATTTTCGACACCCCATTTTTTGGAACTCTCAACCCCAGAATATTAGAAGTGCTCACTCATTATCCGCTTTCAACTCGAAATTGAAATCTCACACGATTTCTATTGTGTAAATGAAGTTTTAACTGTCATAACTTCTGTGTTTAATAGTGTTGTTTGTTCACTATGTAAGTACCTAATTGAAATTGCTATGTTTATTTGTTTTTGTTTGTTTGTTTGTTTGTTATTTTCATTATATTCTTTTAAAAATGAATATAGAACGTCTGTAATGTGTTGTAATCGGGGTAAGATGCTATATAAAATGCCAATCATTATTGTTTTAAAATAAACAATTATATACGATTCTTACATTTTTGCTTTTTTTAAAATTCCAGTCGTGCTCCCAACCGCTGCACGATCTTACGAGTGAGTCCGCGTTGGGAATAAAGTTCGAGTTCCGAAACACAAGAGTGTAAAAATCTTTTAGCCTACCCTCCAATCGATCCTGATTTCGTTATATCTGAAAAAAAAGAAAATTTACAACAAAAAAAAAACAAAAAAAAAAAAACAAAAAAAAAAAAAACACAGACAAAAAAAAAAAAAAAAATAAAAACAACAAACAGACTTAAGTGATGCTTCTTTTTAAAAAAATCTAATTTGAACGAAATTTAACGAATAATAATCAGAAGTCACAAATTATTATTGTATTCTTGATATCATAACGCGTAACTATTTCAGAGTGAGGGCTAGAACAATACTGTTTTTACTGGTTTCAACCAGTTGTTGTTGGATAGGAATCTTACACGATACACATTTCATGTAACTAGGGTGCAGTGTGCAGTCCAGTCGAGGTCAAATGCAAATTAGTAAAGGTTAATTAAAAATAGCTGACTCACCACCTTAACACAGTATAAAATCGTGTTGAACCAGTTTCCAAAAACTGAATTTAACGGGAAAACAGCTATTACGATAACGATATTAAACGATTATCTAGTCTGGAAAACTATATCTAATCTTCTCAATAAGGCGGACTATTTTTATTTCAAATAATTCCCAATAATTAAGACTGCTAAGTCAATTTTCAGGATTGAGTAAAATCTAACAAATGCCGGATTGAGGCGGAGGTTTTACATATAAGATAAAGTCAAGTAAACGTGAATTGTGAGTTATGTACTCTCTGACCTGTCTGGAAACTACGACATGTTGAAATATAATGCGCATTGATCATGGAATATTAAAATAAAATATGCAATACAAATATGTAAGTAGTCCTGCAGAGGCTATAGGCCCATGGAGCCAAAGTTTATTCCGGTCTCTATCGCGTGAAACGAACAATAGCAATTGCTTGCTACCCTTAGTATAGGGCTCTAGTCTTTCGCAAAGTACGGTCCACCAGGTCTGGCAGACTCGGCTACTGGATTAAAAGGGGAGTCAGAAAAATATATAGACTTAACCCGGAATCGATCTCGATCTCTTTGTGTGTGAAGCGAATGCTCTGTCAATTTGAGAGATCAAATAAAATTGATAAAACATTTTTGTATGTCCATTGTAATAACATTGATCTTAATAGCAAAAACCTTGACGTCTTGCACTAGGAGGATAAAAATGTTGACGAACTGGCTCTTTTTCACTGCAGTCTGATTTTGCCTGTGGTCGATACACACACACACACACTCACAACACACACACACACACACACACACACACACACACACACACACACATACATACATGCACAGACAGACAGATCTACTTGCGCTTTCTTTCATTAATATAGATAGAAGAAGAAGAAGACAACACACCCCAACCGACTTTTGAATAAGCACTGTTTGTATAGACATCTACTAGTTTCGACAGAGAAGAAAACTAATGAAGTATTAGAGCAAGCTGAAACTAAAAGGTTATTAATTCGTACAATAAGAAAAAGACAAATGCAGTTTTTAGGGCATCTAAATCGACATAAATATATTGAACGTCTTGCTCTCACAGGAAAGATAGAAGGTAAACAGAGTAAAGGTAGACCAAGAAAAACATATTTGAATAGTTTGAACAGCTGGGTGACAAAGAAAGAGAAGAGTAATATTAGTTTTCTGAGGTTATCTGATCAGAGAGATGAATGGCGTTCCATGATCACCGATGTCTGGCACAGACTTGGTACTTGAAGAAGAAGAAGTTTCGATTCTTCTAAAGCCTGATTTTCACGAAGAACTGACTCTATTTCTCGTTCATTATATTCTCATTCTCATAGCTTAATCACAGGTTATCCAATTCCCTTTGCCGCAATTCCACGTTAAAATGCTAATGAATTATGCATGGTGTCAAGGAGAGAGGGTGGTTCTATTTATCTATCTCTGGGTGTCATGACTCTTTCCTCCGTCCAATAGTATAGTTGATGCGTTTTCCACAGAATTCTTGTTCGTGACTGGTGTTAACCCTTTCCTTACCAGCCATTTTCAGAATTTCTCCCAAAATTCCACAGCCACCAAACACAAAAATATTTTTTTCTAACTCAAACAGAAAAGCTGTTGCTTTACATTCTATGCATAAAATCGATCAGCAAAATGAACTCTACAACACAGTGTCACGTTTTATAGCTATAATAAAACATTGCTCTTTAAATTGTGTGATTTGCAAAAGAAATCTGAATGATAAAAGTGTTGGTTGGGTCGTATCGAATGTGACGTTTTTCCTATGGTTGGTAAGGAGAAGGTTAACAGTCTATGTCGAAATGAACTTGGTTAAGAAAATGGATTTTGAAGTAAGAATAAAATATATTAAGATGTATGTGCCACCGTCTCAAAGAGGTAATGTGTGGCTATATTATTGTTTTGTGGTATGACACTCTTAATTGAGCTTTTATATAGCGCAATATCCACTAAACGTGCTCAAAGCGCTTTACAAAGGGTCCCTGGCCAACAGCAACACTTAACATGTAGGACGTGACATGACACCTGTTTGGCGATATTACAATTTTTTCGGACAGAGACAACGCTGAAATCGTCCAGGTACTCATTTTAACCTGAGTACGTTGAGAGAATGTGAGTAAAGAGTCTTTTACAAGGACTCAACTATGCGCTGAGCGAGGCTCGAACCCAGGACATTCAGATCCGAAAGCGAGTGCCACACCACAACACCACATATTCGCTTTCGGATCGGAAGGTCTTGGGTTCGAGTCCCACTCTAAGCGACGCATAGTTGAGTCCTTGAAAAAGGTTATTTACTCAAATTCTCTTACCGTACTACGCTGTAAAATGAATACCTGACCGTTAACAGCGTTGCCTCTGTCGGAAAAAATATGTAAAATCGTTTAATAGGCATCATGTCTTGTCCCACATATTAAGTGTTGGTGTTGACATGGAGCCTTTGTCAAGCGCTTTGAGCACGTTTAGTGGATATTGCCCTATATAAAAGCTCAATTTTTTAAAAATAATAATTTTTTTTTTTGGGGGGGGGGGGGGGGGGGTTCATGACTCCTTCCTCCGTCCAATAGTACAGTTGATGCGTTTTTCATTTAGAATTCTTGTTCGTGACTGGTGTTAGAGTGTATGGTCGGAATGAACTTGGTTTAAAAAATGGATTTTGAAGTAAAAATAAAATATTGAAAAATATGACCCGCCATCTCAAAGCAGTATTGATGCTTTGCGGTTATTAAAAAAAAAACTCACAACATTCACCAGCCGGATACAATGTACCAACACACAAAACTATGGGTAACCTTAAATGTTTAGTCTGATTAATACAATTAAGTGAGAACTACCCTTAAAGGTGGCTTGAAAGGTCCTGGGTTCAAATCCCGCTTTGATCGGCGCGTAGTTGAGTCCTTGGAAAACGCTCTTTACTCACATTCTCTCACCGTACTCAGGTGTAAAATGGCTCTTTCGGAAAAAAAAGTAAAATCGTCTAATAGGCATCATTTCTTGCCCTACGTGTTAAGTGTTGCTGTTAGCATGGACCCCTTGCAAAGCGCATTGAGTACGATTAGTGTAATTTAATTCGACTTGTTGACAATGGACTGTTAGTTGATTCGTGGTTTGAGAATGGACAAAAACATCTTCAGAGTTCAACCAGTACATTCGTTATTGATCTAAGATTGTTACTATCCATTTCCATTCTTATAGTAAAACCATTTTCTATTTATAGATTGTTAGATAAGAGGATTTAGTGTGTGTGTGTGTGTGTGTGTGTGTGTGTGTGTCTATGTGTGTGAGTTAGAGAGATAGAGTGAAAGAGAGAGAGAGAGTGAAAGAGAGGGAGAGAGAGAGAGGGGGAGAGAAAGAGAGAGAGAGGGAGAGAGAGAAGAGAGAGAAAGAGAGAGAGAGAGAGAGAAGAGAGAGAGAGAGAGAGAGAGAGAGAGAGAGAGAGAGAGAGAGAGAGAGAGAGGGAGGGTACATTTTGATATTGCAGTTATTAAATATCATAAGCCCTAAACAGAGGTTGACGTTAATCCTCTGTAAAACAAACACAGACAGATACCAATAACTCCCCCCCCCCCTCCCCCCCTCCCAAAAAAAAGCAAATAAAAATAGCCAATCGCGTATATCAGATAACACGGTAGCTAAACATGATAGATAAGGTCAAAGTAATGGAAATGTTTTTCAACTGAAGTCTATAATATTGTAAAGCCCAACCGTGTTTGAGCATAGATAACGAACAGACTCATTACTGATCAATTTGAAAGATTTTGATCCAAACCATCCAACTGTGTTTAACGTTGTCTTTTACAACAATATGAGAATAAACAAGCTTGGGCATTTCAATTGTGCAAAATCCCCTTAGATAAAGGTACTCCGGACGTCTGAAGGTCGATCTACAGACGAGAAATACTGGTTTTTGAGCTGTTTTTTCCCCTTGTATTCTTCTTTCCGGCTTTGTCTGGCACTGTTCATTCACACGTTTTCAGATCTCTACCTTACACCAGCTGCCCAACTTCTCAATTTGACATTTTCGCCTCAATGTGCTCAAAGCGCTTTACAAAAGGTCAGTCCAACAACAACACTTGTAGAACGAGACATGACGTATGTAAAGCGATACAATATTATACTTTCAACAGAGACATTAATGTTAACAGGCAGGTTCTCATTTTACACTTGACCACGGTTTGAGAAAACCTATCAGAACAAACAAGCAGGTCTTCGACCAGGAAGGAGCACAATTGAACACATTTTCACCTGCATCATTCTGATGGAGAACCAACTACAGAATCTCTCTCTCTCTCTCTCTCTCTCCCTCTCTCCCTCTCTATCTATCTATCTATCTATCTATCTATCTCTCTCTCTCTATCTATCTCTCACACATACACACACACACATTCAACATCAAAGGGACCTCTTTCACAAGGTTATAGACTTCAAAAAGGCCGAGAAAGGATTGTGGTCGTCATGCTAAACTCTATCCAAGGATCTCGCCGTAGCCATCATTAACATAGCCTGACACTAGAACCCTCTAAGACTTATAGTTTGACTTCGTTTTATAGATAGAATGCGCTTGGCCAAGGAGTTCACAACATTGCCATCCGGAAGTATAACGAACCAACACACAAACTCTGTGTAACCATGAACTTTTATAGTCTGGTTAATACAGTTTAGTGAGAAAAACTCACAAATGCGGATGGCAAAAACAATAACAAAGGCCTGAATGACGTCATCTGCATACTATCTATACGTTTGTGATGCGTCTGGTGAGTTGTCGTTAGTGGATCTCAAGGAAAAAAGTGATTCCATTGATTGAACTTATGAATACAATTCACGATTTGTTTTCTTGTGTGGCCAAAGGCTTGTCTTTCGACGTCATTTGTTGGTCAGTGTCAGGCTATAGATAATACGAAGATGACGTCACTCAGGTCTTTGTTATTGTTTTTTGCCATCCGCGTTCATGATTAATGCTCACTGAACTGTATTATCCTGACTATAAACGTTCATGGATACACACAGTTTTGTGTGTTGGTCCGTTATACTTCCGGATGGCAATGTTATGAGCTTCTTAGCCAAGTGCATACTATCTGTAAGTTTACGATGGCTACGCTCTAGCCAAGGACTCAACTTTGCGGTCCGATAGTGAGTGCCATTCCACAAGACCTTAAAGCCCTCAAAATTACAGACGCTAAAGCTTTAGAATAATTAGCATAGACACAAAATGAAAACATTTAGATAATGTCAAAAGCAGGACCTCGTCTCTGGCAACAAAGCTTTTCCTCTAAAAATAATAATCGGAGGTTGTGAAAATGTATCAATATTCCTAGATATGTCACCATCGATATATCAATAGATAGAGAGATAGAAGAAAAGGTAGAGAGAGAGAGAGAGAGAGAGAGAGAGAGAGAGAGAGAGAGAGAGAGATTTTGATAATCTTAAACAAAGCAAAAGCCAACGCCTAATTTACTGCCCCTTTCATTAATTTTACAACATTCTTAGCCTGACAGAATTCCCAAGCTAATTAAATCTGTAGCTTACGTTTGGCCTAGGGCACCCATCAGCATTTCAATATCACTAAAATTCTGGAAATGAAGAGAGCACGAAGACCTCAAGAAATTATTTTTTTTTTAAAAAGAAAGAATATAAAAAAGTAAAAATTAAACAAACAAGAGGATGGACGAATCTGAGATATAAAAAAATCCATAAAGAGGATGCTATGAGGTGTTTTAATCCTCACAGATGTCATTTATCAATGTTATTCTTATCATTGATAATATCATCGGGCTTGGAGATCTCAGAACATGACAGGGAAGATGTGATCCTATCTTCAACACAGATTACTCTTTTCAATGTTTGTAGAGATAAATGAATGAGTGTGCATGCTTATTATCTGCTTCATTCTCTCTCTCTCTCTCTCTCTCTCTCTCTCCCTCTCTCTCTCTCTTTATCTATCTATCTATCTATCTATCTATCTATCTATCTATTTATCTATCTAGCTAGCTAGCTATCTATCTATCTATCTATCTATCTATCTATCTATCTATCTATCTACCAATCCATCTATCTATCTACCTATCTATCTCTCTCTCTATCTATCTATCTATCTATCTATCTATCTATCTATCTATCTATCTATCTATCTATCTATCTATCTATCTATCTATCTATCTATCTATTTATCTATCTATCCATCTATCTATCTATCTATTTATCTATCTATCTATCTATCTATCTATCTATCTATCTATCTATCTATCTATCTATCTATCTATCTATCTATCTATCTATCTATCTATCCATCTATCTATCTATCTATCTATCTGTCGATCTATTTCTTTATTTCTCTATGCGATATTTTTTTAAGTTACTACGACATATAAAACGTGAGCTTTTATATAGCGCGATATCCACTAAATGTGCTCAAAGCACTTTACAAAAGGATTCCTGACTAACAACAACAGGAAATATAAAGAACGAGACATGACGCCTGTTAGGCGATGTTACAATTATTTTCGAAATACACCGCTGTTAACGACCAGGTACTCATTTTACAAATGAGTACGGTGAGAGAATGTGAGTAAACAGCCTTTTTCCAAGGACTCAACTATGCGCCGAGCGAAGCTCGAACTCAGGACCTTCTTATCCAAAAGCTAGTATTACACCACTGGACCACATAGCCGCACATATAATAAAGCTAAAGAAATGTACCAAACTTCATTGAAAGTTAAAATCAACATACTTGTACCTTAAGCAATCTCGTGACAAAAGTAAACAACAGGTAGATTAATTATAAGTCACAGCTATAATTGAAGCTGGTGGAATGAATTTCTATATGATACTTTTTTTTTTGCTCTGAAAAAACACGTATTTAATATTTTAGCCAGAAAACTCGTCCTTCAAATAGAGATCGATTTAAGTGACTCTCATCTTGGCAAAAAAAAACCCGCTCAAACCTGGAACCTTTTTTCCACAACGGGAAAAACAATGAATGGTCTCATGTAGTAGTTTTGTGCTCTCTATTCCCATAGATGGGGTACCGACGACGAATACATATGCAGGTCTGACATCCAAACCAACTTGTGGGTCTAGTTTAACATTGTTATAATGGACAACATTTTGCGTCATTTTTTGAGATTTCCATTACAACAATGAGCCCAGAAGGAATAGGGTTATCAGATCTGCAAATAAGTGCACGTCGGGTACACAACCACACACACGCACACACACACACACACACACACACACACACATACAAGAAACGAAGAAAGCAAATACACATTTTAATCTACACAAATATTTTTGAACGACCTAAGTCCGCGAATCACCATTTGAGTAACACGTGTCTGAAATGAATGTAACGATTTAGTGATAATTTGTGTCAGTGCATGACATAATCAGTCGGAAGGTGAAAATTTTGGATTTGCATTTTTTTTTTTTTTTGCTTTTTCTGAAAGATTATGCTCCCATGAGCATTTTAATCTTTATTTGAAGTATATCGGGTGATTTTTCATGAAGTTATGGTCAGATGTATGGGAAAGGTATCCAGCAACTTTTCTCAAATTTCGTTTCATCTTGACACTTGCTGTAAAAAATATTTAGAAGTGAAATTAAGCTTTGATATTTTAAAAAGATGTACTGATGTAATGATTTAATAATTTATGACAAGAACTCATTTTTGATAAAAATTGACCTTCTAACTAAACTTGTCAATATCTCAATTCAAACCTTTTCACCATCCGACTGATTATGTCATTCACTGTCACATATTTCGAAAAAGCTTTCTACTGTCAAATAATTTCTGAACCAGTGCATTTAAAGTCATCAAACTAAATGGATGCATTAAGATCTTTCTATTATTCAGATTTTCAACTTTAAAGTTTTTTCCCCTCTGAGTGACACACACACAACAGCAGATTTTGAAGGACAGGATTAACCCCTCAGAATTGGTAATTTAAAATACAAAACATGCAATGCATGTGTAAAGAGTATTACGAGACAAAAAAGACTAAGCAAAGCGCTCAAAATAATGAATTGTACATCCTCAAATGTATTGCATTAGGGAAATTGAATTGAAAATATCTCTGCTTGATTCATTTCTATTGAGTAACATGCATCGGCCTTAGCATACAGAACGCCAATATTTTATGAACAACAGATAGACATATAGAAGACTCTGCATGAAATATTTCTATATTATTTGATAGATATTGCAATTTCTAAACGTTTCAATTTAATGACTTACAGGTCATTTTTGAGTATTGTAGGAGTAGAGTTCGAAGGGGGGGGGGGGGGGGATTTCAAACAGCTCGTTACTGATCTAACCATCACCTAACCACTCACCCAATAGTAATTTTCAAAATGCAACAGATACCAAAATTCGTCTAAAATAATAACATTAATATAATGGAATACGAGCCCATTTGTAAAATGTAGCTTAACAACGGATCCCGATCTAGTCTAGAAATAATAAAAGGCAAAGACAAGCGTGAATAGTAAGAGTGGCATAATAATACAAATTACCTGACTCATGTTTTTACACACACACACACACACACACACACACACAGAGAGAGAGAGAGAGAGAGAGAGAGAGAGAGAGAGAGAGAGAGAGAGAGAGAGAGAGAGAGAGAGAGAGAGAGAGGGTTTAGTCAATAATACAAAACTTCAAACGTCTTGAGACATTTAACTCTCTTCTGAAATCATCCAAAAATTAAATTATAGTCTACGGAGGCAACTTAAATGTTTCCGGGGTTCAAAACAATTATTGAAATCCACTTTTTAAGATGCAGGCGCCCGTCTGGATATTTCCTTTAAAAACAAATTTGAATGATAATGCCTAGTTCTGTATTATTGTCTTTCCCAGCCAGATATAAATTATGTTCTATGTCAACGTTCCTCCAAATGATTTCAGCCATATTTAAGCTTTATATAAAACAAGTAAACATGTTAAAGTAGTCCTTCAGAGCCATTAGGCCCATGGAATCGGAGTTTTTTTTAATACCAGTTTCTATAGCATGAAACGGACAATAACAATTACTTGACATCCTTTGGATAGGACGCTAGTCCATTGTAAAGTACTTTCCGCCAAATCTAACCGACTCAGCTATCCATTCACCGCTGGATGGACAGAAGGGGGGGGGGGGGGGTCAGAAAAAAAAATCTCGACTGCACCCGGAATTGATCTCGATCCCTTTGCGTGTGATGCGACTGCTCTATCAATTGTTCAATCTGAATAAACTACCTCTAACAGTATCCCCAGTGGCGTGGGGCCATTGGATCGAATGGTGCCAGGCACCGTACCAATCTTTTATAAATCATTAACAGCATAATTTAATTAAAAATAAAACTGAGAAATTTTAACTCCACTGTCTTTCGCCAACTCGCCAACAACATACTGCCTTTTTAGTCTCCACTCTATTCAAGATTCCGAATCACGCACTGCGCCGACTCGTGTGTTGGTGGCATCACTGCGCGAAGTAGTGAGAGAGTCAACACCGTGGTGCAAAGCAATCCAAGCTCCAGTTAATGCTCTATCCATTAGTATCGCTACAGCTGATTGCGCGAGAAACTGGGTCGAATTAGACTATCTTCAAATAGCGGAAAACCCCTCGACTTGTACCAGGATCTGAGAGCTCCACCGTTGGACGGGGGGATGCGCCAAATTAGGGTAACTTCGGCCATCCAAAATATTACATATGCAAAAACACTGACTTCAATACACAAAAAACAACAAAACTAATTATCATGATCAATTCTCCCCTCTACCCCCCACAAAAAAAACATCAACACTAAAAATTGAATATCAAAATCCCCTCCACACCCCCACCCCCCAACTCTTTTCACGATATGAATAAGTAATTCTTGCAACAAGCTTGTGACGAATTACAACATTTTTTTTGCTTGTAGTGCCGAGTTGATGGTTACGCGTGTATGAGTGTTTATTTGTGTGTGTGTGTGTGTGTGTGTGTTTGTTTGTGCGTGTGTATTTGTGTGAGTTAGAGAAAGAAAGCGAAGATTGTTAACAGTTATACTTTGGTGTGTTTTTAGATTTTTAAAGTACTTAAGTGGAGTGATTTTTTCTTTGTGATGCTTTAAGATCTGAATCTACCTTTTATTTGTGCAATCATTTATCGTAGTCCACTGATTTCCATTATTTGAGATATACTTTGAAGTTTTGTTTTGTTAAACAATGAATTGCAATGAATCAAGTTGACTCTTTACTTCGCCGACCGTTTGGGAGATTGACACTAGATGACAAATTAGAAATAAAAAGACTAGTTCCTCACCAACCAACTGATTTTGAATTAACACAGGTGTGGAAATCTCGAAAACGCTCTTTTTCAGTGACATGGTATGACAGGCATGAATGGCTCACAGTTAGTTTAGAAAAAAACCGTTTCTTTTGTTTTTATTGTCTACTTTTTACAGATACAACAAATACTGACAGATCTATAGGCTATAGTGACCTTAACCACTTCCATCGTATTTCTTAACCTCCTGAACGTTGTTTTAGCACCCTTAAAAGAGTGAAAAATTTCTTGCGAAATTCAATGAAACACCGAGCGGTTAAATTCCTTAATGATTCTGTCAATTCACAAAGCTGAAATAGATGCCATTCCAAATCACAATAAACACATTATAAAAAGATTTGCAGAGATGAAACATCGCCGTGCAGATTTTCTTTACAAGTACTAAAAGTAAGTAATTTCTGTCATAGGGTTTTATTTCTCTTTTGATTTACATTTATCACATATTGATTGCATTATCGACCAAAACCAATCCTTTAAATGGTGGACAAAGAATAATTACAAAGACCTTTTCATACGGGACTTGTATCTCAGTGTTGTGGTTGTTGTTGTTTCATGAATTATTTGTTTTTGTGAGTTTTGTCCACTCGTAGAAACCATCGACCCTCCCCCCACCCTTCCAAAAAAGAGAGTTTTTAACATGTGCTCTCTCCTCTTAACCGTGTTCACTGTTTTAGAATTTTTTTTTCTTCTTCTAATCATGGCACCACCATACGCCGTCAATACGCCACAACGCTGAGTATCCCCATCACTCTAACACAGTAGCTTAGATAACCCAAGAACTGTTTGTAATGTCTCTTACTCATGCGCCTAAGATCAGATCTGAAAAATACTAAATAGTTTACATGATTTGATACCCATCTAATTTACCAGTTCTTGTATTTAAAATTTGGCCAGAAAACTCGTCCTTCAAATATCGATCGATTTAATTACTTGGTTAATTAAAAGTGGGTACGAATACATTTCAACAGTCGTGACGTCACTCCCCGTAATGACGCAGGGTAACTTAGTATCTGGCTCTAAACTATCAGAACAATGGCGGACGCCTTTATGAAATACTTCTCCGACGAGCATAAAAGTCTATCCAGAGGAGAAAAACATTATAAAACTGATCATGTTTTGAATTTTATACATTCTGATCACATGATATGTGAAAAAGTTCTAGCCAGCATGAAGAATAAAAGTACCGATTTCCTTTGTTTAGAACCAAGCTGCTCGTTGCTGGGCGACGTGACATCAGACTATTGAATCCTATTTTTTAAAAAAAGGTTGACATGACTGCTCTAAATGGTCGGTTTGCAGTTGGATGCTTTTTCTTAATTTTTTTAATACTTCGAAGTGAATTTATATTCGAACATTAAACAAATTCTCAGGTTTAAGACAATTTATAATGTTTGAGATCAAGTTAACCGACCGATATGTTATGACGTATAGCAAAGGTTTTCTAGCCAAAATGAGTTTTAAAAATCTCGTTTTGTTTATGATCTCTAGATAAACCCACGGTTTTCCTTCGCAAGAAGAGCCAGCAACATGTATCAAATTCCCATTAATCTTTTGTGTAAGATTTGTAGAGTCCATGAATTAAAAAAAAAAACCCCAAACGAATACACACAAATAAAACCTTCTGTTCGATAACAAAAAAGTAATCGTGCTGTAGAATGTAAGAATCTGAAAAGAAGCAAAAAGGACACGACTAGAGAATGAACTCATTAAAACGCGCTTGTAAAAAAGACAAGCAAAACAAAATCAACGACTTATGACCTTTGATCTTCATCAGAGGACGACAAACAGAATATTAGAAAAATGCATTAACAGATTCTATGCATTTACACATTCTGTACGGAATGTGATATTTTGAAAATAGTAAAAAGATAAACAAAGAAAGAAGGGAAGGGCAGACGACTGAGGAAAAGGTAGAATATGAATTGTATTATGAAATAATGATATCAAAATTAGATAATGTAAATCATGTCAATTTTTTGTCGAATTCTATTTGACGTTTATAACAGGATTACGATGATAACCACACTTTGACACTCCTTATAATATCCCTTTATGATCCTTTCCCATCCTTCAAATTAGTATTTCTTTTAATTTAACACTGTTTATTGCTAGTGTACAACAAAATGCAATCTCTTCCTTGTCGCACAATTGTGTAAAAAGTACCAATAAGCACTCAAATAAGTATAGACGTCTACGCAATTTCAAATAAATAACACTTTTGTAGGGTATCTCTATAATCAATTCGCTCGCGGTGTATCATATATTTCTCTTAAAGTGAAGCTAATTTTCATTTCATACAATGGAAACCATCCATTTTGGTGTTCTTTAATTATTAACATTCTGAAAACATCCGCCACGACCCAGAGCCAGCTATCTATTTATATCAGCCATTCATACTTGAATGAAATAGGGTAATCTGTATAAATGACCGAATCCCAAAACACAACTAGGAACCGAAGTTTGTCATTGTCCCCCAATATAACATTACAACAGCGTGTCTTTGCTTAAAGACGATATCCTGTATCGAATCGATCAGTGACGATCTTAAAATCTGTAACGTAAGATCTGAGATTCGAATAACAAGAGGAAAAGCAACGGTTTAAGAATACTTTTATTTTATTTAACGATTTTTACACACCATCGTCATGTCATGCTTGCAATGCATGGTCTAATACGCGTAATAGAATTGGCAAAAGTGCTCTACCTCGTGGATCTCCTACCTTGTCGCTGGTGGGGGAGCTTGAGGCATATCGGGGGCAAAGGAGTAATTCCGGTTGACGTCACGAGACCATCCCGGATGTCGGGCCTATAGATAGTATGCGCTTGGCTAAGAATCTCACAACATTGCATTCCGGAAGTATAACGGACCAACACACAAAACTCTGCGTAACCATGAACGTTTATAGTCTGGTTAATACAGTTTAGTTAGAATTACTCATAAACGCTGATGACAAAAAACAATAACAAAGACCAGAGTGACGTCAACTTCATTCTATCTATAGCGAGCCACTTGACCGGCTCGCGCCGATATGTGACTAATGGAGATCCAACCCGGTGCCCGAATGGCCACGGCGATCCCTGGCTTCACACTACTATGTTCACATAATCGCTTCATCAGTGGGGACTTTTCACCTGTCCAATATGTACCCGTTAGTTGTGCTATCGAGCCCGAAACCGCAGAGCACGGTGTGTTGTGCCGAAGTTTCCGGGTGGGTTTGCGACGGTGCACGAGTGCGGTAAAGAATTTGCTGATTGGGTCGATCGTCATAACATCGTAGTGTGAACACCATTAGATGCTGCTGCAAAATTGCTTTTCACAATACACTAGGGTCCTCTCCAGATGACGCCAAACAATTATTCCTGCCTAGTTCATATCATATAGACGGATAACCACTGTCTTTATGAGCTAGACGGCCTTTTTGTGTCTTATTTGTAGGTTGATTTAATTAATTCTTATTTGCAATGATTGAAAGTTTTTGATGGCGAATGTTAAACAGCTACAGCTGCTGACTATAACAGGTTTTGAGAGATGAACTATTTCAAAATATTTTAAAAACATATATTCAAGGATTTTTTCTGGCACAAAATATTGCTTCCGGAATTCCACATTTCATATAAGGATTTAAAAAAAAATATTTTCTTGTTAGCTGTAGTAGAGTTTGGGCCCAAAACGTTCTATATATGTAATTTTGTACCTTTTTGAGGCTGCATATTCAATTATATTCAATCGTTTTTCTTATACTTATGTATATTTCAAAGTAATGCGACTACTTTACTTTCCCATGATAAGATGTAAGGCTATTATTGACAGTATTCTTCACCAATATCTCAGTCATAGTGGCCTTAAGCTCCCAGAATCTTAATTCTGTAGAAACCCAATTCAATTCCATTCAAAGAAAATTAATGTTAGGAAAATTCCGATGTCGTAATACATTTTAATGTTGTTATTTCCCCCTTTTTTCTGTCTTCGTCGTCAAGGCAACGCAATTCGAATGCAGACGCTATTATATCACACTAACAAAGGCTTTTGTCGCGTTTTAATGTCCCTCTATTTGAAATCAGTTTGCAAAAAAAAAAAAAAAAAAAAAAACAAAACAAGAAAAAGATCGAGAGATATTATAATATTGTAAAACATGACAACATCTTTATTATGGACATCATTATAGTTACTTATATTATTCATCATTAACGCCGTTGTTAAAACTTTAATATTTTAAGGAGGGGGGCTGGGGTACGTTTTATTTGTCTATTATTGCTATGTGACTCATCGTCTCAAAACGGTTTATTTTGGAATGATCCAGACGCTAAAAAGACAAATGATTAAAGCCAAACTGGTAAAAAAATGAATGAAACGTTGGATTTTAGTTTCCGAAACACCGTAATCATTCTTCTGAATACAAAAATATAAACGCAACCCAGGTCTCATATTTTGGCTTATAAATTAACTTTTTTATACCTTAACTCTCTCCTTACCAGCCATTTTTAGGATTTTCCCCAAAACTTCACACCCAACTAACACAAATATAGATTTTGTATCACTCAAACACAATATCTACCAGTAAGTTCTTGCGATGTATAATTTCTTTAGCAAAACATGCTCTACAACACACTATTCAATTTCTTTAAATTTTATGATGTATAAAAGAAATTTGAATAAGAAAAATGTTGTTTGTATCGCAACGAATGTGACGATTTTTCCCGTAGTTTTTAAGGAGAGGGTTACTCATCCCGATATAATACCGTTTTGAGGTGGTGGTCACATGTTATTTGAAATGCATGCCGTATGATGATGGTAGATAATTGCCAACACATGTAAAAATATGCATTTTTATTTACCATGTGTCCACCGGTTTAGCCTAAAAATGCTCACAGAACTAATTTTTTTCTCCCAATAGATCATCTGGTATCATACTCATTTCATTCAGTCAAATTTGAAACAATTGCTGTTGTGCGTTTCAAGCTATAGAAACCGGGATAAACTTCTGCTCCATGGGCTTAATAGCTCTGAAAGAAGAAAAAAATATAAATAGGCATCATGAACGGGCTCATGGAAACACGCCAAGAGTTTTTCCGTTGTCCAACATAGTGCCAGTGCATGACATCATCCGCCGGAAGGTAAACATTTTGGATTTTTTCCGAAAGAATATGCTCCCCAGAGTATTTTAATCTTTATAATTTGAAGAATATTTGGTGATTTTTCATGAAGTTATGGTCGGGAAAGGTATCCAGCCACTTTTCTCAAATTTCATACTTTTTCAACTTGACTAGCCGTATAAAATATTTAAAAGTGAAATTAAGCTTTGATATTTCCCGAAGCTGTACAAAAAAGGTTGATTTAATCATTTATGACAATAACTCACTTTTGATCAAAATTGCACTTCTAACTAAACGTGGCAATATCTCAGTTCAAACCTGTTCACCATCCGACTGATTATCTCATTCAATGTAACATATTATGATTTCTACATTAGCAACTGCAACGCTGACTAATGTCTAAGATGACATTTATCGGATCCTGATTTGAAATAAGCGCGTGCAATCGACACGCAAAGAAAATCTCTTTAAAAACGTTCTCACACGCATGCCCTCCACGTGTATCTATCTCCCACAGTACTTATTATTTTGCCACAGGGCCTGGTAAGCAGTTGATTGAAAAGCCTAAAATCAATGAGTGGGAAATCTTTATCGTCCCCCCCCCCCCCTGATATCTAACGTGTAATACCCAAAATTGTGTTTCTCTATGCTGCAAATTGTACATTGATAACCCCCCCCCCCCCCCCCTCAAAAAAAAAAAAACAACAAAAAAAACAAAAAAGCCCCCAAAAAACTAGAGCATTAATATAGTGCAATATCCACTAAACGTGCTCAAAGCTTTACCATATAGAACGAGACATGACGCCTCTTAGGCTGTCACAACTCCGCCTGGCCGGAGAGAGCGTGGGTCTACTGTCTGGGCTATCCACTATGGATACTAGCATGGATAACTCAGACAGTAGAGCCAAGCTCTCCCCGGCCTGGCGGTTTTGTCCTGTAAGGTCGCCGGTTCGAGCCCCCATCGCCGCCGTGAAGTTTTTATTCTCTGTTGTCTTCTGGTACTTTCCAACTCACTTCATTACAATTATAATACGAATGTTTTATCAATGGTTCTTTAAACAGTTTATCCCGTGTTTTTTCACAGAAATTGCTAGTCTTCGTTTTTAAAGATTTATAGAAGGAACAAAATTGACGTCACTATGGTATTTGTTATTGTTTTAGACAGTGATTTTGGGGATACGTTCTCACTAAATTCTATTAATCAGACTGTAAACGTTCAAGGTAACACGTTATAGTTTTGTGTTTTGGCACGTTATATCCGGCTGGCGGATATTATAAGTATTGAACCTAAACGCATAGCATCAACATTGAGTAAATAGAAGAGCAAAACGGTGCGATTTTTGAACATTGAATTGGAAAGTCTCTAACATCGATAAAAAAATGAAGGATTTACATCCAACTCAGACATCCTTGTTTTATCTCGTTGTATGGGTTTTAGCATTCTTTCTCGTCTTTTCGAATGCAATTCTGCCGCATTCTAGAAAAAAACCTTTATTTAAAAATTTGACTAGAAAACTAGTCCTTCAAATATCGATCGATTTAAATGACTCTCATCTTAGCAAAAACTCCCAAACCTGGGAGTTCGCAAAGTCCCAGGTTTGAGAGTTTTTCTAAGATGAGGGTCATTTAATTCGATCGATATTTGAAGGAAGAGTTTTCTGGCCAAATTTTTTAATATGGGTTTTTCCAGAGTACGACAGAATTGTCATTCACTGAGTTAGAATCAATTGTCCAACTCCATTCTGTTCAATATTTCTCTTGTTCAATATAATATGCAGTGCAGACGTTGTTTGTTTTGGACGTCTCATTATTCAATCGTCGCTTCAGACGTATTTTATTTTAGCTTATCGGGCGGCTATGTGGTCTACTGGTATGACACTCGCTTTCGGATCGGAAGGTCCTGGGTTTTAGTCTCGCTCGGCGCATAGTTGAGTCCCTGGATAAGGCTCTTTACTCACATTCTCTCACGGTACTCAAGTTTAAAATGAGTACCTGGCCGTTAACAGCGTTGTCTCTGTCCGAAAAAAATTGTAACATCGCCTAACAGGCGTCATGTCCCGTCCTAAATGTTAAATGTTGCTGTTGGCCAGGGACCCATTGTAAAGCGCATTGAGCACATTTAGTGGATAGTTCTCTATATAAAAGTTCAATTTAAAAAAAAATTCTTCTAAAATTAGTTCATAAAGACGAGAAAAACAACAACAACAAAAAGTTCCATTGACAAAAATCAACGTTTACGTACTTATTATTTGCAGGTCTGATAACCCAAATTGTTATTGGCTTGGCTCATTGTTGTAATGGAAATACTCTCAAACCAAGACAAAATTAACATTGTCCTTTACACAAATGTTAAATCAAGCCCATGATTGAGTTCAGTTAGAACCGCAGATCTGGGCTCGAAGACAAAAAAACCCACAAAAAAACATATAAATGTCTACATTGAAATACAAATGAAAATAACATATGCAAATTACACAGAGCTTCAACATGATTTTGGGGATCCCGATAGTTCAGTTGGTAGAGCACTCACTTCAAAGCAAAGGGACTGAGATTGATCCCGGGAGCAGTCGGGATTTTTTCTGACCCCCCTGTCCACCCAGCAGTGATTAGGTTGCTGGGTCTGATAGATCTGGCGGAAATTACCTTGAGATAGACTCGCGTCCTATAAAAAGGGTTGCAAGCAATTGCTATTGTCCTATTCAAGCTATAGAAACCGGGATAAACTCCGGCTCCATGGCTTTGAAGGACTACCTATCATGATTTTATTATGTCTAATGAGATGCGAATTCTTTATCCATTCTCTTAAGTAGATTACAAGTGGTAACATTGTTCGATTCGTGCAGGACAAGTCGCTTTATTCTTTGTAAACTCACATATTCTTTGTTATGTGGTATATTAAACGTGCTTATAACGGGAAGGTATGCGTAAAGATTTTTAAAAAGACAACAAAATGCGTATTTTAAAGCATGATATCCACTAAACGTGCTCAAAGCGCTTACAACCAAACTTAACATGAAGGACGAAACATAACGCTTGTTTGGCGTTATTACGATTTTATTCCGACAGCGACAACGCTGTTAACGACCAAGTTTTCATTTTACACCTTCGTATGGTGAGATAATATGAGTTAAGAGCCTTTTCCAAGGACTTAACTCCGCGCCGCTCAGAGCGGAACTCGAACCCTGGACATTCTGGTTCGAAGCCGAGTATCATATCACAAGACCACATAGCCTCACAAGTTCCTGAACTTATTATATAGACGGCATTTGCGGTAATGATCACCGAATAAGATGCGATGTCTGGAATACGATTGGCTGGCACTGGTCTCATAGCTCTCTCATGTAAGCGAATCTAGTCCTCATTTGCAAGCAAAGCGACAGCAGCGAGTATAGTATCATTGGCGACCGTGAGTAGTACTGGCATTGATAGGATGAATAGGAATGAGGGTATGTTCTTGGTTACGTTACAGCATAAAAATGATAACGATAAATGAAATAACAAGAACAGTACCAGACGATCGTAGAGAATAAAAACTTCGCGGCGATGGGAGCTCGAACTCACGACCTTACTGGTATGACAACTCCGTCTGGCTGTGAGGGGAAGGTAGCTCTATAATCGAAGTCATCCACCACCAGTAGAATGGAATTGTCGTGCCAGTAAGGTCGTGGGTTCGATTCTCTTATTGTCTTCTGGCACTTTTCTTCTCACTGCATTTCTCGCTATTATCAACAGAAGTGACTGTTCCACTCACTTAAATGCGGGGGGGGGGGGGGGGGGGGGGGGGGGTCCCGATAGCTCAGTGGGTATAGCGATCGCTTCACACGCAAAGGGACCAAAATCAATCACGAGTAAGTTGAGATTTTTGTTCTAACCTCACCTGTCCACCCAGTAGTGATTTGGCAGCTAGTTCTGTTAGATATGGCGGAAAGTGCTTCACGATGTACTTGCGTCTCATCCAAAAGAATGGCAATTAATTGCAATGGTCCGGGATTAACTCCGGCTCCGTGGGCCTAATGGCTCTGAGAGACCATGGCGAGTCACATATGTGGCCAATTATTGTGAAACTGGTGCTTGAACTGGAATTCTAAGCATTAGTTTTCAAACATGAGTCTAGATAATTACCTTCATTTGTTCCTTAAATTAGAAATAAAACTCCAGATATGTTGACCTTTGACCTAGTCTTTTTTTCTTCTCATTTATTTTCCTACATAATATATAGAAGGAACAAAATTGACGTCACTCAGCTCTTTGTTATTTTAAAATTTGATTTTGGTGATTATTTATCATTAAATTTAATTAATCAGACTACAATCTTTTAAAGTTACACACAGTATTGTGTGTTGGTATGTTATATCTGGCTAGCGGATGATTTGAGTATTTTACCTTAACGCATAACATAAATACCAGATTCACACGTTGAGTCACATATATCATAACCTTGACACATATTATATGAATAATAATATTAATAATTGACCGACATGCGGTGACAGATATTGCTGTTCAGGATAACAGAAAAAGAATGAATATGTTTCAACCATACTTCCTATCACTATCAGTTACACGATATCAAATGGATGTAAAAAATATGTAGGACGAATACTGTCGTACTCTGAACCATCCCCCCCCCCCTCCCTCAAAATAGAATAATTAAAGAATACGTATTAAAAATGTAACCAGAAAACTCGTTATTCAAATATCGATCGATTTAAATGACCCTCATCTTGTCAAAAACTCTCAATTCTGGGACTCCGCGGAGTCTCAGGTTTTAGAGACTTTGACAAGGTGAGAGTTATTTAAATCGATCGATATTTGAAAGACGGATTTTCTGGCCAAAAATTTAAATACGTATTTTTATCAGAGTATGACAGAGATGCTAATAATGAACGGGCACCAATTATGCAGTGACGGATATCATGATTTGAAATAACAGAAAAATATATCTCGCTTCAGACATAATTCCTATCAGTTACATATCGAATGGATGTGAAAATAATTATGTAGGACAAATAGACATTACCTAAGCAAGTCAAATAATTCATTATTAAAACACCAGTTGAGGATGTAGAAAATACAAAAACGAATCTCTCTCTTTCTCCCTCTCTCTCTCTCTTTCTCTCTCTCTCTCTCCCTCTCTCTCTCTCTCTCTCTCACACACACACACACACTCTCCCTCTTTCCCTCTTTCTCTTTCTCTATCTTTCGCTCTCTCTCTCTCTCTCACTCTCTCTCTCTTTCTTTCTTTCTTTCACTCTCTCTCTCTCTTTCTTTCTTTCACTCTCTCACTCACTCTCTCTCTTTCTCTTTCTCTCTCTTTCGCTCTT
>NC_088361.1:44281095-44286095 GCF_034508935.2 Berghia stephanieae
TATCTTCTATTATATGTATGGGAGAATTTAGTGAGGCTTTAGACGGCTAGAGAGAGAGAGAGAGAGAGAGAGAGAGAGAGAGAGAGAGAGAGAGAGAGAGAGAGGCACACAAAAGAGAGAGAGAGACGGAGAGAGAGAATGAGAGAGTGAGAGAGAGGGAGCGAGAGAGAGAGAGGGGGAGGGAGAGGGTGAGAGAGAAAGAAGGAAAGAAAGAAAGAAAGGAAGAAAGAAAGAAAGAAAGACACACACACACACACACACACACACACACAGAGAGAGAGAGAGAGAGAGAGAGAGAGAGAGAGAGAGAGAGAGAGAGATTTTGAGTTTACTTTTTACATTCTCTTAAATTACACACTTTTCATCTTTTTACTATAGATTTTATTTACAAGAACACTATGTCTCCAACATAATATCGTTTTGAGGTGGTTTGATAAATACATAAATAAATAAATAAATAAATAATAATAATAATAATAATAATAATAATAATAATAATAATAATAATAATAATAATAATAATAATAACAATAATAATAATAATAATAATAATAATAATAATAATAATAATAATAATAATAATAATAATAATAATAATAGTAATAATAATAATAATAATAATATGCTTATACAGCGCGTAGCGCTATTAATCTACTGGCGCTTAACAATCACAGACTATATAAATTATCATACACCCTAACACGCGTACACACATAAACCCGTACACTCAAACTTTTCTGAATACACATACACATACATGCAAACATACACATTGCTATACCATCTACCCTAATTTTAAACATATAAAGCACATTGATTGTCAAAATAAGCTCTTTTAAATAATTCAGTTTAGAATTTCTTTTTATCTAAATTTTCACTGATTTTGGTATTAAAAGAAAGGGAGCCACTGTTACTCTATTTGATTTGTTGTGAAACTTAGAGGGTGCCTCTGACATAAGATTCAGACTGACATGCACGTATTTGCAGGTCTGATGACTCAAATTGTTAAGTGCTCAATGTGGTATTGGAAATACTCTGAAACCGATGCAAAATATCATTGTCCAGCAACCCTCTCCTTACCAACCATAGGAAAATCATCACATTCGTTACGATCCAACCAGCACTTTTATCATTCAGATTTCTTTGTAAATCACACAATTTAAAGAACAATAGTTTGTTATGGCTAAAAAACGTGACACTGTGTTGTAGAGTTCATTTTGCTGATCAATATTATGCATAGAATGTATTTGTTGCTATTCTGTTTGAGTAAGAAAAAACTATTTTTGTGTTGGGTGGGTGTGAAATTTTTGGGAAAATTCTGAAAATGACTGGTAAGGATAGGGTTAAAATAATGTTAAATCAAGCCCATAATTTCATTCAGTTAACAGATCTGCAAATATGTACACGTAGAGGCAGAAAAATACACATAAAAGCTATTAGACTGAAATCGTGTGTTCATTCCACCTCGCGCTTCTTAAATTTTCCCAACTTTTTTTCTTTATAAGGATAATTTTATAAAGTCTAACTTGCCTCTGGCCTTAATATTGTTCCTAATTTGGGAAATTCTGGAGTCGTATGTCATAAAACTATAATTGTGTTGTTATTTTAAATTCAAATCAATATTTCATTACACATTGTTATAATAATTCCTTCTCTAGAAATTCGAGATTTTAAGCTATTTGAAACATTAGATGATGGGCATGGGTAATGAAGTAAGATGATATTTTAAGACTAGAATTAATATTAGGAAAATCCTGCCAAATCATGACAAAATGCATTTTTGAAATTAAATACTCGAGCCTAAGATTTTATATAATGCAATTTTGCAACGAAACGTGCTCAAAGTACTTCACAAGAGTTCCCAAAACAGAAGTGATACTTAACATGTAGGACGAGATCTGACGCCTGTAGGGCGAGATTAGATTTTCCTTTTCTATTCGACAGAGATTAGACTATAAACAGCCAGAATGGGTCCCGATAGCTCAGTTGTTAGAACACTCCTTATCCTCCTGTCCATCCAGCAGTGAATGGGTAGCTGAGTCTGTTAGATTTGGCGGAAAGTACTTTGCGAAAGACTAGCGTCCTATCTAAAGGATAGCAAGCAATTGCTATTGTCCGTTTCACGCTCTAAAAACCGGGATAAACTCCGGCTCCATCGGTCCAATGGCTGTTAAGGACTACTTTGTGAGAGAATGTGTTTAAAGAGTCTTTCCCCAATGACTCAAGTTTGCACTGGCAAAAGCGGGAATCGAACCAGGTCCAATTGGTCCGAAGGCGAGTTTCATAGCACAAGACCACAAAGTCTAACTGTGGCTGCTTTCATTACGGCCATGACAATATTAACCAGTTAACTGCCGTACTCTGGAAAAAACTCGGTATTTAAAAAAAATGGTAAGAAAACTAGTCCTTCGAATATGGATCGATTTAATGAATCCTCATCTTGGCGAAGTCCCATGTTTGAGAGTTTTTTTTTTCCAAGATGAGGGTCATTTAAATAGGTCGATATTTGAAGGACGAATTTTCTGACCAAATTTTGAATACGTGTCATTCCAAAATACGACAGTTAACTAGTTAACTAATCTGCTATCAAAGCGTTCGCTTTGTATGTTACTGACGTGCACTTATTTGCAGATCTGATACCCCAATTCCTCAGGGCTCACTGTTGTAATGAAAATATTAAAAAACGACGCAATATTGTCCATTACAACAATGTTAAACTAGGCCCATAATTACGTTCCGATGTCAGACCTGTATATATGTACACGTCGTATGTTACCCATCCTTGGACCCACTGTGTTTCATTAAATCACCGGATTTAACTTAAATATACGTCGAATACGAATAGAGACTCTAGAAAGAGATCTATCTGACTTTTCGTTGATCCAACCTTGGCATGTGCTTCACCGATTGATTTATTGTTACTTTCGTTCCCTATTCTATAATCAATCGAAAGGGAAAGACTAATTAAATATGCCTGCCTTAAGAGCCAACCACCACCCCCCCCCCCCCCCCCCCCCCCCCCCCCCCCAAAAAAAAAGAAAAAAAGAAAAGAAAAAAAAAAAAAAAGGAAAACAAAAACAAAAAACAACAACAAAAATCCCTACACCCCCCCCCCCCCCCTTTCCCCAAAACAAATCCTCTCCAAAAGAATACAACAATAAAAAAAAACAACAAAATAAATCAAAAATATAGTTTACAAATTATGGAAATTATTTAGAGCAATATCCAGAAAACGTGCTCAAAGCGCTTTACAATGGATAAAGCCGGAGCCCATCTCTGCTTCTGTAAAGTTCAAGTGGGCATAGCAATTGCTTGCTACTAATAGGAAAGGACACTGATATGTAAAAATGTACTCTCCGCCAGATTTACGAACTCAGCAAATCATTCACTTCAGGATGACATGTGTCAGGTTCCAAAAAATAATTATGACTGCATCCGAACTTGATACAGGTCCGTTTGTTTGTTACGTGAATTCTCTACCACTGAGCAATTTGTAATTCCTCAGAGAGGGGGTTAATACGATCCGCCATAATGGTTTTAAATATTGCTTTCTTCTATACACTTTGAACTTTGCTTTATCGAATTATCCTGCTCGTAACCCAAAACCCTGGCATTTGGAAGTAGTTGCAAACGAAAATGATAAAAGATCTTTTTGGTTTTTTTTCCTCGTAATGAAAAAACAAATGTATATATAATTTTTTTCTAAATCCGACATTTCAGACAGTATAGACAGCATGTTCTTTTGATGGTTATAACAAAAGAGCCCATTTTTTCAAGGTATAGATAGATAAAATAAAAATAGAAGAGAAGAGATGAGATGAGAAGAGAGAGAGAGAGAGAGAGAGAGAGAGAGAGAGAGAGAGAGGGAGAGACAGAAAAGAAAAAAAGGAGATAGATAGATAGATAGAGAGAGAGAGAGAGAAGAGAGAGAGAGAGAGAGAGAGAGAAAGAGAGAGAGAGAGATAGAGAGAGAGAGAGAGAGAGAGAAAGAGAGAGAGAGACAGAAAAGAAAAAAAGGAGATAGATAGATAGAGAGAGAGATAGAGAGAAGAGAGAGAGATAGAGAGAGAGAGAGAGAGAGAGAGAGAGAGAGAGAGAGAGAGAGAGAGAGAGAGAGAGAGAGAGAATCACAAAGGACAATTTGTTTTTCGAAACGGATTGATATTTTCAAGATTTTGTTTTCCATTAGGCAGTTGATGTGATAGATTAGGGACTAAATTTGTTACAAATTTGGAATCTCATGGTGGCGTCGTTCCCATGGAGACAGATTGAGATACCATTATCCATAGTGCAGACTTTATTTCATTTTATTACTCATGGCGTGTTAAAAATTGCAGTTAGAATCTTTTTTTTTCATGAATTTCTCAAAACCTTTTTGACTCATTTGGTCCTTGAAGCTTTTTAACTGTTATTCAGTGGGCTGTTAGTCCCGTATCTAGAGTACTTTTTACCGAATTGACGGTTGGGTTATAATTTGTTTTTAAAATGTGTGCGCGCAGTTTTCTAGGCCATTGGTCTTTTAAATAACCTAATGCGCTTGAGTTGTCAAAGTCAGGTCCAAGTGTTTTTACAGATGTTGTCATGTAGACATAATACAATAGTTACTGCTCTTGGATGAAATTTGCGACAATGTTATTAAATTATTGTTTATTTACGTTTATTACTTTTCGTACAACGATGTCTTCACCTTAAACCTTTTTGACAATGCCAAGATTAAGAACAGAAGACAGATGCAAAATAATTGACGACATCGAAGCCGGCAGTAGAATCATAAATGTTGCAAATTTAATCCATGTCACTGAAAGAACTGTGTACAGACTGCTCGATAAGTACAGACGCCATGGAATAGCTAAGGACCTACCGAAATCTGGCCGTCCTAGCATTACTAACAAGAGAGAGAGAGAGAGAGAGAGAGAGAGAGAGAGAGAGAGAGAGAGAGAGAGAGAGAGAGAGAGAGAGAGAGAGAGAGAGAGAGAGAGAGAGGAAATCATTCGTGTTCA
>NC_088361.1:44291095-44313595 GCF_034508935.2 Berghia stephanieae
TCGTCTCCATGATAATAGTATTATTATGTCCTTTATCTCTTGGAATTTGTTTCCAATATTTGTTATCTCAAGACGTCTAGCAGTCATTTGAATGTCTGTGAAATGTGGCAATATTGATCAAGCGCTTCCAAAGTTCTCAGGTTTGAGTTTTTGGCAAAATGAGGGTAACTTTATTTTTAATCGATCGAAATTTAAAGGGCGAATTTTCTGGTAAAATATTAATATTAAACACACACACACACACACACACACATATATATATATATATATATAATATATATATATATATATATATATATATATATATATAAATATATTATATGTGTGTGTGTAATATATATATATATATATATATATATATATATATATATATATAAATATATATATATATATATATATATATATATATATATATATATATATATATACATACATACATACATACATATATAAGCGTTGGTAGATACCTTCTCTTGTAGAGTTTAAGAGTGGTCGATAATTTGTGATTAGAGTATTTTAAAATAAACAAATAAAAACAAAATTCCCTTTATTCATCCACAAATGGAAATTTGTCTTTAGGATCTATCCCAAGGGAAGGCTGGAATAACCCAGGCGTCAGCCACAGTGCTGCGCCGCAAACTGAGCTAGGGCGAGGTGACGTGCTCAAGGCCACGCAACGGGTCGGGTAGTCGAACTCGGTATCTTTTGGGTACGAAGGAAAGACCGTACCGCTGAGCCACGCTGCCCCCATTTTATTTAATAACATTGAAAATAAAATACTCACATCGCTGACCGACACTGTTTCTTGACAGCAGCATCGTAACGGCCACATTGGTTAGCAATGTGGGTGGTTTGTGTCAATTTCATAACTATTAATTCGAAATCTTAGATATATAAGAAACACAAAGATTGGTTGAATTCAACATCATTCAATGCAGTATCATCAACAACGGGCAAAAGGAATCTATTTATATTCAATCCCTCCAACCCCCCCCCCCCCCCCCCCCTTGGAAATTACACACCAGAGTCACGTCTGAATAAAAACTCCAAAAACCTCGGAAACAAAACAAACCAAGTTCTCAATATCTTATAATATTACATCCTTGGTAAACAGAGCCGTTGTCACGCGCACCCTGACAGTTGGCCTCTTGTAACTCAAATCCACGAGCAGAAAAACGATCCTAATGCCAATATTTGAGTATGCTAGTGAGTCTGGGATCTATTTATCCGAGCAAAAAAAATATACAATAGTATCCGGAAAAAGTTCAATAAAAACATACAAACAAAACCAAAAAAAAAAACCCACAAAAACTCAAGAAATAAAGATAAATTAAAAACACGAGTAAAATAACCAAAAAAAAAATAAAAATAAATAAACAGGACAAAACAAAACAAAACAAAAGAAACAAAACACCCCCCCCCCTCGAAAAAATGCAAAAAACAAAAAAAAAAAAAAAAAAAAAACAAAAACAAACAAATAAAAAAAAAAAAAAGAACAAAACACAAAAGTACTTAGATACATTCGCGTTACATTAGTTTTTCAGACCACTCGGGAAATTTTGGAATGGACTCACCGCAGCAATGTTAAAATAACAGATAAACGGGGGAAAAAATGTATTCTGTAATAACATTTTGAATTGGTGAGATGGGGATGAAAGAAGGTAGCCGAGCTGATAAAATATTGTTGGACAACACGATGTAGATGTCAGGTTGGAATCATCATTCGATATTTTAAGATTAGGATTTAGCTATATCTGGATGTTAAGCCTATTTATTTGAAGGAGATCAATGATGCTTGGTGACCTTTAGCTTTAGTTTGATCGATTGTCTAAACTCCTTCTAAATTCCAATAACGTGTATGGGTTACATTATTTTATACAGACTGCGAGCAAAATGCATTTATACCGACGTGCACTTATTTGCAAGTCTGATAACCCCATTCCTTATTGACTCATTGTTGTATTGGAAATCTTTAAAAAATGACGCAAAATATTATCTATTACAGCAATGTTGAAATAGGCCCATAAGTGAGTTCGGTTGTCAGACCTTCATATATGTACACGTCGATCTATACCAAATATGATTTTAGCGTGGCCAAAAATTAAACTAAACTGGGAATGAGTTGATTAAAGGGTTAAGGCGTGTCTCAAATTGGATTCAATAGTCTGATGTCACGTCGCCCAGCAACGGCGGCCATCGTGGTTCTAAACAAAGAAAATCGGTACTTTTTATTCTTCATGCTGGCTAGAACTTTTCATATGTCATGTGATCAGAATGTATAAAAGTTAAAACATGATCATATGTATAATGTTTTTCTCCTCTGGATACACTTTTATGCTCGTTTGGAGACATATTTCATAAGGGCGTCCGCCATTGTTCCGATAGTTTAGAGCCAGTTACTAAGTTACCATGCGTCATTACGAGGGAAGTGACGTCATGACTGGTGAAGCGTATTCCGTCCCCACCTTTATTATCCAGACAAAGACTGGACCCAAAAAAGTTCATATAACTTGCTATTATTTATTATCCTTTTAGTTCTGTTACCAAAACTCACAAGAATACGGATTTTTATAAAAGAATCTCCTCGGAGATTGCAGACAGATTGTAGCGAGGTGGTCCAGGACAAGACATTGCATTTATTTAAAGACTGTCCTTTTGGTTCTCCTGTTACCAAAACATACACGATAACGAATTTTTATAAAACTACCCCTTGTGGATTGCAGCGTCGCCATCGATTGCAGACAGATTGTATTGAAGTGGCCGAGGAAAAGACATTGCACTTAAAATAGAACGAAATTGACTTCACTCAGCTTTTTGTTTTTGTTTTTAGCCAGCCATTTCCATGAGTAGTTCTTACTAAATTGTATCAATCAGACTATTGAGTGAATGCATTATCTACCAAATTCAGTCCCTTAGTTTGTGAACAAAGAAAAATCACAATGACCACTCCACGAGGGACTGGTATCTCGGTGTTAAGGTTAAAAAATATTTGTGTGATTTGTGAGTTTTGTTCACTCGGAGAAATCATTGACCCTAAAATGTGTTTACATGTGTGCTGTCCTCTTAAAATTATTCACTGTGTTGGTTACAACTAAGGATTAGAATCTGTGATAACCGCATTCACCAAATAAACTGTCAAGGTTACACTCGGTTGTGTGTACATCCGACTGACGGAATGTTGTGAGTAAATTACGTAAGCGCGTAGCATCGATAACCTGGGGGATCTGGATTATACCTATTTCAGGCAAATTTAGATAAATAAATAAAAATGAAAAAATAAAACTCCCTTTATTCATCCCACAGGGGAAATATCTCTCTAGGATCTATATAAGGGAAGACTGAAATAACCCAGGCGTCAGTCACAGTGCAGGGCCGCAAATTGAGCGAGGGCTAGGTGACTAGCTAAAGGCCACACATCGCAGCGGGTGATCGAACTCGGTACCTTTCGGGTACGAAGCAATGACCGTGCCGCTGAGACACGCTTGTTTCCTTGGGCAAGGCCATTAACATCCAAATTGCTCTATATCAGATAGCATGAGAGAGATCCTTCTTGACATCGTCATTTTTGTTGTTTGATTGACTGCGAAGTCGGTATTAACGACAAGTAGAGACTATTCCATAAGTTTTCAAAATTCGTAGGCTCTCTCTCTCTCTCTCTCTCTCTCTCTCTCTCTCTCTCTCTCTCTCTCTACTCCATTATTAATGTTCTCACCTCTTGGGTATATTCGTCTACAACCGGAATTCACGCTCATCAAGATCTTACAAACACACACACACACACACACGCACATATATATATATATATATATATATATATATATATATATATATATATATATATATATATATATATATATATATATATAGGGTATAAATAAAAAACCATGAAATAAAAGTGCTAGACTTCAGTATTAAAGGAGCGGTTAGAGTACATAAATAGAATATTTGAATCAGTTTTGACTCCCACTCCCCGAAGATTACTAAAAGTACAAGGCATGAAACAGATCTGTCGGAGTCAATACTAATTTAAATATTTCTCTCTCTCTCTCTCTCTCTCTCTCTCTCTCTCTCTCTCTCTCTCTCTCTCTCTCTCTTTCTCTCTCTCTCTCTTGCGCACGCTCTCTCTTTTTTATTTTCATTCTCCCTCTCTTCCTCCCCCCCCTCTCTCTCTCTCTCTCGCTCTCTCTCTCTCCCCCCCTCTCTCTCCCTCTTTTAATGTCCAAGACAAGTTTAGCTCAACAAACAATGTCATTTCTCCAAGTTAACCCTTTTAATTTTAAAACATGAATGATCTTAAATAAAAGAAAGAGTCTCTTGTGATAAAAATGGGTTCCAAGTAGCCGTTTGGAGTTTTTTGCTGACGCATATTATTAGCCCACTTGTCCTTAAAACGATCTCTCGATCTAGAAATACGTAGGCGATACTATCTGTTTAAAAATGGAGGCCAGGATTCTTCAGTTCTCTGAAAAAACACATATTAAACATTTTGGCTAGAAAACAACTCGTCCTTCAATTATCGATCGATCGATTAAAATGACCCTCATCTTGCAAAATTTCAAACCTGGGACTTATGTGGAGTACCGAGTTAAACATTTTTTGGCAAGGAGAGGGCCATTTGAATCGATAAATTTTTAAAGGACCATTTTTCTGTTCAAAATTTTAAATACGTATTTTTCCAGAGAACGCAGAATTGGCCTCTAATGAAATCTATGAGGCCATTGTTTTAAAAAATGTTCTCCTTCCGTCACTTACATCTTAACTTAAAAACAAACTTCCTTTACACGAAGGATTTCATGGATTGAAGCATTGAAACCCAAGACATGTATAGACTAGACGGCCAAGGGCAGCGTAAATTGACAAGACCTTTAAACCTCAAATAACGTTAACAAAATCCCTAAAGCAACCTTTGACATTTTTTATACGTAATGTCTAATGTTTAAAATACGAGTTTTCTCGTCTCCAAGATAAATTTAGGTGGCCTCAGTTTCTTTAGATGTCATGAGGCAAGATGGCCGAGGGGATTACACATTGCACCACAACCCAGAGGGTTGGGTTCGAACCCTTCTTTTTTACCAGTGCACTTAATCCTTAATGCTGAGTCTGTGTGATGATGTGGCTATTTCCAGAACAATTTCGATTTTTAATTAATCCAAAAGTCATAACAATAAATGTTCTCACACCTTATTTATGTATATAGCCAAAAAATTCCTGTATCGCTATAATGGACTTGTCAAAAATACTTGCATTATATTTTATATATTTTTTTTCTTTTTCGTTAAGAAAGAAGCTGTTTAAAATTATTCAGACTTGATCGATTTGATGATTTAGCGACACAGCGGCGTTTACTTATCTACAAGTCTGATAAATCAAATTGTATTCGTCTTATTGTTGTAATAGATCTAGTAATAAATTCAAATTCACGTATAGCATACTCCATTACAAGACTGTCAAATCGAACCCGTGATTTTGTTCTATGACCAGACCTGTAAATATTTACACGTTGATACCGCCTGTTACATGAATGATCCGTCAGACCACCAATGTATTGAATAACATTTGAAGTTCGCTTTGGTTTGACTCTCTTTCATCCATTCAAGATATAGTCACGTGACATCTTATCAATTTCCTAGCATTGCAATATTGATTCTTTTGATAACAGTTCAGATATAAGAACACCTTTATCTTCATAAGTTTTCATGAAAGGGAATTTTCATCCAAGATTCCCAAATGGGTTCAAGTTAGGTTATTGACCTCTTGTTACTAAAACACATGTTTTGGAATTAAAATATTACCTATTGTATGTGCGGCTATGTCTTGTGGTATGACACTCGCTTTCGGATCGAAAGGTCCTGGGCTCGAGCTTAGCTCGGCGCATAGTTGAGTCCAACATCTCAATGAAATTCTCAGAGCTCACTTTTCTTATCGAGAAAAAATGTTTTCTTGCAGACTTTACCGTTTCATGAAACACTAACAGATACAATTAATTAGAACTATTCTGCTAATGAGAAAAAAAAATGAAACAAAGTAGATTTTATCAAAAGCAGCGTGGCAAACAACTGCAACAATTAAATATTATATAGTAGACTACGTCAAGCACATAAATAGTGAGATGCAAATGTTTACTCCAATGATGTTTGATTTTTATTGGTGATTTGAAAATAGATTCACGAAAATTGTGTTGATTGTTGTTCTTTTTAAGTCATATAAAACTTTGTTTCTATCCAATCAATAATATAGATCTAAACATCATTAGGTGATAAAGCTTTAAACTACAGTGATTTCCCATGATGATGATGATGATGATGATGATGATGATGATGATGATGATGGTGGTGATGATGATGATGATGATGATGATGGTGATGGTGATGATGATGATGATGATGATGATGATAATGATGATGATGATGATGATGATGATGATGATGATGATGATGATGATGATGCTGATGCTGATGCTGAAGAAGATGATGATAATGATGATGACAATGATGATGATGCTGAAGAAGATGATGATATTGATGATGATGATGATGATGATGATGATGATGATATTGATGATTGTCACAGTAAAGATTGTTCACAATTATCGTATTAAATTTTATTTTATTAAGAACTGAATTCATCTCACTCCAGTTATATTTCGGTAGGCTTAGATAAACTTTACCTTCTAATATTAGATCGTCTTTCCTTTTATAGCCTTCCCTCGAATTAATTTCTAATTAGTGAATACTTTTCGTTCTACATTCTGTCACGTAGCCACTTATTATAAAAGCTGATAGGTCTAACACTCTACACTCACTTTCTCTCCACAATCTATGCCGGACGGCCAGTCGCTCTATTCCTATATATATACTGGAAGATTTTTATCTTTTGGGACTTTGTAGATATTATATCTACACCATTAAGACGCCGGAGCTTTTAACTTTGATTGTATAATCTTCAAGGATCAAACCCAAGCCCGCTGTACTACATTATAACTCCTTACCAGTTGCCTGGAAGTGGAATTTTACGAGTCCAATCCTGTTATCAGAGGAATAGATCATCCAAGCCCATCAACTGCCTGGAAACGTAAACTTATGAACCTGACATATTATCATAAGTTACGTAAAATATTCATATCTCTATTTGTAACTGCCACGATCACTGTTTATCTCTTTTAATTAAATTTCATCATTATTTTTATTTCATTGTAAACAAATCGTTAATTGTTTTTCATTTATAGTAACTAGTAAATTCTGGGGCCTCATTCTACATAGATCTTTATGCATAGTCGAGTAGCTCTTTACTCACTTGAGACCATGACATTTTGGAGGGGACACATATAAAGAATTGAATTTATTTAGTTACTTATATCTATTTCATCTAACTTTAAAGTTTAAATTGTAAAACTCTTAATTGCCCCACTTGATCATATTTTAATTGAACTCCCTATTTACAGGATTGATTTTTTTTTCCTTTTCATTTCTTCATTTAAATGGAATAGCAATTTATCCATTCATTCTTTCATTCAAATTGAATAGCATTTTATTGATTCATTCCGTCATTCATTTAATGCATTCATTGTTCATTCATTTATTCATTCATTCATTCATTCATCCATTCATTCGTTTATTCACTCATTTATCCAATCATTCATACATTTATTCCTCCCTTCATTCTTTCATTCATACATTATCCATTCATTCATTCATCTATTCACTCAGTTTTTCATTCATTCATTCATTCCTTGTCCACTTTGTTATTATATCACTCATTTCATTTTGTTGTTTTCCTCATTCATGAATTGTTTTCAATATGTTTACATTCCATAACGATTCATTCATCTATCATCCAATCACTCAGTGTTGTGAACACATTTTGGAACTATTGTAAATCTTACGATATTTTATTGTTTTGTATTTCAGACATCACTGCTAAACACTCTTCAATGCCTAATTACAATTGTTGAACAACCATTGAACAAGAGAGAGGTCCCAGCCACGAACTGAGTTGGTAAATATATCCTTCATTATTCTCTTTTACATGAGTTGGGCATCACATAGTAACTATAGACATCGTGATTTGTTTTGCATAGTGATTTGTTTTAAATGCATTTTTGGCATATTACTGTTACCGAAAACCACTTATATATTATGTTCTGAAAAGTGAGTCTTTAAAAACTAAATAATAATAAAAGGAGTCTACTAGCCGTCGTGTTATATTTAGTGATAGATAACTTGGGATTATTTTGGCATCCTATTATTGTTATCACACTCTAGTATATTAGCGTCATTGCGAATAATTGTACACAAACTAACGACGAGTCACACACATTGGTGATACATTTTTCGTAGTAACATAGTTTAGAGTACACGCGATTGACACATTGTTATTGACACAAGTCATAATAACTCCGCATTGTATTGACACATTGCTTTATAAGATATAACGATAAAAGGCATCAAATTCAACATACATAATAAGTTGAAATAAGAGAGAGAGATTTCTAAAAATAGAACAGTTCATTCCAGTAAGTGTAAATAAATAAAACAGTCAGTAACAGTATCCTGTCAATATAATATATATAAAACATCGTAACTAATTTATTGCAACATGGAAGCATATAAAAGATACTTAAGTCTCGCAAAGGACTTAGACATACCCCAGGAAAGAATATTTTCATGGTGCGAAGAGAAAGTAAAAGAAGAAAAAGAACATGAAGAAAGAATTCGTAGAGAAGAAAATGAAGAAAGAATTCGTAAAGAAGAAAAAGAACATGAAGAAAGAATTCGTAGAGAAGAAAATGAAGAAAGAATTCGTAAAGAAGAAAAAGAACATGAAGAAAGAATTCGTAGAGAAGAAAATGAAGAAAGAATTCGTAAAGAAGAAAAAGAACACGAAGAAAGAATTCGTAGAGAAGAAAATGAAGAAAGAATTCGTAGAGAAGAAAAAGAACACGAAGAAAGAATTCGTAGAGAAGAAAAAGAACACGAAGAAAGAATACGTAGAGAAGAACGAGAAGAAAGAGTCCAAGAAAGGGAACTAAAAAGACAAATAGCTTTAGCAGAAGAAGAAACCAAAAGGACCCAAATGATGCTGGAAATTGAAAAAACAAAAACCGGTCATGAAAGAAAACATAATAATAGTGATGAATTTTTCGTGAAACTTCCACGCATGCCAACATACGATGAACGCTCAGACTGTCTAGAATCCTTCTTACACCGATTCGAAGTTCAGGCTAAAGGTTATCGTTGGCCAGAAAGCAAATGGGCCACAGCCTTGATTAACTGCTTATCCGGAGAACCGCTAAAAGTTTTCTATACCTTAACAACTGAAGATGCAGATGACTATGGTAAAATTAAAGACGCTCTACTAAAAAGATTTAGATTAACGGAAGATGGTTACCAGGAAAGGTTTCACACTGCAAAACCGGAAAGTGGAGAAGACTTTAATACATTCGTGAACCGAATTACTCAATTTCTAAATCGGTGGCTTGAGTTGGCAAACGTAAAACAAGACGACTTTGCAGGCCTTTACTATCTCACGCTGAAGAATCGAATCTATCAAGCTTGCAACCCAGATTTAGTCGCATTCTTTAAAGAGAGAAAGCCAGAAAACTTGGACAAATTAAAAATCTACGCAGAAAACTTTAACAGCGCACATCCATTGACACCCCTTAGCAGAACATTGAAGGAACCATACTACGCTGCCGCTGCTCAGAGTCCAGGTACACCTAAAGTTCAGTACTCAAATAGAACGAGCCGATCAATCACTCGGAACACGCAAGTGAAACAAGATGATCATAGTAACAAACCACGGAACAAACAGTTCAATAGAGACCATAGCCGACCCTATCAAAACAAAACAAGAAATAGCACTGACAATAATACTGAGTATAAGAAAACCAACAAACCTATAATTAAATGTCAATATTGTGGAATGAAAGGCCACACAGCAGACAAATGTTACAAAATCGTGGGATATCCGAAAGAAACTGCAAATGCATCACTCCAAACCAGTGTAAATAATCAGACACGAATAATGTCAGGAGAAAATATAAATGTGTATTGCGTGAAAGGTATGTCACTTTTAACACAAACTCACAAATCAGGATCGCTATTTTTTTGTGAAGGCAAAGCTAATGGAACTGATTGCAAAATATTGAGAGACACAGGATGCAGTACAGTAGGAATAAAAGCATCTTTGATCAATGACGAAGACAAAACTGGAAAAACGGTACAATGCATCACATTCAGTGGCACAGTCGAAACCTTTGAAACAGCTAACGTGTACATAGAAACCCCATACTATACAGGAATAGTGGAATGCTGTATACTTCCCAACCCCGTCGCTGATGTTATTGTTGGCAATATAAAAGGTCTTAAAGACAACCCAACAGATGTAAAAGAATGGTCATTAACCCAAGAAACAGCTTGTCTAGCAGAAACAAGAAAGATGACTAAGACAACAGAGAAGCCAATGACTATTTCTCTAGAACCACAACAATTTGACAGGAACACGTTCATTGAAGAACAGAAAAAGGACCCGACTTTAACTTCATATTTCAATATCGCAAACAAAGGGACGAAATCAAAAGTTGAATACATCATTGAAAAAGATATTCTGTTCAGGTTACATAGGAAAAGAAACAAAATAGCTAAACAACTGGTCACGCCGAGTATTTACAGAAACAAAATCCTTGGAATAGCGCACGATTCAATAACTTCTGGACATCTTGGGAGCTCTTCCACATTGAAGAGAATATCCGAGAATTTCACATGGCCTGGAATTACTAAAGACGTCCGAGAATATGTGAAATCGTGTGACACATGCCAAAGAAGAGTCGCAAAAGGCAGAATACCGAGATTGCCATTAGAGACAACCCCAGTTATTGAAAAAGTTTTTCAAAAAGTTGCAATTGATATTATAGGCCCTTTAACAAAATCAGATAGAAACCATACACACATACTAACACTAGTCGATTACGCAACCAGGTGGCCAGAAGCGATAGCATTGAAATCAACTACATCGGATCACATAGCTGAAGCATTGATGACAATTTTTACCAGAATAGGCATACCAAATGAGATACTGTCGGACAATGGACCCCAATTTACATCACATATGATGCATGAAACCATGAAACTCATGGGAATCCAACACTCATTCACAACTTCCTACCACCCCCAAGCAAATGGTCTTTGTGAAAGATTTAATGGCACTCTAAAGAATATGTTAAGAAAAGTGTCAGCAGAAAAACCAGATGATTGGGACAGATACTTACCAGCAATCCTATTTGCATATAGAGAAATACCCCAAGAATCTACAGGCTACTCCCCATTTGAGTTGATGTATGGACGATCACCTCGCGGCCCGATCAATATAGTAGCCGACATTTGTAAAGGGAATGAGGAGGACAATAACGAAATTATGTTTGCTTACGAATATGTAAGAAACCTGAAAGACAGAATAGAGGACACATGTAAGCTAGCACAGGAATCCGTCACTAAAAAAGCAGAGAAATACAAGGAATACTCTGATCGCAAAAGCAAGTCAAGAAAATTTGAGATTGGTGACAAAGTACTAATACTCTTACCCGATGACTCGAGTAAACTTTTAGCTACATGGAAAGGACCATTCAAAATAACAGCAGTAAAATCTAATGTTAATTACGAGATTAAAATTAACAACACAACAAAGACATTCCATGCAAATATGCTAAAAAAGTATTTTGATAGAGACACAGTGTCGCAACCTATGTTTACTAATATCGAAGCTTCAAATGCAAGATCAATCATACCGTTGGTCATGGGACACAGACACCCGAGACAGAAAAACAAACAAAAATCGCACAATTGCAACCACCTAAGACAAAAAAAGAAGTACGCAAAGTACTTGGGCTCCTAAATTTTTACAGGAAATACATTTACAACTTCGCGCACATCGCGACACCGCTAACAAATCTGACAAAGAATGGGTCACCGAACAAAATTGTTTGGACAGAAGTGTGTCAGAATAGCTTTAACCAATTAAAGGCATTACTCTGTTCAGAACCAATTCTTAAATTACCCGACATATCAAAAGAATTTGTTGTAAGAACTGACGCGTCTGATAAGGGCATCGCAGGTGTACTATTACAGGAGCATGAGGGAACTCTAATGCCTTGCTTATATGCAAGCAGAAAATTATTGGACAGAGAATCACGATACTCTGTAATAGAGCGTGAAGGACTGGCCATCGTCTTTGCTTTAAAGACATTCAGCAGATATCTACTGCTAAAAGAGTTTGTGGTCGAAACGGACCATAAACCACTCACGTACATAAGAAATAACAAAATGAATAATAGTAGAGTACTAAGGTGGAGTCTATTTTTGCAAAATTACACTTTCAGTATCTCTCACATACCAGGCTGTGAAAATATTCACGCCGACCTACTTTCTCGATTAGTATAAACACATGAGAAGGGTATAACTTAACCTCCCATGCATACTGTTAGTTACCTCGCAAACTATGCCAAATCAGAACGCACAATTTCGATAATTTTTTTGTAAACATGATGACCCAACTTAATGTAACATTGAGTATTGTTTGGATATATATACCATACCCATTCATGATTTGGGAAATCTTCTCTTTATCTATTATTGTTATGAATTTTCACTCATTTATGATTAATAATTGAAATGTCAATATTCCATTTACATTTTCATTCATTTCATTCAGAAAATTACCTTCATATCATCGACTTAAATCATGCTTCATTACCATCACTATTGTTTATCACAATGATTTGTAATCACATTGCCATCATGTCGTTCATCACAATGATTTGTAATCACAATCTTTCATTATTATTGTCGCCCATTCATATACCTACGTTAATATAAACATTTCCATGTCTAGTTAATAAATAATTTAATTGTAGCACAAATCATAACAATGGATTAATGCTAGAGTATCATGATAGTAAATTTACTTCCGTTTGTAAAATCTATCTTTCCCATAATGGTTAAAGAGTATATTTTAAACGTGGGTGGGGGGTGTCACAGTAAAGATTGTTCACAATTATCTTATTAAATTTTATTTTATTAAGAACTGAATTCATCTCACTCCAGTTATATTTCGGTAGGCTTAGATAAACTTTACCTTCTAATATTAGATCGTCTTTCCTTTTATAGCCTTCCCTCGAATTAATTTCTAATTAGTGAATACTTTTCGTTCTACATTCTGTCACGTAGCCACTTATTATAAAAGCTGATAGGTCTAACACTCTACACTCACTTTCTCTCCACAATCTATGCCGGACGGCCAGTCGCTCTATTCCTATATATATACTGGAAGATTTTTATCTTTTGGGACTTTGTAGATATTATATCTACACCATTAAGACGCCGGAGCTTTTAACTTTGATTGTATAATCTTCAAGGATCAAACCCAAGCCCGCTGTACTACATTATAACTCCTTACCAGTTGCCTGGAAGTGGAATTTTACGAGTCCAATCCTGTTATCAGAGGAATAGATCATCCAAGCCCATCAACTGCCTGGAAACGTAAACTTATGAACCTGACATATTATCATAAGTTACGTAAAATATTCATATCTCTATTTGTAACTGCCACGATCACTGTTTATCTCTTTTAATTAAATTTCATCATTATTTTTATTTCATTGTAAACAAATCGTTAATTGTTTTTCATTTATAGTAACTAGTAAATTCTGGGGCCTCATTCTACATAGATCTTTATGCATAGTCGAGTAGCTCTTTACTCACTTGAGACCATGACAATGATGATGATGATGATGATGATGATGATGATGATGATGATGATGATGATGATGATGATGATGATGATGATGATGATGATGATGATGATGATGATTGTATTAAATAATATGATCAAAAGTTATCCATCTCCCTTCTCCATTTTAACATGCTCAGAAATTCTTTGATGTCTCTCTAGTGTTTTTAGTCCGAAGACTTTGTTTGGTGACTCTAGATGGGGGTGAAAGATGTCGCCTTGATCAGGAACGAGACGACAGCCCATTGCGAGTCTTTAAATATCTCGTGTTAGTTTCCTGTTTACCCACCAGGACTTCGTGCACGCCCACACATTCATTACCAGCTACTTTGTGTCTTCCCCCCGGTTTGACGGGGGATGCCGGATGCTGGTTTCTTTGAGAACAACAAACAGGGGATATAGTCGTAACATGCAACTTTTCAATACTCGGCCAAGCTTAAAGACAGAATTCAATGTCGCGAATTCATTTAAACAGCCCTGGAGAATGCTTCGGAAAAAGTACCTTTTGGGTGAACCCACACACGTTTAAGATAAGATTAACTTTATTTATCCACTTCTGGAAATTTACATTGGGTATTGCATTTCTGAAAATGATTACGCAAATAAATGGTAAAAATGAAATACAATGACATAGAATTATGTAAACCAACAAAAAGGGTAACGAAACAACACATTCCTCATACCTTCCAAATATTCTCTCTCTCTCTCTCTCTCTCTCTCTCTCTCTCTCTCTCTCTCTCTCTTTCTTTCTTTCTTTCTCTCTTTGTTTCTCTCTCTCTCTCTCTCTCTCTCTCTCTCTCTCTCTCTCTCTCTTTCTATTTCTCTTTCTCATCACTCACTCCTTCACACACATACACATACACAAACAAACAAACAAACAAACGTTCTTCTTCTCTCGTGTCACCCAATTCCGTCCCTTTTTAATCATTATAATTACGTATAATATATTCACACCCACTCTTCACCCATCGACACTGTCCTTGATCTCCATCTTAATGCCACTTCGAGAAAGTCTCCTTGAGGAAGAGGGTAAAAATGAATTTTAAAAGGTTCTGTTCTGGATTTTAAACTTATCACTCTGCCTGATCTACAGGACGTTTTATATTCTAATAATCAAGGATGTTGCTTATCTTTCAAAATGTTCACAACTTTTTTATAGGAATATTCTTCATAGAGTGTATTTTGTGTAGGCAGGGTGAAACCTCCGCCGCCGCCCATTCAGTGAAGATTTATGATAGAGTAGGAGATTGTTTTGATTTTGGAATCATTAACTGGAGTAACAATAACTTGCTATAGGATGCGACTCCTAAGGATGCTCGATTGTCCGGAAAATACTGACCCACCTATCTAATCATTTTTATGATGTGAGATGGAACCCAAAATTCAGGACTCAATCCATTGCTTGTGAAAATAGTGCTCTATCAATTATGCTCTCTGGACCTTTCACCGCACCATAAAAATTAACATTATAAATCAAATAACTAAATTATATACAATTATTCTAACGAAAAAGTGATAATGGAATTGCTTGGGGTGGGAACAAAACAGACAATGGACGTTTCGGGTACAAACCCTTCGTAAGTACACAAAAATAAACAACAAACGTTGATGGACATTTATCCGGGATCAAACTCGGTTTCTTTGCGTGTGAAGCGAGCAGTCCACCAACTGAACTATCGGGGCCCTAGTAGCGAAAGGAATTAAGATACGAGTCAGCTTCTGTCCACCTATTGCATTGGAATTGGGATAACATGATCATAATAATATCGTCAATCAAATGACCAATCAACGTCTTCATCTTGAATGACCAGTCACATGATCAATATGATCGACCCACAATTAATTACTGCTCATCCAAGCGGGAGAGATTTCTTGACATTTTTTAGACCGCGTCTCCTCTTGATGCGGTCAAAACACTTATCCCCAGAGTGTACGTTTACTTGTTCCGTATTTACTTTAATCCTTTGTTCTGAAAGCATAAAAAATTTAAAGAAAAAACAATAACTCCGATATTCAATTAATCTGAAGCCAGTTGGACAATATTTGGAGATGTTTGAATAACAATCCCGATGCAATCTCACGCTCAAGCCCGTCGCGTCTATGGAGGAGAAGCGGCAAGTAGGTAGAAATTAAATAGAAGTCAAATAGTCTTCTTCAAAGGCAGAAGTCGTCTGGTGGCTCTTTCACCATGTTATAGTTGGGTTAAAGTTCCTGACAACTCACTCGACAGATAGTAATAAAGTTTAAGTTTAAAGAAATAGGTAATAGTAGCAGTAGATCTGGGATGTTATATAGTATATATCAGGTGCATAAGATATGTATTAATCCCCTTTAAAGCAGAAATACTTTAATATAAATCAATAGAATAGCCTCACACAATAACACGTTAATACATAATTAAACAAAATAATAATCGTAAATCTCTACTTAATTAAAGTTAGGCTATGAGCAAGTTAATTTTTCATCCTCTCTCGTTCTGTTGCCCAATTAACCAGTAGATTTTTCACCAATCAAAACATGGAATTTGTGACACACCTTCACACGTGCTCGGACAAACATAGTTGGTTGTTTATAAACAATAACGTGAAGGAATTCGACCTACATCTGATCGTTGTTATTGTTTTTATATTGACAAATGGGTGACTAGTTATCACGTGGTTTTCTCGATCATATTAAAAATGTTTAAGATTACACAGTTTTCTGTGCTGTTTCTACGGATAAAGCCGTAAAACAGTGGGTATTTTACTTAGCACATACCATCGATAGTAAAACCTGTGTAGTTTGCTGTGTCTACCAATCACTGCCATTGTTTACATGATGACGATTGTCAGAGAGGCGTGGTTATCTACCGGTTAATTATCTTTTGTTCCTTATGTTTTTGTAGAGGTTGGCTGTGACGGGTGGAGACATTCACATGTCTGATTGCGGCGTTAAAGGTTGCTTTTGCCTGTTTAATTCATTGATGGGTTTCTTGGTCATTCTTTGGTTGTCCCAGTGGGTTACTTGGATATTGATTACCAGATATCCAGATATCCAGCTCCAGATTTAGATCCAGACCTGTGAATATATAGGAGCAAAACTCTGATTAGCTGCAAATCCTTTTTTTTTTTTGGGTATAAGCAGTGATGTTGTCAGAATTTCAATTAACAAACCATTGACAACACCACTGATCTCATTTAATGTTAATAATAGTTATTAATTAACGAGATACTGGTAGGTTAGTGGAGTGGGGAAAGATAAGTCAACAATGAGAGCATAAGAATCAGTACATAGAAATACATATTACTATAGCGCATTAGCGATAGCGTATTTGTAAATGCAATTCATGTAAATGGGATTCATTCATTTGGAAGGCATAAATACATATACAATAATATTATATATAGTATATTATAGATAAACAGAGTGAACGAAATATTTTTGTTTATAAACAACACGAGTTATCAATTTCTTTTATTTGGTAGGTTGCATCTACTTACAACCTAGGACATACACGATATTAATTATTACTCACTAAACATACTAGTTTTAAATGGCATTAATTAATCAGAACACAATTTAAGTCCACAGCTATGAGATTGATATAAGTAATCCGCGTGCTTTGATCTCCGGCAGGTAATAAATTATGCCGGCATGCGGCATCTTCTCGTCTCTCAGCTAGTCGTTAATAAATTCAGTGTTATCATTGGCGTCCTTGCAATGTCTAATTATGTAGGTGACGCTGGGTTATAAAAATTAGGAAGTGGTTATTCAGTATCAGATACTGAATAGTGCTTTGCCACTATTCAGTATCCATAAGGAACTCTTTTTTATAGAGAGAGTGAAAAGTGCGACAATCTCGGTTGAATGGAAATAAACTGTTGACCTACTTCCAGATTGAACACATGCACTAACTGACAGCCCGATTCAAAGCTGTAAAAATATTTTGATCGTAATTTTTAAAAAATTTCTGCTTTTATGCAATTAACATAGTTCAAAATATCCAAATAAAAGTGGCATTCAAATCCATTTTTAAATATCTAAATAGACATGATTAAATGTCACTAAGAGTTCAGTGACACCATGGCTTGGTGGATATAAGCTGTTTGACTCTGAGTTTTAAGGTTCGAGAGTTCAAATCCCGGTAGGGGTAACTTGTTTTTTTTTTTCCCATTATTTTTTTAATTCCTAATGTCTATTGATATTTTTTAAACTTTTGTTTTTATAATTTTATTTGCTTGTAATATACTTTAATGTTTATATTATACTATTGTACTTTTATTATTATTATTATTATTATTATTATTATTATTATTATTATTATTATTATTATTATTATTATTATTATTATTATTATTATTATTATTATTTCTACTTACTTACTATTATTATTATTGTTGTTTTAATCGTCATCATCACTATTATGATTATGATGATTTTTTTTTTTAATCAAGTAGTTGGAGTAATTTAATCAGTTATCGATTTATTACGAATATCTTTTATGTGTTATCATCTCGTTGTTGTTTTTCATTATTGTGCTCTTCTATTGTTCATTATTTTTAAAAATCTTGTTTTTTTTCTGTTTGTCTCATTTGTTGTTGTTGTTGTTGTTGTTGTTGTTGTTGTTGTTGTTGTTGTTGTTGTTTGTTTGTTTGTTTGTTTTGTCATCTAAGGCAAACCCGATTCATTATAAATATGTGGGCAGACTTTCTGCATTTTTTGATTGAGCGATGTACTTCCGTGAATTAATTGCCGTACTATATTAAAATTTACGTGATAATAATAATAATAATAATAATAATAATAATAATAATAATAATAATAATAATAATAATAATAATAATAATAATAATAATAATAATAATAATAATGATAATAATAATAATTTAGATAGATACTGAATATTAGACTACAATTGACATCTATTTACTGAATACACGTGGTATTGTTAGGGGTGTTTCTTTTTTTACGAAACCTGCCAAAACACGCCGATACTCGACAAAGTTATGGGAAGTAGGCAGCAGTGGGGAGTGAACCTGGGACTCAGGGAAGTGTACACCGTTGGGGAGTGAACCTGGGGCTGGGTTTCGTAAAGAAAAAGCAATTACTTTTTTACGAAACCCGACAATATCCGACAAAGTTATGGAAAGAAAGTAGGCAACAGTGGGGGAGTGAACCGGAGATTCAGGGAAGTGTACACTATTGGGGAGTAAACCTAAGTCTATGGTTTTTTGGCGGGTTTTGGCGGATTTCGTAAAAAAGGAATTGCTTCATTCTCGTCTGGTACCCATCTCCCATAGTCCGGCTTCATTTCCCACTGGTATCCATCTTCCCTAGTCCCAGGTTCATTTCCACTGATATCCTCTTCTCACAGTCCCAGGTTCACTCCCACCCGGTGTGCACTTCCCTGAGTCCCGGTTCATTGCCCAATGGTGCCCACTTCCCATAACTTTTGAAAATTTCGGTAGGTTTCGAAATAAAAGTACATTCTAAGCTCACTGTCCACTGGAATCAGCCTCTCGCAGTCCCAGGTTCAATCCTCATCTGTGTCCAAATCCCAGATTCACTCCCCACTGCTGCCTGCTTCCCATAACTTTGTCGGGTTTTGGCGGGTTTCGTAAATAAGTAATTCCCCCTCCCCCTTGGTATTGCTTTTTTACAAAATCCAGAGTCCCAGGTTCACTCCCCACAAGTGTACACTTCCCTGAATCTCAGGATCACCCCCCCCCCCACTGTTGCCTGCTTCAATAAGTTTGTCGAATATTGCCATGTTTTGTCGGTTTCGTAAAAAAGTAATTGCTTTTATATGAAACTCGCTGAAACCCGCCGAAAACCAGAGTCTCAGGTTCACTCCCTACTGGTGTACACTTCCTTGAATCTCAAGTTAACTCTCCACTGTTGCCTACTTCCCATAACTGTCGAATATTACCGGGCTTCGTAAAAAAGTAATTGCTTTTATGTGAAACTCGCTGAAACCCGCCGAAAACCATAGTCTCAGGTTCACTCCCCACTGGTGTACACTTCCCTGAGTTTCAGGTTCACTCCCCACTGGTGTACACTTCCATGAATCTCAGGTTCACTCCCCACTGTTGTCTACTTCCCATAACTTTCTCGGATATTGCCAGGTTTCGTCGGGTTTCGTAAAAGAGTAATTGCTTTTATATGAAACTCGCTGAAACCCGCTGAAAACCAGAGTCTCAGGTTCACTCCCCACTGTTTGCCTACTTTCAATAACTGTCGGATATTGCCGGGTTTCGTAAAAAAGTAATTGCTTTTATGTGAAACTCGCTGAAACCCGCCAAAAACCATAGTCTCAGGTTCACTCCCCCACTGGTGTACACTTCCCTGAGTCTCAGGTTCACTCCCCACTGTTGCCTACTTCCCACAACTTTGTCGGATATTGCCGGGTTTCGTAAAAAAGTAATTGCTTTTATGTGAAACTCGCTGAAACCCGCCGAAAACCAGAGTCTCAGGTTCACTCCCCACTGGTGTACACTTCCATGAATCTCAGGTTCACTCCCCACTGTTGTCTACTTCCCATAACTTTCTCAGATATTGCCAGGTTTCGTCGGGTTTCGTAAAAGAGTAATTGCTTTTATATGAAATTCGCTGAAACCCGCTGAAAACCAGAGTCTCAGTTTCACTCCCCACTGGTGTACACTTCCCTTAGTCTCAGGTTCACTCCCCATTATTTGCCTACTTTCCATATCTTTGCCCCATTTTGTTGGATTTGGCGCATTTTGTAAACAAAAAGTAATTGCTTTTTTTTTTTACAAAACCCGCCGAAACCCAGTCCCAGGTTCACTCCTCACTGGTGTTTACTTCCACGAATCTCAGGTTCACTCCCCACTGTTGCCTACTACCCATAACTTTCTCGGATATTGCCAGGATTAGTCGGGTTTCGTAAAAAAGTAATTGCTTTTATATGAAACTAGCTGAAGCCCGCCGAAAACCATAGTCTCAGGTTCACTCCCCACTGGTGTACACTTCCCTGAGTCTCAGGTTCACTCCCCACTGTTGCCTACTTCCCACAACTTTGTCGGATATTGTCGGGTTTCGTAAAAAAGTAATTGCTTTTATGTGAAACTCGCTGAAACCCGCCGAAAACCAGAGTCTCAGGTTCACTCCCCACTGGTGTACACTTCCATGAATCTCAGGTTCACTCCCCACTGTTGTCTACTTCCCATAACTTTCTCAGATATTGCCAGGTTTCGTCGGGTTTCGTAAAAGAGTAATTGCTTTTATATGAAATTCGCTGAAACCCGCTGAAAACCAGAGTCTCAGTTTCACTCCGCACTGGTGTACACTTCCCTTAGTCTCAGGTTCACTCCCCATTATTTGCCTACTTTCCATATCTTTGCCCCATTTTGTTGGGATTTGGCGCATTTTGTAAACAAAAAGTAATTGCTTTTTTTTTTTACAAAACCCGCCGAAACCCAGTCCCAGGTTCACTCCTCACTGGTGTTTACTTCCACGAATCTCCGGTTCACTCCCCACTGTTGCCTACTACCCATAACTTTCTCGGATATTGCCAGGATTAGTCGGGTTTCGTAAAAAAGTAATTGCTTTTATATGAAACTAGCTGAAGCCCGCCGAAAACCATAGTCTCAGGTTCACTCCCCACTGGTGTATACTTCACTGAGTCTCAGGTTCACTCCCCACGCTTTGCCGCATATTGTCGGGTATCGTAAAAAAAGTAATTCCCCCCCCCCCACATTTTTTATTGCTTTTTTACAAAACCCAGAGTCCCAGGTTCATTCCCCACTGGTGTACACTTTCCTGAATCTCAGGTTCATCCCCCCCCCCCTACACACACACACACACACACACACACACACACACACACACACACGCTGCTGCCTACCTCCCATAACTTTGTCGGATATTGCCGGGTGTCGTCGCGTTTCGTAAAAAGTAATTGCTTTTTATTACGAAACCCGCCGAAACCCAGTCCCCGGTTCACTCCCCACTGGTGTACACTTTTCTGAGTCCCATATTCACTCCCACAGCTGTCCTCTTCCCATAACTTTGTCAGGTTTCGGAAAAAAAAAAAAAACACCGTACAAAAACCACTATTCAGTGTCAGATACTGAATAGTACAAAAGCACTATTCAGTATCAGATACTGAATAGTGCAAAACCACTATTCAGTATCAGATACTGAATAGTACAAAACCACTATTCAGTATCAGATACTGAATAGTACAAAACCACTATTCAGTATCAGATACTGAATAGTGCTAGCCTAAAAATTATGTAGGCAACGCTGTGGGCAAAATATGTATGATATATTTGAAAGCCAGGGACGGCTGGTAATAATGGGCAGGGTGGGCAAATACCAGCCTGTTTTTTCAAGTTATATGCTGTATTACCAGGTCCGAAATAATCAAATTTAAATTAGATAATTTCAAAAGTTACTACTTAAACTTGATACTTCGTACTGAAATCAATTTGTGTGTATTTTTGATAGATTGCGAATCACCATGCACCCCGTAATGCATAAACCAGGATACGCTCCTGTTCTTTTTATCACCCCCCCCCCCCCCCCCCGCCCAACCACTCCACTCCACTCCGCCCACATCGTCATCTCATCGTCACTTCGTCTGACGGTGAACTAACTCCGATTTTTGCTGTCTGGCCTCTCTAGTACTAGGTCGGGCTAATTCAAATGAGCCCACCTTATTAACTAGTGAAAACTAAATAGAGATTTTGGCAAACGAACTTTTTCTTATTTATTGCC
>NC_088361.1:44316095-44338595 GCF_034508935.2 Berghia stephanieae
TTCAGTACATTGAGCTTTTATATAGCGCAATATCCACTTAACGTGCTCAAAGCGCTTTACAAGGGGTCCCTGGTCAACAGCAACATTTAACATGTAGGACGAGACATGACGCCTGTTAGGCGATATTACAATTTTTCGGACAAAGACAACGCTGTTAACGGCCAGGTCCTCATTTTACACCTGAGTACGGTGAGAGAATGTGAGTAAAGAGTCTTTTCCAAGGACTCAACTATGCGCCGAGCGAGGCTCGAACCCAGGACCATCCGATCCGAAAGCGAGTGTCATACCACAAGACCACATAGCCGCACGTAACATGGGAACTAAATTTTCTTCCTAGGTATGAAATGTCAGCACAATTGATGAAGGCATGAGTGAAATAATGATGGGCACGGGTGTTGTCGAGCTTTCATTTCTTTCTGATATCCCCTATCCAACCAGCTGTGATTGGGTAGCTAGGTCTATTAGGTTTGGCTAAGAGTACTTTGCGATATACTATCCAAAGGATAGCAACCAATTGTTATTGTCCGTTCCACGCTATAGATGTCATGATAAACTCCTACTCCATGGGCCTAATGGCTCTGAAGGACGGGTGTGAGGGTTAAACACACTTTGGTTTTTAACAGTACTTCTATCTGGGAAAGATCCACCATTACTCTTTATAAAGTCTAGACCTATCGTGTTGTAGAATGAAATGTCAGATAAGTTAGTTACTTGTCTAAGAAGTCATTCATTTTTCAATCAATCCACTAATGATATCTTGACTACTTTTGCATGTTTTATTTTGTTGTCTGTTAGGCGTTGTTAATCTCGCGTGTTGGTTATTAAATTGTTGATGTAAAATGAGGATTTAAATAACTAAAAACAAATTAGAGCACTTAATAGAGCAATATCCATCAAATGTGCTCAAAGCGCTCTGCAAGGGGTCCTGAGTCAACAACATCACATAACGTGTAGGACGAGACATGACTAACGCCGATATTATCATTTTATTTTCAAACACTGACAAGGCTATTAACGACTCATTTTAAACCTGAGGACGGAGAGAGAATCTGTATAAAGAGCCTTTTCAAATGACCCAAATATGCACCACTGAGAGCGGGTTCGATCTCTAGTTGACTCATTCCGGAGACGAGTGTCATACCACTAGACCTCATAGTCACACTGTTAAGTGTTGTAATCCAATTATTCCAAGAAATGAAGTGAGTTGGAAAGTGCCAGAAGACAAAAAAGAGAATAAAAACTTCGCGGCGGCGATGGGGGTTCGAACCCGCGACCTTACTGGTACGACAACTCCGCCTGGCCGGGGAGATCATGACTCTACCGTATGAACTATCCACCATCCGTGACGGGTCGTGGATAGCTCATACGGTAGAATCACGATCTCCCCGGCCAGACGGAGTTGTCGTACCAGTAAGGTCGCGGGTTCGAACCCCCATCGCCGCCGCGAAGTTTTTATTCTCTGTTGTCTTCTGGCACTTTCCAACTCACTTCATTTCTTGTTATTATCAACATAAGTGCCTGCTCCACTCACTTTTCTGAATTAAAAATCCTATTATTCCAAAGTCACGCACATACTTTTGTCATCTGTGATCGATACTGCTGTAGTAGATAGAATTTCTTTATGGCTCCGAAGTCTGAAAATTATATTTGACGCTTTGTTTGTTTACCATTTTGCTGAGATTGTAGTGATTAAGGTTTTTTGATGAACAAGCCTTGTATTTAAAGGGTAGCATGCATTTGCACAGACACTGCTTTATACTCCGGTTCTCTGGACTATGTGACTAAAGTAATAGATGGGTTCACCTTGATAATCTTTGGACAGATGGTTGCATTTTATGGTATTTCTTTTGTTATCATTTTCTTCTTTTGCTGATTTTGTTGATCGTTGGATTTTCAGGTGGCTTTAATTACATTCCTGTAAAATGCGTAAACCCTTTTGCCCCTTAAACGGTTGTTGTTGCACATATTATAACAAAATTGTAAAAAAACTATTTGTTTTTGTCACCCATTGAGGAGTGAAAAAAAAAACAAGAAATGAAAAGGTCATCTCGTGAACAAATGACGGAAATTTCAAATTAAAAACTGTCTGACAGGTAATCAAAAGGGATTCGATCCCCAGTCGAGGTAGGCTGATTTTTTTGGGATGTTTTTTTTTCTTGTATTTTTCTTTCTTGTTATGTCTGGCACGTTTCACACACACGTGTTCAGGTCTTTAAATAGCTGAAAGAAAATCATTTAATTGTGTGCTCTCAGTTGACGCAATTGTTTTCGGGGGACAAAACAATCATAGTCAATTGAAATAAAAGAACAATCTGCCTACAAATGCAAAAACAAACAAAAACAACAACACACACATACATTCAAAGAACAAAAAGAAATTCAAACCAGTCGGGAGTCAGACGGCAAAAAGTAATTTTTTCTATGACGTGCAGACATTTTTTTTCAAGATCAATCTAAAAAAAGGCCTGAAAATCTCAAACGTTATTCAAAGGGGTGTGTCACTTCGTTTTCTCCCTCGATCTTCCTCCGTCTCCAACTCTTCCACTAAATATTTAAACAAGGTGCCGAAGGCTTTTGTTATATCCACGCCCTGCAGATGTTATAAATCATGAGTATTTTGTACTGACGACATTAAATAAACATCCAAAGCCCTCTCTCTAGGGAAGAGATGTGTTGTAAAGATATTGTCTCAATACAAGAAGCTGCCTTTTTTCTGATAATGTCTGCGCTCTATAAGATGCATTATTACGAAGAGAAAAAAACATCCAAAAAAAAAATAATAAAGTTAAAATAAAACAATTTTTTAAAAACCACACACAAAAGAAAACAAACAAACAAAAAATAACAAAACCAAAAAATCCCCCCCCCCCCCCCAAACCCAAGCAAAAACAAAAACCCAAAAAGAGACAAGAACAAAACACAAATAAAGTAACAAAACAAAACAAAAAATATTGCATTGATTAGAGTAAAAAATCAGTTCCGTTCACATCTTGTTGCCTAGATCAATAGATCAATGCCTTATCCATTGTGTTATCTTGTTCCCGTAGACCTCCTAGGGAAGCGCTTATGCTGTCAAGTCATAAGAATAAGCCGTGATCTCCTCCGTGATCCAATCCAAAACAAATAACATAACGACTCCCCTGAATTTGGTATTGATGCTATGCGTTTAGGTAAGATAATGACATCATCCGCCAACCAAATTAATCATACCAACTCACAGAATTGTGTGCAACCATTCACGTTTATAGACTGATTGATAACATTTAGTAAGATCTTATCATTAATGGGATGTCTAAAAACAATAACAAAGAGCTGAGTGACGTCAACTTCGTTCCTTCTATACTGTCGGGTCATGAGGATAACCCAAGTCTCCATCGTGATTCATTCCATTACAACTTATGTCCCTATGCGACTCGCCTGAATTCGGTACAGACGATATTATAACGTCCTGAAGGAAATAGATAATTTACTTTGTTTCACGCAATCCTCTGGAGGATTTTTCTTGGAATTACTATCGTAACAAATCAGATCTCTAAAAAAATTTTTTCTCTTTTCTAACCACAATAGTAATGGTGTCTGCACGCATATTGATTTTTGTAGTGTGAAAAGACGGGTGACAATTACTAATTATCTTCAAGATACGATGCTAGTCCATGTACAGTAATTTTCTCTCTAACAAAACTGCCTAATATAAGACTGAGCTACGAAATTGCAGCTGGTTGGGCATTAGTATTTGTGTTCTAAACTTCAGTACTCTGAAAAAAAAATCACGTTTTAAAAATTTTGGCCTGACAACTTTTCCTTCAAATATCGATCGATTAAAATGATCCTCATCTTGGTAAAAACTCTCAAAATCTGGGACTTGCGAAGTCCTTATACTCAGTTGTTTTCACCTGATTATTCAATGTTCGTGAATAAATCGGACCTGATGTGCATATATTTGTAGGTCTGATAACCAAACGCAATCATGGGCTTGATTTAACATTGTTGGAACGGATAGTGAACCCATAACCATTTGGGTTATCAGACTTGCAAATGAGTACATGTCGATCGAAACCCTATATCCGTGACTGCGGCACGACTATTTTAGTTACCACACTACCTCTTAAAATTTAGTTCTATTCAAAAATAATTTGGCAATAGTTAATGATATAGCATATATCATAAGGCATAAACTATTCTAGATAAACTCTTCCCTTACCGACCTTCCTCCCTGAGTTTTCCCAAAACGTAATTTCCATCCAAAATAAAATGGATTTGTTAAACTCAAACTAAAAATTAAAGGAATAAGAACATTTTATTCATAATTTTGTCCAGCAAAACATGCAGTCCAAAACATATTTGATTTATCATAACTATAACCAAAAATGTAATCTTCAAATTTTGTTATTTACAACAGAAATTTGAATGAGAAAGATGTTATTTGCATCGTAACAAATATGACGATTTTCCTTTTGTTGCTTAAGAAAGTGTTAGGACAACCTGGTATTTACTTTGCCTTATTGCGTAAATATTCGCTCGTGTTTAATATAAACCATTGAAAATGCACTTTAAACATCAATTTGGATTTTATGCTCAGTGATAAACCGAAATGGAGAAGCTTGAAATGCATTATATTATGTTAAAATATTTGACAGCCTAATTATTCAATTTATCTATTAAAAGGAAACTGATTACGAAATTCAATTACACCATTCTTAGATATGTTGATATTCTATTTTCTTTTGGGGTTAAACCAAAAGTAGTTGTTGCAAAATTAATACATTGGATACGATTCTCAAACGTTCAATCGGAATAAAATAAATATATTTATTTATAAAGACGTTAAGCAACACGGCAATTTTTTCCATTTTAAAGATTTCTTCTAAAATCACAGTCACCATCTGTAAACTCAACGGATACTATATTATAATTCTACGGTTTAAGAAGGCATATTTCATGGGCGATGGAATACACACTTCTATTAATAAATACAGTGTATATGTAATGCTTTTGGATTCAAGACAGTCATCTCTCCGCATCAATCATCCCTTATTAATGGACTGCATTCATGCACATCTTGTCACACAAGTATAGTAAAAGCTTTTTCCTGTCGACGATGCAGCTCTCGCAACAATTTGTTGTTCACTACGATAGCACACCAGGAGTACAGTCAATAATTCGAGCAGTTTGCTTCATCAGTCAAATATAAAGCAGTAAAATAACTTCTAAAGATAATATGAATACACGGCTGGGAGTTTGTTTTAATACAAATTCCAAAAAAAATTTCCATTCAAGCGGCAAAATGTTAAAGAAAATGAGTCCCAATACTGTAGACCCTGTTACCCAATTCTATAATTCTCTCCGCTCTCACAACGTCAAAGAGATATGACTTTTTAAGAATTTGATTTTAAAAGACCGTCATAACTTTTGAACAAAATGACTCATCGCTTCAAAACAGTTTTATGTCGGGGTGAACAAGAGTACAAAAAGGAATTTTACAGTTTAACCCCCCCCCCCCCCCCACGAATATTTGAAAGTTTTGTTGTTGTACCTTTAAAAAAGCATATATTTAATATTCTCCTCATATAAATATAAAAACTAAAAACAATCTCTTGTACTCAACGATATATTCAAATGTTAAGATCTAAACTGCTATCATGTCACTAGGTAGTCAGGAAATGGCTCGTCATTCTTCCTGGTCTTGCACCAGTGTTTGTTACATTCTGCAGCTGCCAGACAAGTCCAGTTTTTGATGTCGTCTAGCCATGGTCTGGGGGGGGGGGGGACTCTAGGCCTCTTGCTTGCTCTCTACTTTTCCTTCGGCCAATGTTTTACAGATGCCACCATTCCGTTTTGTGTGGCTAATGTATTTAAAGTTCCTAATCTAAACTACGCCTACATTACAGTTTTGAGATGATAGGCCACAAATGTCCAGGAGAACCAAAAATGTTCTTTTCACCTGTTCAATTGCTCCAGACTGTTATTTGAAATAGCATTAGCAACAATATTGGTAAGGATTCATATTAGGAATACTCAGTCTTGAATTCTATAAACTGAGGTAACATGACAAACTAAACGTTGGCAACAGTGTAAATACGGTCAATTAAAATAATCGTCTTTTGTTCATAGATTATTGAGCTACCAGAGGACTTAGAATACATACTATCATGTATGTTCTCTGGTGATAATTTTCACTCTAAGAAAGGAAGGAATGGAGGGATGACTAAACGATGATTTTAATCTCGTTTTTGGGTTCTAAAGGTACCACTTAATCAATATCTACATAATATATCAACGTCTCTAATTTGTGACAATTGACTTAAACGCTTTATGTCAAGGTAGTATAAATAAATTTGAATTTATCGTAAAAATTAGGGATTTGGCTTTAGTGTTTATGTTTTAATGGGGAGAATATAAACATGTTTTTAAACATTACAAAAACTAATAATATTTCAAATCTTTGGTTATCTTGAATCCGATATTTCGAGAAAAAAATGTGTGCGAGTTTCATTTCGTCGAGATATCCGCCTGTTCAGAACCTCTGATATAAAAGTTAATGTGTAGGCTGTGTTATCAGTTCTAAACACAACTCTACACTACAGAAAAATAAACGAACACATGAATCATGAAGAATTTGAGATAACAAATCTAATTGATGTTGTTGTTGCTGTTGGCACGACATGTTTAATAGGTCTGTAAATTAAATACGTCACACAGAGGCGTCTCCTTGGTTGCCTTAGGCGGATAAAATGTGAATGTATTTTATCTAAATGATGAGGTGTACCGGGAAAATCTCACGCCAGATTTAAACAATGAAATCGAAGCAACTCAGTGTTTCCCGGGGATTGGAGAGTGCATAATTCAATTATGAATAAATTCGTCGCTAAAAATGTTGCCTAAGGCAAAAAAGAGAAAAAACAAAACAAACAAAAACAAAACAAAACAAATAAAAACAACAACCCAAAAAACAAAAACAAAACAAAACAAACAAAACAAATGTAAACATTAAAAAAAAATTTAAAAAAAAAATAAAAATAAAATATATATATATATATATATATATATATATATATATATATATATATATATATATATATATATATATATACAAAATAAAAAAAAAAGAAACTACTTAAAAAACAACCAGCATTTCTATAGAGCAATATCCACTAAACGTACTCAAAGCGCTTTACAAGGGGTAACTACACAGAGGCTGTGAAAGGAAACATGAAACCTGTTAACTGATATTACATTTATTTTCCGTCAGAGACAGCGCTGTTACTGACAAGTCTTCTTTCTACACATGCTTACAGTAAGAGAACATGAATAAAAAGCCTTTTCCAAGGACTCAACTATACGCCGCTCAGAGCGGGACTCGAACCCCGAACCTTCCGGTCCGAAGGTGTAACTACCAAAAATCTCAAACATCTTAGAGTTAATTAAAAGAGATAAAAATAAATATAAGAGAAAAGAATAGGAAATATTATTTGAAGTGAATGAATCCAGTGAATATGTAACAGGAATGATGAACTTCTTTCATTTTACAGAGGGTGTGAATAGTATAGTGACAGAAAAACAAAATCAAAAATACAAGTAAAAAAGTAATAACTCCCCCCCCCCAATAGAAAAAGAAATCAGCCTTCCCTGGCTGGGGTTCGAACCTTATGTCTTCTGAATTTTTGTAATTCAAATTCAAAAGCATTTTTCTAACTTTTTTGTGATGCTGAATATACAATTTATTACAATCACTCAACTGTTCCAATTCTAAAGAAATTCCTTTTCTTTTTCCCACAAACTTAATCAACGATTTGAGTTTGTGCTTTTATATAGAGCAATATCAACTAAATAGGCTCAAAGCGCTTTACAAAGGGTCCCTGACCAACAGCAACACGTAACATGTAGAACGAGACATGGCACCTATTAGGCGATATTACAATTTTTTTCGACAGTCAACGCTATTGACGGCCAGGTACTCATTTTACACCTGAGTACGGTGAGAGTATGTGAATAAAGAGCCTTTTCCAAGGATTGAACTATGCGCCGAGCGAGGCTCGAACTCAGGACCTTCCGATCCGGCCGAAAGCGAGTGTCATACCACTAGACCACATAGCCGCACGATGGCCTAGATTCCAATCTAGAGGGAGGTGTTAGAGATATTCCAGCCTGTCATTTTGCTTGTTTTATGATAAATGGCGATGATGTCACAGTAATGGAATCACCGTCACCCTGTCACGTGTGTAGGGCCCTATGGCCGAATCGTTATAAGGCGTTCAGACATTTTTTGCTCTCACAGGCACTGAAGATATAATAAGTGATGGTGTCAAGATCTCGTATCTTAACACCATCACTGACAGTCAATGAAGTTTAGCTGAAATGTAAATGTATATTTTATCAGTTTATCTATTGCTTCCTTTTTTTTCTATTGAGGTAATGCCATTGAATGGCCTAACTGACGCTTTTATATTTCTGAATTACAATGGTGAGGATGGATAGGATCTCTAAAATGAATGAGGTAATGATGATGGTTATAAAATTATAATAATGATGAGACAACGGTGATAATGATGACAATGATAACGATGATGACGACGATGATTGTGATGATGATGGTTTGATAATGCCGATGGTGGTAGTGGTGGTGGTGATGATGATGGTGATGATGATGATGATGATTATGATGATGATGATGATGATGATGATGACGATGATTGCGGTGGCCGTGGCCGTGGTGGTTGTGATAACGATGACGATAACGATGATGATGATGATGATGATAATAATAATGAAAAAATAAACCATTTATTCTTTCGCGGAGGAATAATTCTTCTTTGTATGTATACAAGAGATTTTGAGATTGACCTATAGAAGCAATTAACACTCCCTCCGCATTCCTACTCTGTACGAAAACACTACAGGAATCAGTGGTGGCCTACTCATGTCCGCTTTCGTCTCCTATCCTTTTCCTAATGGATCAGCTGTTACTTTCGATCATAGGTGACGTTCAGTTTGGTTTTGGCATATCAACACGAAAACAAAACATTTATCGGATATAGATAGACGCATGACCTATGGCATTGGCACTCCATTAACCAGGTAAATGTAGTACTCTGGAAAAACATGTATTTAAAAATTTGTCCAGAAAACTTGTCCTTCAAATAAATATTCATCGATGTAAATGACCCTCATCTTGGCAAAACCTTCAAACCTAGGATTTCGCGAAGTCCCGGGTTTGAGGATTTTTGCCAAGATGAGGGTCATTGAAATAGATCGATATTTGAAGAACGGGTTTTCTGGCCAAATTTTTAAATACATGTATTTCCAAAGTTTAGCAGTGTTTGTTATCGAGTTATTCTTCCATGGCTTGTGGCAATATTGGGTCTTGTCTATTGATCACAATTGGCTTTTATTGCATTGTCAACACAGTGATTATTTGCTCGGGTTTCAGCTCAATAGATTTCTTGGGGCCCTTTTAATACTAGCTGAATAGTTACATTGAACTCACTGCCACCCAGTAGCATTTACTAATAGTATTATGTATAGCAAGTATATACCGATAATCTACCGTGAAATACCATGCCCTATGCTACACAAAATAATTATTTTCTTGAGTTTAATGTGTATTAAGGATAATATAATATAGTGTGTGAACACAAACCAGTTTTAAACATTGACGCATATTATTAGATTGGCTTCATAGAAATGAGGCACCAATAAAGACATTAATTTGTACTATATAAAATGGAAACAGGGTTCCATTAAGGCATGTCGGGGGAATAAATGAGCACTGCGAAGGATATTGATTAATCAGCAGAACTATAGACTACAACCCATGTTTTAATGTGACAAATCAGGGAGCAGAAACTGTTGTAAGATAAAATATCAGAAAAAAGGTGCAGACAACGCACATTTCTAAAATACAAGAAAAAAAAAACAAATCCAAAACCCAAATTGTTTGCAATGTTTTTTTCTCTTGTATTTATTTTTCTTGATTTGTCTGGCACTGGCTTCATACACACTGTTTCGATCTGTTTTGACGTCCATTTTTATGGTTGCGTGTTTCATCTCCTTCCCTGATAGACCTCTTTCTGCAGTCTCCGCTGACAGTCTCTAACAGTGGTCTTCCGAAATTTGATTTTCTTTTCCATACAACCTTAATGGCTCAGTCAGACTGAGGATGGATATCCTAAAGAAAAATAATATAATATCCCATAATATTATCTCTCCTAGATTATGGTTCATTTAAAAATAATTTCAGAAATCGTTCACCTCCATATTGGCAACAATCCCAGCCAAATAATCTTAGTCTTTTCTCATGAATCTTTTGATCGGGACAATGTCTGAAAAATGTCCTTGTTACGGCTTACCACTCATAACCGTAACTGGAGTTCAAAACAGGCGTTTTTGCCTTAAGTTTAAACAAGTTGATCGTAGACTTTGTTAACTCTTAGACTGGCACTGACCAAAGCATGACATCAAAATGCAAGGCCAGACAACTACCAACAGACAGTGAATCATGGGTTGTATTCAATAGTTCAACCAAAGGGATCATAAGTTTCCCTGACTACTAATAACGAAAACTCACTAGATAGCGTCCTTCCCTCAAAAGAACGTCAAGTTGTAAGTCCTAGATTCAAGCTATACATTATCAGAGGCTTCGGTTGGATCTCGTGGCCAGTCGGAGTTGTCGTAACAGTCGCGACATGTGTACGAATCCTCATCGCCGCAACGTTTTTGTCTTCTCGCCTCGTATTTTACTAATCATCTCATTTCTTGTTCTTATCAACATAAGTGCCTGCTCCTCTCATTTTTCATTATCAGTCTTTGTTAACTTAATTTTTGACACTAGGACTGACTAGGACATTTATATTGGCGTCATTTTTATGTTAGTGCACCGACTGGTGAGTTGTTTCTTAGTTCTCAAGAAACGAAATGATCTCATTAGTTGAACTATTGAATAAAACCAATGATTGCTTTCTTTTGGTGGTCTGGCCTTGTATTTTGACGTAATTTATTGGTCAGTGTCAAGCGATAAGTTTATAAAAGCTATGGGTGGATAAGCTTACTTAAATACGTTAGGTTACTGCATCGTATCCAATGCTGGTGCAAGCATTACTAAATGGATGAAATCTAGTACCTCGATATTAGTAGAGTGTTAAAGCTTTAGCATTTGTTGACATTTTATATAAATACAATAATAAAGCAATATGGAACTATAAGATATGGATTACAAACAAAGCAGAAGTCCTTCCGAAGCAATAGGCCCATGTAGCCGGAGTTCATCCCAGTTTTTATAGCGTGAAACATACAATAGCAATGGCCTGTTACCCTTTGGATAGAACTTCAGTTTACCACAAAGTACCTTCCGCCAGATTTAACAACCCCAGCTCCTCAATCACCTCTGGGTGGACAGGGCGTAAGAAGAAGATCTCGACTGCACCAGGGATCGACCTCGGTTCAAGTTCAAGTTCAACGTCTTTATCTGCAAAAGGCGAATTACCCATCACTGCAGATTTTATACAATTATGTGGTGACTTTCTCCATAATTGTGTTATTGAGTTGAAAAACAAATGTTTAATAGTTGACCAAATGTGTTATTGTTGGTAATATCTAGGATTTCTGGTGGGAGAGTGTTCCATTCCTTGGTGGTTCTTGGGAAGAAACTATTTATATATGTGTTGGTTCCGTGTGATGAAATTGTGAACTTATTGCTATGATAATATCTTGTGAATGTACAGTGCTGTGTTGTGAAATAATGTGGTAGAGTTACTGCTGTTTTGTTGGGATGTACTGCTCTGTCAAAAAGTTGGAGGTATTGTTTTTCCGCCTACTCTCATGTGTTTTCCACTGCAACCATTTTAGGGCCTCATTAACGCATCCTCGTTGGCACAAGTAATTTTTGGTGACAAACCTCGAAGCTGCCCTTTGAACTTCTTCGATTTTCTTGATGTGGCCTTTATGATAAGGATCCCACACCGAGCACGCGTATTCCACTGCGGGTCTGACACTGGTCTATAGTTCGAGGCAATATCTCGTTTCCCCTTTATTGTATATGGCAGGGCCCTTTGCAGTGAATCGAATGCTCTACCAACTGAGCTATCAGGAACCCCCCCCCCCCCCCCCCCCCATTTCCCGACACACAAATAAAGCAGTGATGATTCAGATTTTATTACACTCCTTATTTCAAGGATGATTGTAATTTATATTCATTCTTGTTAATATACTTGAACAACATTGAGACCAGATATTTCAGTACATAATCTTTTTTAAAGCCCTGTTATATAGCGCAATATTCACTAAATGTGCTCAAAGCGCTTTGCAAGGGGTACCTGTCCAACAGCAACATTTAAAATTTAGGACAACACATGACGACTGTAAGGCCACATTAAAATTCTTTCGGACAGAGACAACGCTGTTAACGACCAGGTACTCATTTTACACCTGAGTACGGTGAGAGAATGTGAGTAAAGAGCCTTTTCCAAGGACTCAACTATGCGCCGAGCGAGGCTCGAACCCAGGACCTTCCGATCCGAAAGCGAGTGTCATACCACAAGACAACATAGCCGCACTAATAATATGATTTATTACTTCAGTCGAAGCGTAAGTCACCGACTTAATTGGACTCTCATTGGCCTGTCTGCTAAACCAGTTAACTGCCGTACTCTGGAGAGACATGTATTCAAACATTTGACCAGAAAACTCGTCCTTCAAATATCAATCGATTTAATTGACCCTCATCTTGTCAAAAGCTCTAAATCCTTAGACTTCGCGAGGTCCCAGGTTTGAAAGTTTTTGCCAAGATGAGGGTCTTTTAATTCGAACGATATTTTTGAAGGACGAGTTTTCTGGCCAAATTTATGTTGAAATACGAGTCTTTTCAGAGTACTGGTTAACTGGTTAATTGAGTTTTGCTTTCTTTACCTTGAAATCGTTTGCCATTTTGTTCGTATTTCCCAACTAATTTACTGGTTGGATCACAAATGACTTTCATATTCCTATGACCAACGGTCCCTTCTGCCTCACACTGATGATGCCTCTTTTGTCTCGTGTACATGGTTTGTTTTTGTTTTAGGCTGGGTAGCGCTATCAGTTGATGATTCGAGTGTTACTAAGCATTAACCAATCAGAATATCCCTTAACATTTAGCCCGTTCAGTCCCTGTGGCTATTTATATCCATAGCTACCTTTAGTATCAGCCAACCAGACAAATAGGTCAGTCCCACGTGATGCCCAGGATCTGCGGGACTGATTGCTTAGGTAAGTAACTAAGTTGGCTAATGGTCGTAGGGGCATAATAATACTATTTCAAAAGTAAAAATAGAACAAAAGAAATAATTATTTGTATAGTCCTAATATTAAATAGGATTACTGACGTGATTTTGAAAGATGTAAGCATTGTATGTTGATTGAATTACACCGGACTCATATTAAAAAATAAAAGTTAAATGCAAACATGTTAATAGATGGCCAGGATAATAAGAAGAGGTAGCGGAGGAAGCCTTAATTAGACTTTGCTTGGATATTTCTTATTCAGCCTAAGCTGAAATAACCAATATGACCTTTTTACGAAATGTGTAATTGAATACTCGACAAACATTTCCTCCTCCCATTCGTACTTAAGAATTACTTTTAAATTGAATATGTTATATCTTACTTTTTCCCCTTCTTATGTAGCCCTTCGGAGCCATTAGGCTAACGGAGTCGGAGTTTATCACGGTCTGAAGTGAAGCGGACTATAGCAAAAACTTGCAATCCTTTAAATAAGCCGCTAGTCTATTGCAAAGTACTTCCGCCAGATCTAACAGGCCCAGCTACCTAATCTCTACAGGGTGGGTAAAGGGGACAGAAAAAAAATCTACACTGCACCCGGGATCGATCACGGTCCCTTTGCTTGTGAAGCGAGTGCTTTACCAACTGAACCACATGGAACCCCCCCCCCCCCCCCCCACCGTATCTTACATCAAATCTAGTATAATTGCCTTATCCATTCTTCGGGTTGCGTTCCTATTATTCTGATTATTTTCTAATTAATCCGGTAATTATATTTTATCCCAGGTTTCCGGTGTTGCATTAAAATTGCTGTCATATTGATTATTCACTCTCTATCCCTGTAGTAGAATATAGAAAGTTGTTTCTTGAACGGATTGTCTTATGTTATCCTTTGTCATCGGTTTATAGAATCAGCTATTTTGGTATCTATTTAACACTCTCCTTACAAACCACAGGAAAATCGTCACATTCATTACGATGTAACCAAAAATGTTCTAATTTGATGATATTTGTAAAATTAAAGAAATAATGTTTTGTTATGGCTATAAGATCGTGACACTTTGTTGTAGAACTCGTGTTGCCGAAAATAATTATGAATTGATTGAATAGAATGTGCGTGTTGCTTTTGTTTTTGAGTAAGTAAAGTCTATTATTGTGTTGGATGAGGGTGAAGTTTGGCAAGGAGAGGGTTAATCCTGTACACGCCGTGCCTGATTTCACTCCAGCCCAGCATCATGACCCACTGGTCTCACCAGCAGTGCAGAAAACGCCGTGTTGCACCACAGTGAAAGAAACTTAGGGAATAGGCGCCGGTGTAAGATAAAGATCTGAACAAATGTGGATGAAAGGTGCCAGACAAAGCAAGCAAGAAAAATACAAGAAAAAAATAAGATCATCCCAAAATAATCAGTCTATCTCGACTGGAGATCGAACTTCAGACCTTCTGTGTAATGGTAGCACGTCTGATCGGGAATCGGGCGGTCTGAGGTTCGATCCCCAGTCGAGGTAGATGAATATTTGGGATTGTGTTTTTTTTTTCTTGTATTTTTCTTTTTTGCTTTGTCTGGCACTTTTCAACAAACGTGTTCAGATCTTTATCTTGCACGACAATATGATTCAATAGTCTGATGTCACGTCGCCCACCAACTAGCAGCTTGGTTCTAAACAAAGAAAATCGGTACTTTTTATTCTTCATGCTGGCTAGAACTTTTTTACATGTCATGTGATCAGAGTGTATAAAAGTCAAAACATGATCCGATTTATAATATTTTTCTCCTCTAGATACACTTTTTATGCTCGCCGGAAACGTATTTCATACGGGCGTCCGCCATTGTTCCGATAGTTTAGAACCAGTTACTAAGTTACTATGCGTCATTCCGAGGGAAATGACGTCACGGCTGTTGAAGCTTATTACTGCTCACTGCGTGAAAGCTTTAAGGTCTGATGACATAAGGAGATAAATAATAAACTAAATAATGATTTGACAGCAATTCGGTCTTGCTGTTAAAGGGTTCATACTACATCATTGTCAAGGATCGTCCAAAGACGATGTTGAATTATTAGGGCAGCCTTTATATTTTACGTGGATATCACAGATCGAATAATCAATCTGATTATTTCCATTAGAGGTGGTGTAATAGTAAGCACACCGGGATATTAACTTAAACTTTAACCTTTTGTCGAATTATTGTATTTTTTATTGTAAAACCAACAATCTGTTCATTTAGCAATAATAATATTTGTTTTTGGTGTTGTATGAGTGTTTTGATACGATCGACAGAGGAAAACTTTTGGAGATATTAACAGACATAGTAGACGAAGACGAGCTCCAAATAATCCGATTTCTCCTCAGCAACACAAAGATACAACCAAGGATATACGGGGCCACAAAACAGACGCAGTTCGAAAGTAACATCGGGACCCCCCAAGGAGATAGTCTGAGCCCGAATCTGTTCACAATATACTTAGAACACGCTCTGAAAGAAGTTCGAAAAGTCATTCCAAAACCAACGACTCATATTGAGAATGCAATCCCTAGAGAAATCGCCTATGCAGATGATGTCGACTTTATTGGATCAACACCAGCAAATATAGACATCATACAAAATACCCTCATGAAATATAACCTCCAAGTCAATGCCAATAAAACCGAATTTACAACAATATCGAGGAACAAAGAGGAATGGAAAAGAACAAAGAAAGTCGGCTCACTAATTGGAGACACCGAGGATGTACAAAGAAGAAAACAGCTATCAAACGCCGCACTCAGTAAACTCAACAATGTATGGATTAGAGGTGACAAAATAAAGAGAAAAACCAAACTGAAACTGTACCGTGCTCTTGTAAAACCGGTACTTCTGTATAACTGCGGCACTTGGGCGTTGACAAAATCCGAAGAAGAACATCTGGATGCCTTCCATCGCACACAGCTAAGAAGGTTACTGGACATCAAATACCCAAAAAAGATCTCAAATGAATCACTCTATAAGATCACAAAAGAATGACCAATCTCCCTTGACATTTTACAACAACGATGGCAACTTTTCGGTCACATACTACGCAGGGACAAAAACATACCAGCTAACCAAGCCATGTCGGGATACTTCCAAAAACACGGGAACCTTTTCAGAGGAAGACCGATCACAACACTCCCTGTGATCCTAAACAAAAACCTCACAACACTTGGACAAAGCATTAGTCTCATAACGGCAGGGGACCTTGAAAATCTGAGAACCCTAGCAGAGGACCGGCAATATTGGAGACACCTCACACAGGAAATACTGGAAACATCCAAGGCGACCCGATCTTTCGGTCGAGACGCGAAAGGCATCTAAGTCAAGTAAGTCATGAGTGTTTTTTTTTTCATTCAGCAGTAACTTGTTAGTTGCATCTATTTAAATATATCAGACTTAATTTCGAGCTGATATTGAAAAGCTATTTCAGTTTGACCTTGATCCACGGTATTATCTCCAGTCCCTTTCGTCTGTTTCAATTAAAGCTGCCATCATGATTAAAATAGATTATGAACAAATTTAACCAAAATGGCATATATATATAGATAGTTCGAAGATGACGTCACTCAGGCTTTTGTTATTGTTTTTGCCATCCGCGTTTGTGAATTGTTCTCACTAAACTGTATTAACCAGACTATAAAAGATCATGGTTACACAGAGTTTGTGTGTTGGTCCGTTATACTTCCGGATGGCAATGTTGTGAACTCCTTGGCCAAGCGCATTCTATCTATACCAACTGACGACGTTGAATAGAGCCACAGAAACATATGTCTTGGCCAGATATAAGAGAGTGATACAATTTATATGTATTATATATATATATATATATATATATATATATATATATGTATATATACATTATAAATGTGTATTATAATAGTAATTGCGCTTTGAATTACCAATTTTCCTTGTTTGTGCAGCGCCTTAGAGTACTTTGTAGATTCTGCGCGTTGTAAAAATGAATTATTACAGTACATTATCTTTTGTACTCCACATTAAAAAAAAACATTTAAAGCGGTTGTTTCACTCCACTTTCATGCCAAAAGATTTTTTCTAAAAACATCAACCGTTTTCTTCCGTCAAATGTTTGTTTGAAGTTTTCAGACATTAAAGCCTGACCCCAGGCATAACACATGTTTTATGTAAACATCATAATATATTACTGAGATAGTTGTAAATAGTTATCAAAAGGGAGGCAATATCTTCTTAAAGAACTTGAAAAGGTTACCAAAGTGTTTATTTGGATACGACCAATGGGTTTCCGGATTGTATTTGAAAAATGGATACAAAATAAGAATCTTCAGGGCCCCAAGGAAGATCTCGTCTTTGGATTTTATTCGAACTTCTATAAGATGGTCACCTTTTCCCAGACAAATACTAGTCACCATGGACAGCCATCACCACATTAAAAGACAAAACATAAAGGGGAGAACGCTCACTGATCGTCATCGATCTTGGGGCTATATTCAAATTGCAAACCTTATGTTTTCTAAATAGAAAGTTTATTGAAAAATCTAACTTTGGCTTTAAAGTATTACAATAGACTCCAAAATATATAATTGTAATAGAGTAACTTCCAGACATTAATCCTCTTTCCCATCATCATTTTGTTTATTCACAAAGTGGGCGTCTTCTACAGTACTTTGTTCTGAATACTGTAGATGAAAATAGATGATTGTTCATAAATAATCACTTGGTGGAATTTGACCTTTTAAAATAATTCCAGTCTTCACAATTCATTTCAGTTGCGATTTGTATATTCTTAATCGAGGTTGTTTTATTTCTTTCCGTGTTTCTGTCAGTGCAACTATTGGCGTTTACTTTATCTATTTTGTTTGGACCATCTCGCTCTCCCATAGATTGGAGCATTCGGTTATACCTCAAAGTTAAAAATTAGGGAGTAAGCACTGGTGTAAGATACAAATTTTAAAAAGTGTGTATGAAAAAGTGCCTGACAAAGCAGCAAGAAACAAAAATGCAAGAAAAAAAATCCCTCCCAAAAATCAAGCTGATTTTTCAGATGTATATTTTTTTCTTGTATTTTTTCCTACATTGTCTGGACTGTTTCATACAGACATTTTCAGATCTCTATCGTACTTTAAAGAGATCTCAGTTCTTTTTGAGATATGTACAAAAGATGTATGTAGACAAAAGCAGGTTTAAGCTTTCATTAGCTGATGAACGTCAAAGACGGTGGTCGTTACACTTGACGTCCAGTCTTACAGTGCTTGTCATTATTAAGGGTTTCATAACAGCACTCGTGTACAATAACTCAATTATGATATCAGCCATGTTATTGTTAGTGTCAGATTGTTTTACTTAGTTACATATAACATTCTAGTTTTAGCAAATTAATATAGAGAGAATTTTCAAAATGTGTTTTGTCCATTGTCATTTTCACATGAATTAAATTTGAACTAAGGAGAGAATGAAGCCAAGAGGGGAAAATCAACACAAAGACAATGAGAACATAATTATCTGACTAAAGTTCGTGTATCTATCGTGAACGGTTATGTGGTCTTGTGGTATGACACTTGCTTTCGGATCGGAAGGACCAGGGTTTGAGCCTCACTTGGCGCATCGTTGAGTCCTTGGAAAAGGCTCACAATCTCTCACCGTGCTCAGGTATAAATTAGTACCGGGCCGTTACAGCGCTGTCTCTGTCCGAAAAAAATAATATCGCCTAAAAGGCTTCATGTCTCGTCCGACATGTTTTGTGTTGCTGTTGACACCTTGTAAAGCGCTTTGAGCACGTTTAGTGGATATTGCTCTGTATAATAGCTCAAGTTTTTAAAAATCATACCTGGAATTCTCTTAACTGTCTGATGATGTATGAATTATGCCAATCTGGTCTAAAGTTATAAAGCTATATTATGTTGTTGATCACCACTGGCTGGTTTAAATTGACGCTCAGTATATAACTATTTTTTTCTACCGACAATACGTAATTCATTCAATTGAATCAGTTTACTCTTATGAATAACTGACCTTATTTCACAAAATTATTTACAGTGGCGGTATCATTGATGAAACCATAATTAAGAGGATATTGTCAAATAAAGAAAAAACATTCCCATTAATTAGATATATGACATGCATGTTTGTGACAAGTACAACATTGGATAAAAATCAATAAAATCAAAAAAATATATATAGAAAACCAATTTTGAATGTGCTTGATCACTTTTAGGTATTTTCCTTTAACTTATCATATATTTGTGAAATCGCCACCTGAATCAACACTATCAGCTGCAGATTCATCTAAAGCACTTGAAAGACCAAGAATTTTAAAAAATCAAATACCATTTTTCAAGCTTTAGATAGATCTGAGTGAACAAATTTGTTTCACTTCATAACAGCATAGTTCAGCTTGCAATCGTAGTTTTTAGAAACGGTAAACAGCCACTTTCATTTTCACTACTCTTCGACATTTGGGATACTGGCTAAAAAACCATCAAAGGTGTTCTCCCTCCTTAAATGAGCTTCAAAAAACGGAATCTGTTCTAAAGCATTAGCGGGCGCATCTGGGCGCATTGAGAAGCACGATGTTGGATTTTAGCGGGTGCAATCAGGCGCATTGAGAATCAATTGGTTAATGATCCCATTTAATAATCCCATTGGCTGAATTACTGGCCACAATTTGCTTTCCACTTTCCTTTGGTGCTCGTCGTCTTGTATTGTTACGTAATATTTTGGTCTATATCATGCGGCTATGTGTTTACGAATGCTGCACTTCCATGCTGGACTGCTGCAGTCCAGTGTTCGTAAACGTGTCCCAAAGTCTCAAAATGGTATTACAACGGAATGAGCTAGGTACTGGACATTGAATATGTAACCACAAACACTAAAAATTGAGATACGTTCTAATCGTTATAGTGAGGAAAATCTTTGTAGTCACAAATATTAAACATAGAGATACGTTCTAATCGTTATAGTGAGGAATAAACACAGCTTCTTATATTGCAACACGATTCAAAGTCCGTATTTCTTATCATTTTATTTCTAATGGATCCAATCCAAACGGGTCCAATTCATCCTGACATAATACCGTTTTGAGACGGTGTGTAACACATGAGTCTCTGTCAGATTATGCTCGGGGCCCTGAATCATTTTTCAATAGGGTGGCTGCTCGACGTAATGATTTTGGAGCTCGTTCGGGAAGTTATGCGATTGCTTTCGTTAAAAGAATTCTTTTAAATATATTTATCACTACACCCTTTTGCTGCCGTTACATCTAGTTCTAGGTTCCAAAGTAGCTTTGAGTACCCTTTGATATTATGTAATACTAAAGCTCAAGTTATTCATTATTTAGCTATTCTTTTTAAGAAATAGGGTTTGTGGTCAAAATTGTTCCGCCCAGCCCATGTTAAATTTTTGCCAAAGAGCACAGATTTACTGGCAAATCTAAAAATTATAAAAGTATTTTTACAGATCGATATACGATTAACTTATAACCTTTAAAATTCAAACGTAATTCTAACGCACGTTGATTCAAATGATTATTTAGAAAATCTGCTACGGCAGTCCTGTTGCCAGATTAATTTCCGCGCACCTACAGACGTTATTACTGGACCAATTTCCCAATCTATGTTAATTTCCACAATACAGTAGGAGTAGATTTTTAATAGAATAGTGCCTGTTCATAATATCCTTTATTCCCTCGAAAATATACCCCCCCCCCCCCCAATATGTAATAAAAAGTAGACAAAGAAAACACATTAACATTATGGTAACATAACATCATGCTGAAGGGTCATATTTTCGTTGACACATGACTCTAGAAATATTATATTATGGTTGGAAACATCTCCGTAGTTACGGAACCTAGGAAATGTGTAAACAGCAGACAGGACGCTTTTACCCGCATCTCACATTACTTCCTTTCACACCAACGCGTTTCTCATGTTCTCATTGTAGATAGTATGTCGTCTCTTGGGGCATTTTTACTTTTCGTGGCTGGAAAAATGGCAGCAAATAATTATGACAACCTTCGGGCAAAGTTACATATTACAATGATGATTACTTATGGTTTGTTGTGTGTAGAAAGTGCGAATTGCTCTCTCTGGCAAGCTAAGAAAAGTAAACATCAACGTTACCTGAACCACGTACTATCCTATCATATTGGAGAAATAAGTTCCCTAATAAATAAACCAAGAGTAAATGGAGGCTGCTTGATGTTGGAGTGGATTAGAAGAATACAGAAGTTTCAATAATACATAACTAAGTAGAATAAGACGTTCCGCTCTCATACCATCCAATAAAAGATCAAACAATAAAACAAAACTGAATTAAATATAAGTCAAAAAAAATATGCAAGTGAATTCATAATTTCATCTAGATCCTTTGTTAAATTTGATTTATTATTATCTACGTGCCTTTCGAGAATAGAACAATTTTTTAGTATATTCAGACACGTTTCAAAACTCAATCCCGCGGGATTTGACATGGGTTTTAAAAAAATATTGTCTGAATTTGATTGAAACTTGTTAACACCACTCCGATTACCAAAAACGTTGAGAATTTATGTTTTCGAGACTAATAATCAATTAATTAATAAGAAAGTTTATCAAAATCATATTATAAAAACATTCAAAGGGAACCCAGTCACTTGAATATTTTAAAGCAATGGATTTTGAAATGTAAAATCAACACAGTGCAAAACATAGCTATAAGGCTGTAAAAGTATTTCAAAAATGAAGCCAAACTAGGATTTCTATTTCACAGCATTGAAACTGTCATTGAAACTAACATATAGAAAAATAACTAAACACAAAGACATAAAGTTGTTGAGAACTACTGTGCTACACCACTGAAAATAAATTATATCAAGTTATGTTATACGTCATTACGGTAAAATTCTGTCATTCGGGTGTGATGAAATGAAAACACCTCAAATTTTCAAGGAACTTGTGATTGCACAATGACCTATGAAGATGAAGATTTAGTCTTTTAGATTGAACACGGTTTCTTTAAATCTAAGACTGCATTCGAAGAATCGCGTAAATCTGTCAGATGGTCGAACAAAACACGCACACTTGGAGATTATGAAAGAAATTCTTGGTATAATTATTTCTGTCCATTTTATAGAATGAAATTTCGAAGGCCAATGACCTGCAAAGACACAAGTCGTAAGAGTAATGCAAAAGATGACTCTCCTCATTCTTTGTTTTGTCGAGTATTATCCACTCTGATCCTATTCTGACAGTTTTTATTATTTCCATCAAGCTTTTTATTTCAA
>NC_088361.1:44343595-44368595 GCF_034508935.2 Berghia stephanieae
GTACCAGACAAAGCAGACTGAGACTCATAAGAAGGAATCATCTTTAAAAGAATAAATATTCTTCACGTTGGGATCGAACCCCGGGATCCGTTATTACGGGCTAAACATATTACCATATTATTACCTTTGGAAAAGCACGCACTAAAAGATTTGGCCAAAAACTCGTCCTTCAAAAATCGATCGATTTAAATGACTCTCATCTTGACAAAAGCTTTCAAACCTGGGACCTCGCAAGGGTCATTAAAAATTGAGATTTTTATATATGTAATATCTTCTAAAAGTGCTTTACAAAGCGTCCCTGACCAACATCAACACATAACATGCTGAAGGCGACATGACGCCTGTTAGGCGATATTACATATTTATCCGACAGAGACAACGATGCTAATGGCCAGGTTCTCATTTTACACCCGAGTACGATGATAGAATGTGAGTAAAGAGCCTTTTCCAAGGACTCACCTATGTGCCGATCGAAGCTCGAACCCAGGACCTTCCTATCAGAAAGCGAGTGTCATACCACAAGACCACATAGTCGCACTCTCATGTAAACCGATCGATATTTGAATGACGAATATTCTTGCAGTTAGCTATTTAGTTATGTATTAAGTATCAAAACAAATAGAGAAAAACTTGCACCCAATTTCATGCTTTTGACTACAAATTACACCAAACCAAGAGGTTTGAGGTTCGAACTGCGGTCAGAGGTAGGTCCCAGGTTTGAGAGTTTTTGCCAAGACCAGGATCATTAATATTGATCGGAATTTGAAGGACGAGTTTCCTAGTCAAACTTTTTAATGCGTGTTTTTCCAATTTACGTTAGTTAACGGGTTAAAAATGTTGTTTTTTTTCCGTCTGACACCAACAACAAAATCGAGCAAAAGACTTTTGTGAGGAGTGGGCTAAATCGATAGAAATAGATATTATTTGCTAAAAAAAGGGTGGCACGTGTTATTATCTTGGCCGATTGTTTGCAATTCTTATGTTATCTCAAATCATTTTATTTCAGCGGTGACCTAAAATTGGCATCAATATGCTTCAACAGTCATGTCGTCAATTTCCTCGTAATGATGCAAAGTAACTTAGTAACTGGTTCTAAACTGTAGGAACAATGGCGGACACCCTTATGAAATACTTCTCCGACGAGCATAAAAGTATACCCAGAGGAAAAAGACCATTATAAATATGATCATGTTTTCACTTTTATACATTCTGATCACATGACACGTGAAAATGTTCTAGCCAGCATGAAAAATAAAAACTACCGATTTTCTTTGTTTAGAACCAAGCAGCTCGTTGATGGGCGGACGTGACATCGGACAATTGAATCCAATTCTCCCAAGATAGTTGAGGCGCAGTTTGGTTTTTAAAAAAATCTAAATCGATGACCATATATTTACTTAAAGAATTATTGAAAGTTGCTGTGCAAAGCAATATTGTTGTTTCAAATATAGCTTCAATAAATCATCTTTGAACTTTTGAACCTGTTGATTTTTTTTTCCAAAGTCCAAAATTAGATTGTTAAGCACAATACGACAAATAGAACAAAAAATAAAGTGAGTAGGAAAGTGTCAGAAGACATTAGAGAATAAAACCCTCGACCTTACTGTTACGACAACTCCGCCTGGCCGGGGAGATCGTGACTCTACCGTATGAGCTAACCACGACAAATAGAGCAGAGACATTCAAACAATTTTGTTCAACTTTATCTAATGCTTTCAGAAATAGAATTTATTTTGAGTAGACGCGTATTTCAGAAATGACATTGAACAGAAATAACAATCCACACACTTCATGTTGCATAATCATACGTGAAACTCTATATTTCCTGTAGGTATATTCTATGATGTTTATATTTTGAAATAAAAGGAAATCTGGAGAATAAATCCCTTTTTAGCCTCAGATCTGAGGGGAATTTGAATCGGTTTTTGTTGTGGCTCATTTATGCGAGACCACGTCATAATCAAGCATTTGGAAAAAAAATATAATTATAGTCTTTGTCACAAATCCACGTTATAATTTTGTGATTGCTATATTTTGGTTTGGACGCTTTGTCAGAAAATGATGATAATCGTTCGTGAATCTTCTATAATCATATTATAGTATTTTGACGTCAATAATATGTAAACAAAATTTAAAAGATTGTTTATCTCTCTAAGAACAACATTAAAGCTCAAAACTACTCATTTCCTATTTTAAATCTTGTTCTTGAAACTCACGAATATTTTTGGTAAAATTCTTTATCAAAGAGAAAGCAAACTATGAAGTAAGAAATCACATATTTTTCATATTATTACAACCTCTCAAATGTTGAGATCTATTCCCGTGATTGTGGTATGTAGTATCGGGTTTTGGTAACACTAATACAGATTAATTTTTAAAGTCCTAAAAGACACATTTTGCAGTTATCCAGTTATTCATTCAGAATCTCCTTTATTATCATTTTGACCAAAATTTTGCTTTATTTTAAATTTATATAAATCAAGATGTTCTTCAAAATGACAAAAATTCATTAACTCGATATTTGAAAGAAGCTTCTGATTAATATATTTTGGACAAGTTAAATATAATCCAAATTCATCAATATATTAGTTTTATGTTTTTAAAAATTTGAAGATTTTCTGACTAAAATTTTTAAAAGTGTTTTGTGAGAGAATGCCAATATTACTATTTGGATACGTCAGGTTGATATAATACACGTGTCTGGGTACTGGTTGTTTTACAGTGATATAACGGTCGTATTTCATCATAAAATATCATCATAGCATATTCAACCGTACTTTGAAAATAATACGCATTTAGAATTTTGGCCAGAAAACTCGTCCTTCAAATATCGGTTAATTAAAATTACCCTCGTCTTGTCAAAAACTCTCAACCTAAGACTTCCGTGAAGTCCCAGGCTTGAGAGGTTTTTTTTGGGGGGAGGGGGGGGGGGGGGGGGGGGAGAGAGGGGTTGGACAAGACGAGGGTAATTTAAATCGATCGATATTTGAAAGACGAGTTTTCTGGCCAAAATTTTGTATATGTGCTTTTTTTCCCTATGGTTTGGCAGTATTGTAATTGTGTGGTTCTTTAAGGCAATTCAAGCCAACCCAAACCAATCCAATCCAATCTAGACTGTCACAGCTTTCTTGGAAAGAAGATGATAGGGGCTATCAGTGTGTGTGTGTGTGTGTGTGTGTGTGTGTGTTATGGGCAGACAGCTATATGAGCGTTTCAGTTCAGACTTGTTTATTAGTTTTCTTTTAATTATGGACGTAGATCAATTTCAAGCCTTAGGAATGGGAGACATCCATATTTTTGCTGGAGCACTGTAATTTTAAAAATTCTATTTGGATTATCTAAAGATCCATTTTCTTTATATATATATATATATATATATATATATATATATATATATATATATATATATATATATATATATATATATATATATACATATATATTGAATCGTGTTAGATACAAGTATGGTACGAATAGTGCTTGACATGTAACAATGGAGCGAATTATTATTGTAATATTTAGCACGATGTTATAGTTAGTCTACATCGATGTTTCAGGCCTTACGGCCATCGTCAGGAGTGTGTGTTACATGGGGTTGAGTTGTTGTGTTGTTGTTGCTTGTTGAAGTGGTTCCGTAGGTTTGGAGTTGATTAGTAAATGTTTTCGTCTTGTAACCCGAACGCAACCATGGGCATGTTTTAACATTGTTGTAATTTTGCGTTAGTTTGAGAGTTTTTTTTACATTACAGCTCTGGGCCCATAATATTTAGGGTTGTCAGACCTAGAAGCTAAAATAAATTCATTTTTTTTTAAAATATAGAAGTTTTGTTAACTTTATTTGTTTAATGAGGAGACCGGTTTCATAATGGCATAGAAACCCAGCATTTCATACTGTTTATCATGTTCACTTAATATGCGGCTATGTGGTCTTGTGGGATGACGTCGCCTTCGGACCGGAAGGTCCTGGATTCGAGTCCCGATCTGTGAGGCGCGTAGTTGAGCTCTTTGAATAACGCTCCGTTATTAACATTTTCTTACGGTCCTTAGGTTACAATGAGTACCAAAGTACTTGGCAGTTAAACAGCGTTGTCTGTATTGGAAATATATTATTTGTGATATCAACTATCAGGCGTCATGTCTCGTGTGACATGAAAAATGTTCTGTTGGCTGGGGACTCCTTGTAAAGCGCTTTGAGCAGGTTTGGTTGATATTGCTCTATATAAAAGTTCAAGTTGTTACATAATTTTCAATTTGGCGTCCCCTTCATCTCGACTGAATATCAACTTATTTACATAAAACAGGACAATCAAAATTCCATGAATAATACTTTTAGAACCACAGAGGACTTTGGCACAATAATGAGGTAGATCTAACGCGCTTCACAGACCTCAGTTGATTCGTTGCGTTGTTGGTGAGTCTCAAAGTGAGATCCCCCCCCCCCCTCCGTACTCAAGTGTAAAGTGAGTACCTGGCCGTTAACAGCATTGTCTATGTCGGAAAAAAAGTGTAATATCGCCTAATAGGTGTCATGTCTCGTTCTATATGTTACGTGTTGCTGTTGGTCAGGGACCCCTTGTAAAGCTCTTTGCGTAAAGCGGATATTGCTATATATAAAAGCTCAATTTAACATCTCAATCGATTCTGACTGATATTAAATTTGTTCTTTTTTACTTTTTATTATACTCTTTTGGTATTAGCTTTACTTAAATCATTTCTACCCAAAGGGAGTGGTTTATGTTTTGAATACTTCGGCATCACAAAGAAGATCTCCCAAATATGTATTACTTGGAAATCTTTTTTATGTGATGACGAAGGACTTAAAACATTTTGTCTACGAGTACGAGTACTCAAAACATTTTTGTCTACTAAACACATTTCTTCTTGAAGAAGTCTGAGTACTTATATTGATTGCAAGATAGATTCTTGGATTGTTGTGATTAAAGGAGGCGGCGCGTTTATTTTGAAACTGTTTATGGTCTATTCATTTTTCATTTTGGAGGAAGGCTTTTGTTCTTTTATACTGGCAGTTTAGAACTATCCGGATTACCTCGGTGTTTGGATTATGAGGAATTGGTTTTCCGGTGATTCTTTTTTACGAAATCCACCGATACCCGACAATGCCAAGGAATTATACATCGATATATCGAAAATCGATTTAAAAATCGCTAAACGTGCTTGTAACTAGTGCGGGGCGGTCCTTGGCAAGCTTAAGGACCACGGTCCTACGGTCCCTGGGAAATGAAAACCGCAAGGACCAGTCCTAGGACCGGTCCTTTTCGACATTGAACATTCCTGAGAGACTGTTGGAAGTTCGAACCGTTTTGACCTTTGGGACCGTGGGATCGTTCATTCTTGAACCGTTAAAGACCGCTACACGATGAAAACCGTGGTCTACAGGAGTAAAACACACGGAGTAGTCACACTCATTTCAAATTGTAACCTAATTAGAGAAGAGGGGTGATGCCTTCTTTATTTGCTCACCGTACTTCATTGTTACTTCGATAATTTAATAAAATTTGAAATTTATCCCCATTAACGGAGATAATGGCATCGCCCAAGGCGGTGATCGAGTTGTTCGTGGCGTTGATACACACACGCAACTCCTACCCCCCCCCCCCCCACACACACACACATCAGAGGGCAGCGAGCATTGAAGAGTAAGAGAGAGACGTGAAGTTATAATAAGAGGGGGTGGATGCGGTAATAAGTTAATAAGTAATAAGTGCGATCCATGGTGACTCTTCGCCAGATCTAACAAACCCAGCTACCCATTCACTGCTGAGTAGACAGGGTTTCAGAAAAAAACTCGACTGCACCCGGGATCGATCTCTGGCCCTTTGCGTACAAAGAGAGTGCTCTATCAACTGAGCTATCGGGGTCCCCAAATATTCTATTGGACTTTTTTAAAATACAGACGTTATAACTGGGTTTTTTGGAAGAAAGAAACTAATGAAACTCATATTATTTGATTAGTTAAAACAACAAACGAAATTTTAATATTATTGTATTATTTTAAATGACAACAATGCGATAGAAAGGAGTGGTGACAAGAGATGGACAAAAGAAAACAAAAAATCGGACTTGCTACTTGCTAGGTTCGACACACACACAAACACACACACACACAAACACACACATCTTTAGTAGTCACATGCATTTCAAACAATAACCCATTAGAGAAGAGGGGTCATGCCTTCATCATAGATCATAATAATAATAATAATAATAGATCTTTATTGTCCATAAATATGGCAATTTGTCATTTAGTTACACTTGTTATAATGTTAAACGATAACTAAGATTGAACAGATATTTCACTCCTACTTATTTGTCATTGCGATCATTATAGTGTAGTAAATTTTGAAATTTACCCCGTATAATGGAATCGTCCAAGGCGTGTGCCTCCTGTTCCCCCCATCTCACACACAAAAGGGCGGTTTGCGGAGTGGAGGGAGGTGGTCGTCTGCCTCTATGGTCGTCTGTGTCGTTTAGTGTATGGCAAAGGGGGTGGGTGCGATTAATTAAGTGGGATGGGTGGTGATTGGTGGAAGATAGGCAACCGAGGCAACGAATCGCTGGAGAAGTAGTATGGCGCGAGACCGTTGAAAGGTGATAAGAAGTGAGGACCACCGCTGGTCTTCCACTATGGGACCAGTCCCCGGTTCACAGCTAAAAGACCGTGGGACCGGTCCAAGGACCGGTCCTCAGCGCGGCACTACTTGTAACCCCCCCCCCCCCCCCCCCCCCCCCCCTGACAACCCTCAATACCTTTATTCACAATAAAGTACTTCGTTTCTCCATTGTTTTTCATAGTAAACTGATTTAGTGTTGTTTTTTTTGTTTGTTTTTTTGTTTGTTTTTGCTTCATTATTATAAGTCGATAATAACACAAAATGAAGAAATGATTCTCTGTGAGTCCGATTTTGGCCATGCACGTGGCCATCCGGCAGCCCTGGTAAACTGCGAGCATAATATATATCGATATCGATATGTCATTTTGAAATCGATATGATTCGATGTTGTCATTCATATCGATATATCGATGTTTCGATACGATAATATACCCCAACACCACCCGCCAGACATGTTACTATTGCGCCACAGAGGTTATCCGATATCTGAAAAGATTCACAGCTTGCGTGTGAGTACGCGCACGAGGACGAAGATCATTTCGTAATGTTATATCTTTTTCTTTTTGAGCAAAAGATAATAGTATTGTGTTTCGTGTGTTGATTGCAACATAAAATTTTTTTTAAAAAGATCTCTTTACGATAAATAAATAACAACCCAGCTGACATCACGTTGTGCTCAAGTTGTGCAATCGATATATCAAGTGAGATTGAGTTACAAAATGACATCTTTACATAAGATAATTAGATATGCCTGGATAAAAAAAGAATTACTTTGCAAGAATTTGTAGGTAAATTGGCAAAATATGACCTTTTAATTTTTTTCCCGTAGCTTTAACTGATTATTTCAAGTTGTGAAAATGCTAACGAAAGAGTAATAATGCAGAGGCTTCGGATGGGAACAATACCGACAATGGACGTTTCGGATACAAACCCTTCGTCATCAAAATTACAAACAAACGAACGTGGAAAACAAATAAAATATAAATAGAATACAGTATAACTTGTTACACGAATAACGCACAAATGAACGTGGACAACAAATAAAATAAAATACAATTAGTATAACACGTTGTTGTGGTAACGAAGGGTTTGTACCCGAAACGTCCATTGTATTGTTCCCATCCGAAGCCTCTACATTTTCACTCTTTCTTTAGTATTTTCACGATCCCAGGCTTCAGGCAGCCTCCAGCGCTCTACTTTATATAAAGTTGTGTACTTTTGGTTTGATGTAGCGAAACGTGAGAATTATATTTGCAGATTTACTAACCAATCATTAGAGGTTTCAAAGTTTCAAAGTTTATTCAATCTTAGGCTTTCGCCAATAAATCAACAATTTGATGACAACATACATGAAAGAGCAGAGCCTTTTTTTCTTCTTCAATCTTGATGAAAGTAATAATATAGATAGTATGCAGATGACGTCACTCAGGCCTTTGTTATTGTTTTTGCCATCCGCGTTTGTGAGTTGCTCTCACTAGACTGTATTAACCAGACTATAAAAGTTCATGGTTACACAGAGTTTGTGTGTTGGTCCGTTATACTTCCGGATGGCAATGTTGTGAACTCCTTGGCCAAGCGCATTCTATATATATGCTGACTACGGTCTGCACACACACACACACACACACACACACACACAGCCACACCCACAGCCACACCCACATCCACAGCCACACCCACCCACCCACCCACTCACACACACACACACACACACACACACACACACACACGGTTGCAGGGTCCTTCATATTACAAGGGACAAATTAAACCCCGACACATGAATATTGAAGTTAAATATACCAACAACAACAACAAAATAATAATAATCTCGTAAAAGTCGCTGCACAATGGTTCATTTATTGCTCCTCAAGACGAATCTGTGGACCAATATCCAATACACAGCTTGTTATGTGTCCTCTTTTCATACGTTTCTTCCAATTTTATAAAAAATATCTGTCACTACCAGCAACCAGGTACTCGATCACGCCTCTGACTACAGTGTTGTTTTAAATTGTAAATGTCCTATTTCAAGACAACTTGCAGTGTTTTCGTTTCATTTGCTGAACTTGATTTCTTCTATTTAATTCAATACTGTCGATAGTTTATAGTGTAGGCGATTATCTGGTCTTGTATGGTATGGACTTGTCGTCCTGGATTCTAGTAAAATGTATGTAAAATAGATAAGTAAATAATATTTATATACTTGCGATCAAAAGTCAGTAAACACATTTAAAATCGTCGTTACTTTTTTATCCGTTGGCGTACGCTAATGATTTTACACTGAGTTGTTTACCATTAGCCTTTCTGTGTACCGGTAGTTGATGTTTTTGTTTTTGACTTGAAATTCGCTCACCACGTCACGCACGTTCTAAAATGACCTTTTAGGCCATTACTCTGGACAGGAAGTGTGTAGATTAAATTTTGTTTGCTATCCGTGTCTTCTTGAAACATTTTCAAGGCAGGAAAACACAATGCAAAATACCATCCATTAATCTACGTGACTTATTTTAGAACAACATGCACGTGCCATTGGTCATCTTCAAGCTGGACAGTCTGTGAACAATGTCGCAAGAATGCTTCATATCACAAGGAGAACTGTATATTCGTTAGTGGATCGATTTGAAATGACACAAACGGTAAGGACTAACGAATATAGATAGTTCAAAGATGACGTCACTCAGGTCTTTGTTATTGTTTTTTGCCATCCGCGTTTATGAGTAATGCTCACTGAACTATATTAACCAGACTATAAACGATCATGGTTACACACAGTTTTGTGTGTTGGTCCGTTATACTTCCGGATGGCAATGTTATGAGCTTCTTAGCCAAGCGCATAATATCTATACAGTTCTCCTTGTGATATTAAGCACTCTTGCGACATTGGTGAAGTCCCAGGTTTGAGAATGTTTGCTAAGTTGAGGGTCATTTTAATCGCTCGAATTTGAATGACGAATTTTCTGGCCAAAATTTAAATACGTAGTTTTCAAGAGTACAAGAGAATAGCCAATCTACTCATCACTGGGTCTATGCCTTTCCTATCGAGATTGTCATTAACAGCAACCGCCATCTGATTAAAAATTAACGACTTCATCCAACTCTATCCGGATCAGGGTTGCCAGATTGGATTATTTTAATCCAAATCGCCTATTTTTGGATTATTTTTAACGTCTTTGGATTATCATTCTCAGTTTGGAATTTAGGATAATTTTTTGATTATTTTTCCAGTAGGAATTTTTTTAGATTACATATTATTTCATGCAATAACAAGAACACATTTTGGATACCGATATTTATTACCATTACTCTTGTCACGACATTTCTCTAGCTAATAGGGTAAGCTAAAGAAAGTGCGCTATGTGATCTTGTGGTATGACAACTCGGAAGGTCCTAGGTTTGAGTCTCGCTCTGCACATAGTTGAGTCCTTGGAAAAGGCTCTTTACTTACATTCTCTCACCGTACTCACTTGTAAAATGAGTACCTGGCCGTTAACAGCGTTGTCCTTGCCCGAAAAAATTGTAATATCGCCAAACAGGCGTCCTACATCTTAAGAGTTGCTGTTGGCCAGGAACACTTTGTAAAGTACTTTAAGCAAGTTTAGTGGATATTGCGCTATATTAAAGCTCACGTTTTTTATTTGGGTTGTGGGGGGGGGGGGGGGGGTAGACATTGTTTCGGACATTTGGATTATTTTTTAAAAATCTGGATAAAAAAAAAAATGTTTGGATTATTTATGAAATATTATCTGGCAACCCGATCCGGATTGTTTTTCTCTTCACCGTTCATCTTACGCAGGTCGTTAGTGTCCACAAACGACCACACACCACATATTAGCGGCGGGCATTCGGAACATTTTCATGTTCCTGGTACGATTGTGTTCCTGGTAGCGTTGTTCCTGGTGCGATTGTTCCGGTCGAAGAGAGTTTCGTATCAGTCGTCATGTCCTAAGTAGTACGGCGCATAGATGACCCGGGTACGACGTTCGTACTCGTGTTTGTGGTACCAACCACAGACAGACGAGAGGTTGCGTACTCGTGTTTATGGTACCAACCACAGACAGACGAGAGGTTCAGACTGGAGGGAGGGACGTAGGCTGGTTTGCGCGCTCTCTCTCTCTACACACACACATACACACACAATACACACACACACACACACAGTAACAGTAACATGACCAGGAACTTGTTCCTGGTGGAGGTTCCTGGTACTAGTTCCTGGTTGAGCTATGTTCCTGGTGTTACTGTTCTCGATAACCAAAACCCGTGCGGCACTACCACATATCTCATCCGGCATTCATTTTAAAAATATCTCCGCTGACAGATGTACTCCCAAAGGGGGGCTTTCATTTGACATTCGTATCAAATCCATGATTTTGGAATGAATAATGGAGATAGTTACTGACCAATGCTATCTCTCACCGGCTACCCCTTCTTGTTTATATATACATCCTATTTCCATTATCTGTTTATCTTACTGTGTAAATTTTAACACGTCTGTGCAAAAAAAAAAAAAAAATCTTTTTGGGATGCAATAAATTATTATTATTATTATTATTATTATTATTATTATTATTATTATTATTATTATTATTATTATTATTATTATTATTATTATTATTATTATTATTATTATGATGATGATGATGATGATGATGATGATGATGATGATGATGATGATGATGATGATGATGATGATGATGATGATGATGATGATGATGATGATGATGATTGATTATTATTATTATTATTATTATTATTATTATTATTATTATTATTATTATTATTATTATTATTATTATTATTATTATTATTATGTGGTTTTGTGGTATGACACTCGCCTTCGGATCGGAAGGTCTTGAGTTCGAGCGGCGCATATTTGAGTTCTTGGAAAATGCTCTTTTTTTTTACATTCTCTCACCGTATTCAATCGTAAAATGAGTACAAGACTGTTAACAGTGTTGTCTCTGTTGAAAAAATAAAAATTGTAATATCGCCTAACCTATGACACGTCTGGTCCTGCATATTAAGTGTCGCTGTTTTCTTGGGACTCCTTGTAATTCGTTTTGAACTCGTCGACTGGATATTGTCCTTTAGATAGTATGCAAAAAACAATAACAGACTCGATTGACGTCATCTTCATGCTATCTATAGATATTATGCGCTTGGCTAAGAAGCTCATAACATTGCCATCCGGAAGTATAAAGGACCAACACACAAAACTGTGTGTATCCATGAACGTTTATAGTCGGGTTAATACAGTTCAGTGAGCATTACTCATAAACGCGGAGTCAAAAAACAATAACAAAGACCTGAGTGACGTCATCTGCATACTATCTATATAAATGCTCACGTTTTTTTAGATGGTACACGGCTCAGTCAAAAGTTCACCCCAGCTTCCGAGGCAACCAAGAACAACTAGTGTACGCTTAAACTTTGTGTAATGGTAGTATGTTTAGCCCGTGATCAAGGATCCCCGAGTTCGATAGTAGCCATCGTAACTTATAGATAGTTCGAAGATGACGTCACTCAGGTCTTTGTTATTGTTTTTTGCCATCCGCGTTTATGAGTAATGCTCACTGAACTGTATTAACCAGACTATAAACGTTCATGGATACACACAGTTTTATGTGTTGGTCCGTTATACTTCCGGATGGCAATGTTATGAGTTTCTTAGCCAAGCGCATACTATCTATAAGTTACGATGGCTACGGTTCGATCCCAACGTGAAGAATAATAATATTTATTCGTTTAAAGATGATTCCATTTTATATGTCTCAGCCTGCTTTGTCTGGTACTCCATCACCCACATCTTTTCTACATCTTTATCGAAACATCACACAAATATGTATCAAGTCAAGTAATAAACAACAATGGATATAATATCTTTTAATGCGAGCTTTTCCAAAGGTAATATGGTAATATGTTTAGCCCGTAATCAAGAATCCCGGGGTTCGATCCCAACGCGAAAAATATTTATTCTTTTAAAGATGATTCCTTCTTATATGTCTCAGCCTGCTTTGTCTGGTACTCTATCACCAACATCTTTTCCAAAAGCACGGAGTCAACTTGTTAATATAAAGTTCATCCTACAATATGTATGGGGTTAACAAGGTTATCTCCGCCTCCAAGAAATCAATCTTGAAAAACAATATGATGCGGTGAATGGAACAACATTCAACTTTATGAATAACCTTCCATTTTTTATTGCTTAAATTATTGAAATTATTCGTTTAGATGAAATACTCAAAACAGCCACCTACCGGATTTAATGTACCAACACTCAATATTATGTGTTACCTTGAACGTTTATAGTCTGATAAAATTTAGTGACAACTTATTGCCAAAATGGCTGTCTAAAAACAACAACAAAGAGCTGAATGACGCTAATTTCATTCCTTTTATAAACGTTAAAAGTTACACACAGTTTTGTGTGTTGTCATGTTAAAAAAGGTTGGCTAATGTTGTGAGTATTTTACCTAGAAAAAAAGAGAAAAATGAATATAACAGCTTCAACAAAAAAAAAAGAACAAAATACCACGGAACGTTTCGGGATCAAAACCTTTCTTCAGCCAATAACAAAACAATATAATACCATTGACTCAAAAATCCAGACAAACAGTAGAGTAATATATTTGGCTTGTCTTGTTTTTTTGGGTTTTTAAAAAATGTAATGGACAACATTTTGCATTGGTTTAAGAGCAATTGGATTCAATAGTCTGATGTCACGTCGCCCAGCAATGGCGGCCATCGTGATTCTAAACAAAGAACATCGGTACTTGTTATTCTTCATCCTGGCTAGAACTTTACATGCGTATCCAGAGGGGGAAAAAAACATTATAAATCTAATCATGTTTTGACTTTTACACATTCTGATATGTCTTGTGATCAGAATGTGTAAAAGTCAAAACATGATCAGATTTATAATGTTTTTTCCCCCCTCTGGATACGCTTTTATGCTCGTCGGAGAAATATTTCATAACGGCGTCCGCCATTGTTCCGATAGTTTAGAGCCAGTTACTAAGTTACCATGCGTCATTACGAGGGAAGTGACGTCATGACTGTTGAAGCTTATTCCATGACAGTAGTGAGCCCATAACAATTTGGTTAATCAGACCTGCAAATTATTACACGTCGGTAATGTATATATAGTATGCACTTGGTTCACAACAGTGCCATCCTGGAAGTCTAACGGACCAACACACAAAACTATGTGTAACCTTGAACGTTTATAGTCTGGTTAATACAATTTAGTGAGAATTAATCATAAACGCGGATGGCAAAAAGCAATAACAAAGACCTGTGTGACGTCAACTTCATTCTATCTATTAGTCAAGCGTTAATGGCTATTGAAAACGGAATGAACTTCAGTTAAACGCACCGCCGCTATAAATTCATTGGATTTTTTTTCCCCCATATTTTTTGTCTTTTAATTTTAAAAAATAAATTTTTGTTTGTTTTTCTTTCAATTTGTTTTTTTTTTTTTTTTTTTTTTCTAATCTTCTACAGCAGCTCCGGGCAATCCATTATTAACCATACATATTTCGTTTCACGTTTCAAAATAACATCTTTCAACAGTCGAGATGTCACATTGAATGAGATTAATAAAGTGTTAAAAAAAAACAGCTATATACACCCAATCAAAAACATTATAAAGTAGACATCCAATTAAACCTTTTTAAAAAGTGTTAAAAGCTATCCAGCGCTTTACATCAAATATAATATTGTTGTCATTATTATAGAAGGAACGAAATTGACGTTTGTTAGTGTTATCAGTCAGTCATTTTTATGAGTAGTTATTACTAAATTGTATTTATCAGATTATAGATAGTATGCGCTTGGCTAAGAAGTTCACAACATTGACATCCGGAAGTATAACTGGCCAACACACAAAACTGTGTGTAACCATGATCGTTTATAGTCTGGTTAATACAGTTTAGTGTGAATTACTCACAAACGCGGATGGCAAAAAAAACCAATAACAAAGACTCGAGTGACGTCACTTCATTCTATCTATAGAAGGAAAAAAATTGACGTTTGTTATTGTTATCAGTCAGCCATTTTTAAGAGTAGTTTTTACCAAGTTGTATTAATCAGATTATAAACATTTATGATTACACATAGTTTTGTATGCTGGTACGTTATATCATGTTGGCGATGTTATGAGGTTTTTGTTTTTCTAACTAAACGCATATTGTTAATAGGAGACATCGATTTTTAACTTTTAAAAAGGTGATAAAAACTATACTCCACGCTTTCCATAAAATATAGTATTATTATCATGAAAACACTTGGTTCAAATTAACCAGTTGATTTTTGACCAATCAAAACATGGAATTTTCTTCACACCTTCACACGTTCTCGGACAAGCATTGTTGGTTGTTTATATAGATAGAATGAAGATGACGTCAATCAAGCCTTTGTTATTGTATTTTGCCATCCGCGTTTGTGAGTGATTCTCACTAAACTGTATCAACCACACTATAGATAGATGCGCTTGGCGAATGAGTTCACAACATTGCCATCCGGAAGTATAACGGACCAACACACAACTCTGTGTAACCATAAACATTTATAGTCTGGTTAATACAGTTTAGTGAGAACAACTCACAAACGCGGAAGGCAAAAACAATAACAAAGGACTGAGTGATGTCATCTGCATACTATCTATACAATAGATAGAATGCGCTTGGCCAAGGAGTTCACAACATTGCCATCCGGAAGTATAACGGACCAACACACAAACTCTGTGTAACCATGAACTTTTATAGTCTGGTTAATACAGTTTAGTGAGAACAACTCACAAACGCGGATGGCAAAAACAATAACAAAGGCCTGAGTGACGTCATCTGCATACGATCTATAACGTGAATGAAATTGACTCTCCCTGATCATTGTTATTGTTTTTATACCGCCAAATGGGTGACTAGTTATCACACGATTTTCTCTATCATATTCTATAAACGTTTAAGTTTACATATAGTTTTCTGTGTTGGTTCCATTTTCAAGCGGTAGAACAGTGGGTATTTTACTTAGACGCATACCATCTATAGAAAAAAACCGAGGAAGTTTGCTATGTTTACCAATCATTGTCATTGTTTACATTATGACGACTATCCAAGGGGCATGGTTATCAAGTTGGCTATAGATAGTTCGAAGATGAATTCACTCAGGTCTTTGTTATTGTTTTTTGCCATCCGCGTTTATGAGTAATGCTCACTGAACTGTATTAACCCGACTATAAATGTTCATGGATACACACAGGTTTGTGTGTTGGTCAGTTATACTTCCGGATGGCAATGTTATGAGCTTCTTAGCCAAGCGCATACTATCTCTAGATAGTATGAAGATGACGCCACTCGGGTCTTTGTTTTGTTGTTTTTTGCCATCCACGTTTATGAGTAATTCTCACTGAACTGTATTATCCAAACTATAAAAGTTCATGGATACACAGAGTTTTATGTGTTGGTTCGTTACACTTCCGGATGGCAATGTTTTGAGCTTCTTAGCCAAGCGCATACTACCTATAGATAATATTATGCGCTTGGCTAAGGAGTTCACAACATTGCCATCCGGATGTATAACGGATCAACACACAAAACTGTGTGTAACCATGACCGTTTATAGTATGGTGAATACAGTTTAATGAGAACTACTCATAATCGCGGATGGCAAAAAACAACAACACAGACCTGAGTGACGTCAACTTCGAACTATCTATTGGAAACTGTCACGGTGTCTAAATAGATAAAGAAGGAAAATGTAATCTTCTGCCCTAAGGTAAATTGTAACCCATCACCACGAAACGTTATTCTGTTAGGTTGACTCTGGCGCTCAAAATCTAACTTGTAATAAACAGTAAAATGTAATCAACAAATAATGAATATAATAACTTCAAAAAATAACAAAATACCAAACACGAAACGTTTCGGACTCAAAAACCGTCTTCAGCCGACAACAAAATACAATAAAAAACATTTTTTTGTCTTTGGCTGAAGAAGAATTTTGAGCCTGAAACATTTCCTCTTTGGTATTTTGTTTTTTTGTTTGTTTTTTTTGAACAGCTGTAATTGTCATTTTTGTTTATTACTTTTTACATTCCACAGCTTCTTGTGGCTTAGTATCACTTTCACTTGCAGTAAAAAGTAGGAAATCCGGGTTAATTTCATAGCGGTTTCTTTTTAGATGTAATGAATAGAGTTTCTGAATCTGACAAAATCTGTAATCTCATTTTTCTGGTCTGTTTGGATTTAAAATGACACTATGACAACTTGTCCACCCCCGATGTAATACATTTTAGAAGCGTGGGCCACACATGTGAAATGCTAAAAAAAATATTTGAATAAAAAACAAAAATCAAAAACAAAAAATACTAATACTAAAATAAACAAAACAAAACAAACAAACAAACAAAACTAAGAATAACAAAAATAAAAATAAACTAAAACAAAAGAAAAACCCCAATGAAATACAACAACAACAACAACAAAACAAACATTAACAAAACAATAATATTCTTATTTTTATTTCCACTCAGTGCGGTCGCACGCCCTCGTTGCTGTTCACGTGATCATCGTAGTTAACTTTTCACTCAATACTCGGGCCATCAGTGATTCTCTGAGGATAGGGTATCCCTTCCTATTTCAATTATTTCCTATCAGACAAAAGGAGACGACTTTAATCGGAATTCTTCGTGTCTCAGTTTCTAAAGGGGTAAAAAAAAAAAAGGATAACGTTTTTAAAGCTATTATAATTCAATCAGCTGTCTCGTGAGTGACGGAGTGTTTTCTTTGATTTAACTTAAAAGTCAAGTCAACGTCCGATGGGTAGGCTTATTTCCAGGTCTGGTAACCAGAATTGTTATGGGCTTATTATTGTATTAGCAATATTCTGACACCAACGCAAAATTATTGTCAATACTCTTCAACAGTCGTAACGTCACTTCCTTCCTAATGACGCATGGTAACCCAGTAACACTGGCTCTAAACTATCGGAACTATGGCGGACGCCCGTCTGAAATATTTCCCCGGCGAGCATAAAAGCGTATTCAGAGGTAAAAAAACCCATAAATTTGATCATGTTTTGACTTTTACACATTCTGATCACAAGGCATATGAAAAGTTCTTGCCAGCATGAAGAATAAAAAGTAATTATTTTCTTTGTTTAGAACCAAGATGGCCGCCGTTGTCGGGCGGCGTGACATCAGACTACTGAATCCAATTACAACAATGTTAAAACAAGCCCATAATAATTATGTTCGGTTATCACACCTGCGAATAAGTGCACGTCGTCAACGCCCCTACGATATCATTACTGCCAATGCTGGTCAGTTATTTAAAGTAGTCCTTCAGAGGTCATAGGACCCGGAGTTTATCCCGGTTTCTACAGCGTGAAACGGACAATAGCAATTGCTTGCTATTCTTTGGACAGGAAGCGAGTCTATCGCAAAGTACTTTCCGCCAAATCTAACAGACTCAGCTACGCATTCACTGCTGGGTGGACAGAGGGGGAGTCAGAAAAAAAATCTCGACTGCAACCAGGATCAATCTCGGTCCCTTTGCGCGTGAAGCGAGTGCTCTACCAACTGAGCTATCGGGTCCCCTTAGGTCAATTTTAAAAGTAAACTTTAAATACGACAAAAATGTGTCTTTGCCTTTTGTGGGAGTCGGGTGTCATTCAGTCTCGGATTTGGGAGCGGGTTCCCTTAAAGGCGGTTCTAATTTGGAACCTTAAGCTGTTTTTACTAACATTCTCTCACCGCACTTAGTTGAAAAATAACTACCATTGTCTCAGTCGAAAATAATTGCAATAGTGCCTTATTAGTTACCTGTCTTGTTTTACATTTTAGTGTTGACTTTGGACCCTGTGTAAAGCGTTTTGAGCACATTTTGTGGATATTGCGCTAAATATAAAAGCTCATTTTCTATATAAACTTGAATTGGTCTTTGTTAAATAAAATATATTAAATTTCTATCTTGTCCGTTTTTAGATTTATTCCTCCCTCACTTTATCTATCTATCTATCTATCTATCTATCTATCTATCTATCTATCTATCTATCTATCTATCTATCTATCTATCTATCTATCTATCTATCTATCTATCTGTCTATCTATCTATCTATCTATCTATCTATCTATCTATCTATCTATCTACGAGCATCTATCTATCTATCTATCTATTTATCTCTCTATCTATCTATCTATCTATCTATCTATATTTCTGTCTACATTTCTGTCGGTCTGTCTATTTGTCCGTCTATCAGTCTGTCCCATAATCTATTCAGAAATACATTATGAGATCCCATAGTTTAATCGATAAATCGAGCATTCTACGAGTATTCAAAGATATTTTGTGCCCTGTCTGACTCCACATATTTTCCGATCGTGAAGCCGCCACCGTGGCTCACTGGTAGAGCACTCGCTTCCAAAGAAAAAGAACTCGTATTGGTCCTAAGTGCCATCTAGTTCGGGTTTGTTTGTTTGTTTGTTTGTTTTTTTTTTGTTTTTTTTTTTTTGGGGGGGGGGGGGGTTGCTTTTGTTTTTTGTTGTTGTTGACTACTTGTCTATTCAACAGTGACTGGATAGTTGATTCTATTAAATCTGGAGGCTATAATTTTTTTTTTAATTTAGCATTTATATAGCGCAATATCCACTAAACGTGCTCAAAGCGCTTTACAAGGGTGCTATGTGGCCAACAGCAACATTGAACATTTAGGACGGCACATGACGATCCTGGGTTTGAGCCTCTTCCGGCGCATAGTTGAGTGCTTGGAAAAGGCTCTTTACTCACATTCTCGCCGTACTCAGTTTAAAATTCAAAACCTGGGCTTTGACAGCATTGTCTCTGTTCGAAAAAGAATGTAATATCGCCTATGCCTCGTAAAGCGCTTTGAGCACGTTTAGTGGATATTGCCCTTTTTAAAGCTCAAGTTTTTTTTTCTTACAGCTGTTGCGTTGATAAAATCTCTAAATCAGAAAGGTAAATTCAACCCTTGAATCTTCCTTGTAAACGTTCGATCAATAATTGTAGTATATTTACACCACAAACACGATAGTAAAAATAAACCCGAACATAAATCTCAGGCCAATATTTCGATTATCAATGCAGAGCCACCAAAACCCAAACAAAACGTATCCTGACTAAGCGAAGCAAAACCTTCTCTCTGACAATATAGCCATTGTGCCCGGGAGGTCAACGAAACAATGATGGCGGTAGATGAATATTTTAACGTACGAATGATCACAAAGCAACATAACAATCCAATCAGTATGTAATGGTAGAAATCAAACAATAAAACAAGAATTCCATAGGTTTCTCTGGTATTCAAAGAACATCAAGCAAATTGAGTATTTTTATACACTGTGGGGAAAAAAATAACAAAAAAAAAAATAATAATAAAAAAAAAACAACTTAAGATTTTATATAGCGCAATTTTCAATAAACGTGCTCAAAGCGCTTTACAAAGGGTCCCTGACCTACAGAACTCAGAACCTTCCGATCCGAAAGTGAGTGTCATACCACAAGACCACATAGCCGCATGAAAATTAGTGCCGCGCTGAGGACCGGTCCAAGGACCGGTCCAACGGTCTTTTAGCTGTGAACCGGGGACCGGTCCCATAGTGGAAGACCGGCGGCGGTCCTCACTTCTTATCACCTTTCAACGGTCTCGCGCCATACCTACTACTTCCCCAGCGATTTCTTGCCTCGGTTGCCTATCCTCCACCAATCACGACCCATCCCACTTAATTAATCGCACCCACCCCCCTTTGCCATACACTAAACGACACAGACGACCATACAGGCAGACGACCACCTCCCTCCACTCCGCAAACCGCCCTTTCGTGTGTGAGATGGGGAGAACAGGAGGCGCACGCCTTGGACGATTCCATTATACGGGGTAAATTTCAAAATTTACTACACCATAATGATCGCAATGACAATGATCTATGGTGAAGGCATGACCCCTCTTCTCTAATGGGTTATTGTTTGAAATGTATGTGACTACTAAAGATGTGTGTGTTTGTGTGTGTGAACCTAGCAAGTAGCAAATCCGATTTTTTGTTTTCTTTTGTCCATCTCTTGTCACCACTCCTTTCTATCGCATTGTTGTCATTTAAAATAATACAATAATATTAATATTTCGTTTGGTGTTTTTACTAATCAAATAATATGAGTTTCATTAGTTTCTTCCTTCCAAAAAACCCAGTCATAACGTCTGAATTTTAAAAAAGTCCAATAGAATATTTGTTGACCCCGATAGCTCAGTTGATAGACCACTCTCTTTATACGCAAAGGGCCAGAGATCGATCCCGGGTGCAGTCGAGTTTTTTCTGAATCCCTGTCCACTCAGCAGTGAATGGGTAGCTGAGTTTGTTAGATCTGGCGAAAAGTCACCATCGACCCCTCTTATTACTTATTACTTATTACCTCATCCACCCCCTCTTATTATAACTTCACGTCTCTCTCTTACTCTTCAATGCTCGCTGCCCTCTAATGTGTGTGTGTGTGTGGGGGGAGGGGGGGGGGGTAGGAGTTGCGTGTGTGTATCAACGCCACGAACAACTCGATCAACGCCTTGGGCGATGCCATTATCTCCGTTAATGGGGATAAATTTCAAATTTTATTAAATTATCGAAGTAACAATGAAGTACGGTGAGCAAATAAAGAAGGCATCACCCCTCTTCTCTAATTAGGTTACAATTTGAAATGAGTGTGACTACTCCGTGTTTTACTCCTGTAGACCACGGTTTTCATCGTGTAGCGGTCTTTAACGGTTCAAGAATGAACGATCCCACGGTCTCAAAGGTCAAAACGGTTCGAACTTCCAACAGTCTCTCAGGAATGTTCAATGTCGAAAAGGACCGGTCCTAGGACCGGTCCTTGCGGTTTTCATTTCCCAAGGACCGTAGGACCGTGGTCCTTAAGCTTGCCAAGGACCGCCCCGCACTAGCACTAATGAAAATCATGTATTTAAACATTTGACCAGAAATTGTCTCCTTCAAATATCGACCGATTTAAATGATGCTCAGCTTGGCAAAGAATCTCAAACAAAAATGAATATAACAGCTTCGAAAAAGAACAAAATACTACACAGGGAACGTTACGGGCTCAGAACCTTTCTTCGACCAACAACAAAAGCAATAAAAGCATAAATACATTATTCTTGGCTGAAGGAGGGATTTGAGCCTGAAAAGTTCCGTGTTTGGTATTTTGTTATTTTTAAAATCTGTTATAATATTAATTTTTGTTTATTACTTCTGACAACGCATACCTCGGTAAAATCAAACAACTTGTAGAATTGCATAAATAAAACGTATAGACGTCTAGAATTTGATACGAGATTTCATGGACGTGACTTGTAGAAAAACAATAGATATAAATAAGTAAATTTACTGTAAGACTCCCAACGGCAAATTTTATCTTCAAGAACGAAATTAACTTCACTCAGACCCTTTGTTATTGCTTTTAGACAGCCATTTTGATGATTAGTTATAAACGTTCAAGGTCACACATAGTTTTGTGTTGGCTGGCGGATGTTGTGAATATTTTACCAAAATGTATAGCATCAATATTTCAATGGAAGACGGAAATTCTTGGGCAGTAGCGCGCCGCAAGTCGTGATCTAGATCAAGGTGACCTGCTGAAGGCCATAGTGCGCGGTAGACGTGAATTGATTCCCTCGGGTAGAAAGTAAATACTGACTCGCTGTACCGCCCTACCGTAACACGCTAAAGAAATAGTGATAAATTCCAGCTCTATCGATTCCATGACTTGAGATTACTTTTTTTTTCAACTTCAATCTATTTATCTATCTATCTATCTATTTTTTTCTACATTGATAATCCATCTACATATCCGTCTACCATTGATTGATTATTTGTCTGAATTTAAACCAATTGCGTTTCCATCACCTTATCTATCTCGTCCATCTTCTATCAACCAATCCATTACATTTGCCGCACACCAAAAAAAAATACCTTTTTTATATTTTGGCCCGGAAAAGTTATATCCCTAAAGCCATCGATTATAAAGACCCCCAACTTGACTAACATTATGGAACTCAAAACTTCATTTAAGCCACGGGTGTAATATTGTTTGAGAAGTCGGGGCCAATTTTATTTAGTCGATCGATTTCCGGTGTGAACTTATTCTGGCCGAAACATATAATATGGTAAAAACCGGTTTTGGCAGTGGACGGCAGTCATGAAATAACCTCCAATCTCGTCTCTATTTTTTCCGGTCCAAGAGCATAGCGGATGCCGCTCAATGACTAAACATCCATTTTCATTTTGACCCCAGAACTTTTACTTCATATATATATATATATATATATATATATATATATATAAACTGCCCCTAAACTTTTCATAAAGGCTTAAACCTTACTCAGTTGGTAGGACGCTCGCTTCGCACGCAAGGAAAATCGAGGTTGATCCCGGTTGAAGTCGAGATTTTTTTCTTCTGAACCTCTGTCCACTCAACAGTAATTGGTTAGCTGGGTCTACTAGATTAGGCGGAGAACACTTTGCGATATACCATCATCCTATCCAAAGTGTAGCAAACAATCTATTGTCCAATTTACGCTATAGAAACCGGGATAATCTCCTGCTCCACGGGCCTAACGGCTATGACGGACTACATTATATTGGTGTTTTAAAGCACCAAAATAGGTGAATATAATTTGAATGAAACTAATACTTGTAGGTATCTGCTGCTCAGGGGCGTGGCTATATTGGTTGATTTGGTGCCTGGCACCCGCATCCATCTCTTTAAAAATGGATTACAGCATTAAAAAAGTGCAGCTATGTGGTCCAGTGGTATGACACTCGCTTTCGGATCGGAAGGTCCTGGGTTCGAGCCTCGCGCTCGGCGCATAGTTGAGTCCTTGGAAAAGGCTCTTATTCACTTTCTCTCACCGTTCTCAGGTGTAAAATGAGTAACTGACCGTTAACAGCGTTGTCTTTGTCCGAAAAATTGTAATATCTCCTAACAGGCGGCATGTCCCGTCCTACATGTTAAATGTTGCCGTTGACCAGGGACCCCTTGTAAAGTGCTTTGAGCACATTTAGTGAATATTGCGCTATATAAAGCTCCATTTTAAAAGATTTTTTTTATAAAACAAAGAAATGATATATGTATACTGACTCTTACTTATTTGAGAAAGTCTTTTCTTTAATTTTTTTCTTTCTTTTGTATTTACAAATGCAGCATGTTTTAAGTAGTTTTCTTCTGATTCTGGCACCACCCTTATACTGTAAGCATTCCGCGCCACTGCCTGCCACATCTCCAGTAGTCTATTAAAATGGACTGTCAAGAATAAAGGTCATCTAATCCATGTTTCAGAAATCTCCATGGTCATTTAATTCCCTCATCTACTCAGTTTTCCTGTCCAAGTCTTAGTGTATCAATCTCTCTTTGTCCAAAATCTGGGTGACCAATCTCCAGTGCATATTAACGTATTACCTCCCTTATTTTCGATTAATGTAACCGCAGGACTGAGTATTAGCGTGGCTCTACCGTGTGAGCTATCCACGAACACAAAAATATTCGTATCAAACCCAAGTCATTTCTAGATCCCTCTCTCACCCACTTCTGGAGATAACCGATTCGTTCGCACACCACCTTCGCGAAGTTATTTTTGACCAGCAGTTAAGCTTAATAGCCAATATTCTCAACACAAACATATAACATAGAAACGATTGAGACATTGAGTATACTCCTGTGTATGGGGTGAATTTTTAATTCAGAAAAGTGAGTGGAGCAGGCACTTATGTTGGTAACAACAAGATATGAAGTGAGTAGAAAAGTGCCAGAAGACAATAGAGAATAAAAAAATTTTCGCGGCGGTGGTGGGGTTTGAACCTGCGACCTTATTGGTACGACAACTCCGCCTGGCAGGTGAGATCGTGGCTCTACCGTGTGAGCTATCCGCGAAAAAAAATTTTCATGCTTGCTAGAACTTTTCATATGTCTTGTGATCAGAATGTGTAAAAGTCAAAACATGATCAGATTTATAATGTTTTTTTCCCCTCTGGATACGGTTTTATGCTCGTCGAAGAAATATTTCATAAGGGCGTCCGTCATTGTTCCGATAGTTTAGAGCCAGTTATTAAGTTACCATGCGTTATTACGAGGGAAGTAACGTTACGACTGTTGAAGCCTATTGTATAATTCAATTATATAAATTAGTGTGAAATGAGGTTGAATTGGATACTTCTGATTTTTTTTCTTTTCGAGGACAAACATTTACCTGAGGAGACCAGTTTAAAATCTTTATTGACAGATACAAAACAATATCAAGTATAGATATGAAACGAAAAATGCTTCTTCTTTTGACAGATTCAAAATAATGCTTGATAAAGAAATAATCAA
>NC_088361.1:44373595-44393595 GCF_034508935.2 Berghia stephanieae
TTGTGTGTTGGTCCGTTATACTTCCGGATGGCAATGTTGTGAACTCCTTGGCCAAGCGCATTCTATCTATAGTATGATTAACATAATTTAGTGAGAACTAATCACTAACCAGGCTGTCAAAAAAATAACAAAGACCTGAGTGAAGCCAACTTTGTTTCTTCGATAGATAGTATGCGCTTGGCTAAGAAGCTCATAACATTGCCATCCGGAAGCATAACGGACCAACACACAAAACTGTGTGTAACATGAACTTTTATAGTGTGGTTGATACAGTTTAGTGAGAATCACTCACAAACGCGGATGGCAAAATACAATAATAAAGGCTTGAGTGACGTCATCTTCGTTCTATCTATATATCACCAAGCCAGGACAGATATCAATAGTCATTCCTTTTCCCCGTGGAGTATAGATAGAATGAAGTTGACGTCACCTAGGTCTTTGTTATTGTTTTTGCCATCCATGTTTATGAGTAATTCTCACTTAACTGTGTTTTCCAGACTATTAAAGTTCATGGTTACACAGAGTTTTGTGTGTTGGTCCGTTTTATTTCCGGATGGCAATGTTAATTGTGAGCTTCTTAGCCAAGCGCATACTATGTATAACATGCCTTTGGAACAGTCTACTGTCTGACGTAGTGGAAACCTTATTCCCCAGAATCATTTGACCCATAAAGTCTTTTTGCTTAGCTGAATGGGAACAATTTAGATAGTAGGTTATATTTTTGGTCAATCTCGTGACACGACACGTCTGTCTCATTAATGTCAACTGGAGAACGGTCCACCACCATATGGGGTTTACTATAGATAGTATGCAGATGACGTCACTCAGGCCTTTGTTATTGTTTTTGCCATCCGCGTTTGTGAGTTGTTCTCACTAAACTGTATTAACCAGACTATAAAAGTTCATGGTTACACAGAATTTGTGCGTTGGTCCATTATACTTCCGGATGGCAATGTTGTGAACTCCTTGGCCAAGCGCATTCTATCTATATCTCACCGATCAAAGTTCAAGGTTAATTTGATTGACAAGGCGGATGTGATTTTCTCCTCGTTACTTTTATTTTAGAGTAAAAATACCAACAGCAATAAAATGATGATGATGATGCTGATGATAATGGTGTTGTTGTTGTTGTTATTATGATGATTATTATTATTATTATTATTATTATTATTATTATTATTATTATTATTATTATTATTATTATTATTATTATTATTATCATTATTATTATTATTATTATTATTATTATTATTATTATTATTATTATTATTATTATTATATTATATTTTGATGATAATGATAATAATATAATAATAATAATAATAATAATAATAATAATAATAATAATAATAATAATAATAATAATAATAATAATAATAAATTCAAAGGTTCATAAATCGTGTATAACAATCAATTTTAACCATCCTAATTACACCGACATATTTGCAGATCAGATAACAAAACGTAATACTCTTCAATCATCGTAACGTCACTTCCTTCCTAATGACGCATGGTAACTTAGTAACACTGGCTCTAAACTATCGGAACAATGGCTGACGCCCTTATGAAATGTTTCTCCGGCGAGCATTTAAGTGTATCCAGAGGGGAAAAAAACATAAATTTGATCATGTTTTGACTTTTACACATTCTGATCACAAGGCATATGAAAAGTTTTAGCCAGCATGAAGAATATAAAGTAATGATTTTCTTTGTTTAGAACCAAGGTGGCCGCCGTTGCCGGGCGGCGTGACCATCAGACTATTGAATCCAATTATGTGCTTGTTTTAACATTGGTGTAATGAACACTCTTTTGCGCTTATTTGAGTGTATGCATTTCCTGTACAACGATGAACCCATAACTATTTGGATTATCAGAACTGCAAATATGTACACGTCGCCCCAACATAATACCACTTTGAGACGATTGGACACAAATATCTATTTAATTGTGATTATTACGACGTGAACATAAATGCAGGTCTGATAACCGGATGGAATAATGGGCTCGTCTTAACATTGTTATAATGATGATTATTTTGCGTTGATTTGAGGATATTCCCATAGCAACCTTGAGACCATAACAATTTGGGTAAGCAGACCTGAAAATAAGCCCAAGTCGGAATATTATCAATATGAAATAGTTTTAAAAAATTAAATAATAACGAATATTTTTGCCTCTGGTGTCCGCCTAGTGAAGTAAAGATCTGAAAAATTGTATAAAACTATGTCTTCTTGCAAAGTGTACATTGTCTGAATACCTTGTTTTGGGACTGGAATGAAAAGAATTTCATCTTAATGTAAAAGGTCTCCCCCCCCCCCCCCCCCTCCCCCTCGCCACCACACGCACACACACTCACAGAACACCTCTCCTCTCCTGCAAAAAAGAGAACTCTTAATCTTTCCCTTCATCACTTCCGATCGAGGCGACCAAAAGAGATAGGCAGAGCCACCGCGCATGACCCACTTTCTCTGCTGGGCTTAGTTCTGCGCACAGACTACCAATCGAACCAACTCTCTCTCTCTCTCTCTCTCTCTCTCTCTCTCTCTCTCTCTCTCTCTCTCTCTCTCTCTCTCTCTCTCTCTTCTCTCTCTCTCTCTCTCTCTCTCTCTCTCTCTCTCTCTCTCTCTAAATAAATATATATATATATATATATATATATATATATATATATATATATATATATATATATATTTATATTACTATATATATATATATCGTTTAGTAATTGTTCGTTTCTCTCTCTCTCTCTCTCACTCTCTCTCTCTCTCTCTCTCTCTCTCTCTCTCTCTCTCTTCGCAGTCTTTTATAGTTCATCTCCCCCTCTATCTTCCATTTAGTTATGCCGGACCAAAAAAGAAATCAAATGGAAAGAAGAAGAGGGATTGGGGGGGGGGGGGGGGGGGGGAGGAGGAGGAGGCGGAGAAAGTAAGGAGGCAAGTGATATTTCAATATTTTCACTTCATAACGGTAATACAGTCATTGCCGATTAATTTGATGATGAAAAAATGAATGATGCAACTTTGATTAATACCGTGATTAAATGAATGGTTAGAATTTTGGAGGGGGTATCTGATGATGATGATGATGATGATGATGATGATGATGATGATGATGATGATGATGATGATGATGATTGGTGATGAGGTGAAGGGGATGGAGGTTGATGAAAAGGAGGAGATGAGAAGGAGAATTGTATTGATGGTGTTAAATATGGTAACTTACAATTTCTAGCAAGATGATGTTGATGTTGATTGAGAGGTGAGCTTTTTTTAAGAATTAAGATAAATAGACAGAGACGCCAATTTTAAATTTGGCTCAGAGGAGTTTCAGACACCACTCGTAGGAATTTCAATGCCGAAAGAGGAATTTCCGCACACAGGAAAAAGGAATTGGAATGGTATTTGGCATTGTGTTTACGTTTTGTATACTTCTAAATAGATAACTGATTAGAATTATACTATGATGAAGTAAAGCACCAAAATCAAATGGTAGAGATTGTAGTACTGGTGGTAGTGAGGATGATGTGGTGTTGGTGGTTGTAGAAATAGTGGTAGTGATGATGAAGATGTGATAGTGGTTGTTGTTGTAGTGGTAGTAGTGGTAGTAATGATGATGTGGTGGTGGTGGTGGTTGTAGTAGCAGTGGTAGTGATGATGATGTGGTGGTGGTGGTAGTGATGAAGATGAGGTGGTGGTTGTAGTAGTGGTGGTAGTGATGATGATGTGGTAGCTGTTGTAGTAGTATTAGTGGTAGTGATGATGATGTGGTGGTTGTAGTAGTAGTTGTAGTGATGATGTGGTGGTAGTGGTTGTAGTAGTAGTGTTAGTAATGATGTGGTGGTAGTGGTTGTAGTAGTAGTTGTAATGATGATGTGGTGGTGGTGCTTGTAGTAGTAGTGGTAATGATGATGTGGTGGTGATGGTTGTAGTAGTAGTGGTAATGATGTGGTGGTGGTGGTTGTAGTAGTAGTGGTAGTGATGATGATATGCTAGTGGTGGTTGTAATAGTAGTGGTAGTTGCAGTGATGATGATGTAGTGGTGGTGGTTGTTGCAGTAGTAGTGGTGGTGATGATGTAGTGGTGGTGGTTGTAGTAGTAGTGGTAATGATGATATGGTGGTGTGGTGGTTGTAGTAGTAGTGGTAGTGATGATGTGGTGTTGGTGGTAGTTGTAGTAGTAGTGGTAGTGATGATGATGTGGTGGTGGTGATTGTAGTAGTAGTGGTAGTGATGATGATGTGGCGGTGGTGGGGTAGTAGTAGTGGTAGTGATAATGTGGTGTCGTGGTTGTAGTAGTAGAGGTAGTGATGATGATGTGGTGGTGGTGGTTGTAGTAGTGATGATGATGTGGTGGTGGTGGTTGTAATAGTGATGGTAGTTGTGGTAGTGGTAGTGATGATGATGTGGTGGTGGTTGTAGTAGTAGTGGTTGTGATGATGATGATGTGGTGGTGGTTGCGGTAGTAGTGATAGTGATGATGGTTATAATTCTAGTGGCAGTGATGATGATGTGGGGTTGGAAGGGGGGGGGGGTGTCCTTGGAAGAATTTGACCTCACCGGAATTTGACGGAAGTTGCCCGGAACCCGGAATTTTTTGCTCCAGACCAGAGTTTTTTTCAGGTGAAACCGGAGTTTTGGAATCACTGAATAGACTATCAATGAAAATTTCATTTTGATGTGTACAAGTACAAGATCATCCGGTTTTGTTTTGACTCAAGGCAACAGTTCAAGGTTTCGCTCGACGACAGATGATGGCTTAGATGACACTATAGTTTTTAAATTACCTTTAAATTATTTTTCAATTGCTAAATTAGATTTTAAAAGATACACACAACAAACATCATGGTGGGATTGGCAATCACAATGAATATATATCCATGAACAGAAATAATAACAAACGCGATAAATTCATTGTATCAACAGGTAATCCAGCGTAACTGTGGTGTGTAGTGTGTAATGTGTACAAACAAACTTTGTTGACAATCAAATATCGCGGTGTTTTAAATTTTAAGCCCAGCAGAGAACTCGCGCAATTCGGTTGGACAGGCCCGATACTATTTTTAGAAGGCCCTGCTTCCGATTCAATATAACGATAACCGGAAACCAGTCTATTTATAAAAGTCGAAAGAATAACCCACCCAATGGTTCCCGCAAAGCGACTTGAATGATACAATAAAATTGATTTTGAAAACTTTACATGTATTCCACCTTCTCAAATCGGTACTATTTCGGCATTAATCGGAAACTGAAAAGTGAGTTTAGAAAAAAGGATTCAATACTCTGATGTCACATCCGCCCAGCAATGTTAAACTAGGCCCTTATATAAGTAGGTGTCAGACCTGCACATATGTACACGTCGCCTCCACCTTAAAGAATTGAAATTAATTTCAAGTTTCATATTTTTTTGCTATGAATTCAATTTCCAGGCCTTAGTTCATCACAACATTCATTTCGATGATCGGTGGATCAAACCTCTGAAGTCTCGATTTTCACAATCGGCGGATAATACCTCTGAAGTCTATATGCGAGCTTTGCGCACCATGTTTTATTTAACTTTGGGCGGATCAGACCACAGATTAGTGAGAGGGGATCAGACCTCTGATGACAACATGGTGCGCAAAGCTCGTATGTTGACTTCCGAGTTTTGATCTGCCGATCGTGAAAATCGAGACTTCAGAGGTTCGATCCGCAACCATCGATAAGACTATCATGAGACAGCAGGTTACATATTAGGTATTACAAAAAAAAAAAAAGATAAAAAAGAGCACATTGGCTAAATAAATATATGACAATACGGGGCCAATTTGGCCAATTTCTCCCAACACTGACGTGACGTCTTTGTTTATGTCTTGGACAGAAAACTTTTATTTAAAAGGTAATAATCCCCCCCCTCCCCCTCAGAGCCATTGGGCCCATGGTTTGTATGGCGTGAAACGGACAATAGCAATTGCTTGATATACTTTGGACAGGACGCTAGTCTATCGCAAAGTACTTTCCGCCGAATCTAAAAGACTCAGCTACCCATTCACTGCTGGGTAGACAGGGGAGGGGGGGGGGGGGGTCAGAAAAAAAAATATCGACTGCATCCGGGATCGATCTTGGTCCCTATGCGTGTGAAGCGAGTGCTCTACCAACTGAGCTATCAGGACCCTCTAATAAATTTTACTTCTTTGAAATCTCAGGTTTAATTTTTTTTTAATATGGGCGTCCATGAAATTGATAGATATATTATATGTGGCCCGTCGCCTTCAAACGGTATTATGTCGAGGTTACTAGTTGTCAAAATCATTTTAAATCAAAACAGCATGTGAGATTTCAGATTATATCATATTCATAAACGATAACCATTGCACCTTATAAAACAACCTATGACATTAACCCACATTTCTTACTTTTACTACAAATTAGATTTTGAGCATCAGAGTCAATCGTAAACAATACCATTGGGTGGGATTGGTCACATATAAATACATTTTAAAAACATAAATTCCCTTTATTCATCCCATAGTGGAAATTTGTCTCTAGGGTTTATTCCAAGGGAAAACTGGAATGAGACAGGCGTAAGGTGCAGTTCAGCGCCGCAAATTGAGATAGAGAGAGGTGACTTGCTCAAGGCCACACAGCGCAGCGGCGGGTGATTGAACTCGGTACCTTTCGGGTACGAAGCAAAGACTGTACGGCTGAGCCACGCTGTCCCCCCCCCCCCCCCCCCCCCCCACAATGTAATGTATGTAAAAGTAAATAAGGAAGTGTATCTATTGTATGTAAATATCTAATATCCTAATGTTAAATTATTTCATTAGATGGCAATAACAGTTAATGATGACACCTGCCTATTTATTTTCTTCTACAAACAACAAAAGATAAACATTCTAAATTAGACTAAAGTTTCAAGATGTTTATTTAGTCAGAATATTTTAGATTGAATATGTTTTTCTGCATTCAATACAATTTGAAACGTTTTTTTAAAGACGAAAAACAATAACAACCATATGAATTCGTTTGCAATAATAAATGTCATTACTGTAATTCCTCACACTTGAAATACGTATCGACGAATATTCGGAATTACGTCCAATTTTTTTCTCTTTAATTTTTTTAAAATTTTGGGGCCAGGAGCCAAAAACCCGATGATACAAATAACAAGCGCAATTTCCCAAAACCGTAAACGTTCTCATACCATGGCGTCATACTGATAATGAACTCAAATCCACATAACTCCCGTCCTCTGGAAAAAACACGTATTCAAAAATGTTTGGCCAGAAAACTCGTTACTCAAATTTCGATCGATTAAAATGAACTTCAACTCGCCAAAAACTCTCAAACCTGGGAATTCACAGAAGTCCCAGGTTAAAAATTTTTTGGACTAAATGAGGGCCATTTTATTCGATCTATAATTAAAGGACGAGTTTTCTGGCTAAAATTACGGCAGATACGAATAATATACAAATATTATTGAACTTGAAATAATATATATTAAATTATGGCATAATCATGGTTAACCAAATATAGGCTGACGAATACACGAAAGAGGAAGTCATTTCAAGTCTTCATGCCTAAAAGCAAAAAGAATTTCCTGTATATTTGTTCATCTGACTGTAAAAACACATTTATCAGTTGTAATATGACCTTAACCTTGACTTTGTTTATATTTTGATTCCCTGACACCGAGAAGCTCAAGTCATCAAGTGTCTTAAAATAATATTCTTAAAAAAGAAAATACATCTTTAATATCCAAAATGGTTTACTGTTACGTTCTGTTTAGGAAAAAAAATAGAAAAAAAAAGAGAAAAAAAAGATAAATAACAAAAACAAGCAAAACATCAACAAGAACAAGAAAAAATTTGAAAAGGAAGGAAAACTAACCCCATCTCAAAAATACAAAAACGAAAGAAAACAAAACAAAGGAGATCGTTATGCCACTGAAAATAAAGTACTTACACTATAATATAAAAAGGCAACTACAACCACAAAAATGGAACACTGTAAAAAAAAAAAAGAAGACCTCTGTACCATCATGCTCGGCATACTCTTTGGTTGGATAACGAATATGTTTGTCAATAGAAGGAACGAATTTGACGTCACCCAGCTCGTTGCTTTTGTTTTTTTTTTTGGCAGCCGTTTTTATGAGTAGTTCTCACAAAATCCATCAATCAGACATAGGTTTGTGTGTTGGTACCTTATATCCGGTGGGCGGATGGTGTGACCAATTTAACTAAACGCATAGCACCAATATTTTCTTACAGATGTTGGGCGTCAAAAGTGAGTGATCCACGAGATTACCAGCGGTTTAGGAGGATTTATTACATTCTTAGGGCTAACCCACACCAGAGACTGACTCCGACGACCCGACAATGCCGTCCTCTGCCGTCTTCCAGATAAAGGCGTCGGGCACGGACAAAATACTAAGAATAAAGAGAAGAGCCGCTAGATCTACCCATAACAAGCACCCGACGTCCTCTGACGTTTTTTTAGGTGCTTGGTTTGGGTAGGTCTAGCGGATCTTCTCTTTATTTTTTGTATTTTGTCCGTGCCCGACGTCTTTATCCGGAAGACGGCCGGGGACGGCAGGGCCGTGTCGTCGGAGTCAGTCTCCGGTGTGGGTTAGCCTTTAGACGGCACGACCTCTCGATAGTTAGCAGACAGTTAAATCAGACAATGTAAACAAATCCTGTAGAAAATAAACGTGTCCTTGTAACAAGTGGTGCATCCGCGGATATAAATATATATATGGAGATGGAGGTGTTGGTGGTAAAGGGGAAAGGGGTAATTATTATTTTCCTTATAATACTTACTGATGTTGTTGTTGATGATGATGATGATGATGATGATGATGATGATGATGATGATGTTGATGATGTTGATGATGATGATGATGATGATGATGATGATGATGATGATGATGATGATGATGATGCTGGTGATGTTGCTGCTGTTGATGATGATAATGATAACGATGATTTTTTGTTCAAATGTTTTATACTTTGTGTATGCCCATGCGTCGATGTGTCCTTAGACGGTTCCAATATTAATACAATATGACACTAACATCCATGTCGTACTCGTTAAGGGTTTCTTTCCCTATGTTAATTCTAGTATGGCTTTATCCTCGTTTCTCTGTCAAAGTTGGGATTGTCAATTTAATTTGGTTAGTTAAATAGATAGAAAGACTTTTTTTTAATCTCAGCTTTTATGTAGCGCAATATCCACTAAACCTGCTGAAAGCGCTTTACTAGGGGTCTCTGGCCAACAGCAACACTTAACATGTAGGACGGGACATGACGCCTGTATAAGGTGATATTACAATTTTTTTTCGGACAGAGACAACGCTGTTAAGGGCCATGTACTCATTTTACACCTGAGTACGGTGAGAAATGTGAGTAAAGAGCCTTTTCTAAGGACTAAACTATGCGCCGAACGAGGCTCGAACCCAGAACCTTCCGATCCGAAAACGAGTGTCATACCACTAGAATACATAGCTGCACAGACTACAGACAAGATGAGTATAGGAGGCAATGAGGGAGAAAGAGAATATAAAATAATAATATGACATAGTCTCACTATTATCGTTATAATATTTGAGGCTCGACATTAACATGACAAAACCAATTTTTGAAAACTGCCAGACATACACTGTTTCTATAATTCAATCTCTTGTGTTATATCTAATATTATATCACTAACAGTGTGTTTTAATTCACTTTAAATCTCTTCTTGCTAACAATATGAAAATCGTCATATTCGTTACGATACCCACCAACATTTTTTCTTAAATTTCTTTTGTACATCATCAAATTTAAAGAAAATGAACAGTGTGGTGTATGATATGTTTAGCTAAAGAAATCATGTGTGGTAAGAACTTATCTACTGCTATTGTGTTTGAGTGATAAAAAAATCTATTATTGTGTTAGTTGGGTGCGAAGTTTTGGGAAAAATCCTGAAAATGGCGGGTAAGGAGAGAGTTAAGGGGTAATCCTCTCCCGGAAGGTGTGGGAAGCGTTGATGAAAAAAAAGTGAATAAGAAGTGTGACCGTGTTCTCTGCGTCATAGTCTTATTGAGGACATTAATTTTCAATCGACTATGTTCAAAACAAGAAATTTTATTTCTATCTTCTCGTGTCATTAATGTCTATCCCTCTGCTAAAATCCAATATGAGGCTGTCATTTAACGAAACGAGATGTGAAATAAGATGATTGAATCATCCACAACTCTAAGAATTCGTAGCTTATTATGTCATGAAGGACACAAGCCTACCTTCGACTGTTTTGTGCTATAACCACTTTACTGAAAATCCTTACAAATCATATTGTTGTAACCAAAAAATTATAGATCTGATCCAGATTTCTTCCATACATATAGTATGTAGTTATAGATTACAATGAATACCTAGTACAAGACCGTACTATTGAACACTTGAAAAAAAAACCTATTTCCACCATTTAAACTTGGGAAATAGTTTATATTTCATTAGCGTTTCCTACGATTAATTTGGTGATTATATAATTCAAAACAACAGCATGTCCACGATTAGAACACGTCGCTTACATCATGTTCAAATCGTATACATAATAATGAGAACAAAAATGAGTATAACAGCTTCGAAAAAGGACAAAATACCAAACACAGAAGGTTTCGGCCCCAAAACCTTTGTTCAGCCAATAACCAAAACAATAAGAATATAAATACATTACTTAAAATCCAGACAGCTGGCTGAGAAATATTTGGACTGTCTTGATTTTATTGTTTTTGTCATTGGCGAAGGATTTCAGCCCGAACCGTTCTGTGTTTCGTATATAGTTCTTTTTCGAAGCTGTCATATTCATTTTTGTTCATTACTTTTTCCAGTCCACACCTTCTAGCAGCTTAGTTTCACTCACTTTTACATAATAATATGACCATCCTTATAAACAGACTTCTAGATTCTTCATATAGTAATATGATAGAGTCTTCATCGTGTCAATTTATGACGATCATGGGGAGCACTTTCTATTTTAACGTTACTATTTTAACATTTCGTTTCAGACATGAGTTCGGAATTAAATTTAACTACAAACTGATGCCAGTTTCAGCAACTTAATACGGATCTCGTGCCTTGATGGAGTCTGTACAATAATTGTATTTCTTTAATTACTGTGTTCTCATCCGACAGGTAAGGTGGTTGTTTCATATCAAATAGTTTATATAATTACACCATATCTCAATAAATTTGGCCCTTCGTCTCTAAACGGCATTGTGTCAACGTGAAACTTGTGCCGATATAATAATCGGAATTTTTGGATTTCGCACTTTTTTAAAACATCATACTAATCCTCTTCAATAAAGCACATAAAATTAATTAAAAGTTTCATTTTTTTGGACAATAAATTCAATTTTAAGCATCTAAATGATCCCAACATAGAACCGTATAGAGACAATGTGACGATTATAGATTATGTTTTAAAAAACGATATTCTTATTCAAGACTACAGTAAGCCATATTATGTTTAATTGTCTTATTCAACACTTACCTTCTTCTACTTCCTCCTCCTCCTCTTCTTCTTCTTCTTCTTCTTCTTCTTCTTCTTCTTCTTCTTCTTCTTCTTCTTCTTCTTCTTCTTCGCTTCTTGCTTCTTCTTCTTCTTCTCTTCTTCTTCTTCTCTTCTCTTCTTCTTCTTCTTCTTCTTCTTTTTCTTCTTCTTCTTCTTCTTCTTCTTTCTTCTTCTTCTTCTTCTTCTTCTTCTTCTTCTTCTTCTTCTTCTTCTTCTTCTTCTTCTTCTTCTTCTTCTTCTTCTTCTTCTTCTTCTTCTTCTTCTTCTTCTTCTTCTCCTTCTTCCTTAATTTGCAAATCACCCTCTGATGTATTGCATGTAGAAGTTTTGATATTTTACGTCTCTGGATGTTTTTGTGTGCAATAGTAGTGAATGGGCTTATATCTAAACTGTTCTTACATGTTACGTGTTGCTGTTGGCCGGGGCCCTTTGTAAAGCGCTTTGAGTATGTCAGTGGATATTGCGCTATTTAAAAGCTCAAGTATATAAGTATAATGCTAAAAGAACATAACTGTGTTCGATTATCTGCTGTCCTGCTAAACTGTGCACCGAGATCGGGAACGATCAAGATAAGAAAAAAATGACTCGTGGTGGTTGAAAAATGCATGATTTTTATTATCAAATTGAAAAAAAATAGAGCTTTTATATAGCGCAATATCCACTAAATGGATTTACAAAGGGTCCCTGACCAACAGGAACACGTAACATTCTAGAACGAGACATCATCACATGTATGCTGATGGCCTCCAACTTTGTAAAAGTGTTAACATCGATAATCTGGTTACTCATAAAATCGTTATTGGAGAGCGTGGTCAATCTGTTAAGTCCTGGGTGACAAAAACGTTAATTGAGTGCACGGACAGTAATATTGCTTAAGAAAAACACATCACTCTCCCCACCGGTGACACAAACCGTAGCCTTCGTCAATTTTTAGCATGAAAATTCCCTAAAACTCTGTCACAATAAGAGTAATGTAAATGTTGCTGCAAGAAGCTCGAAGAAATAAATAACAATGTGAAATTGAATGTAAGCTTCAATTTAATATACGAAAACAGATACAATTAACGTTTTGGGTTTCCCCTTTATCAACAAAACAGAATGAATGAAACACTTTAAAAAATATTTTAAAATTGACCTTTTATATAGCGCAATATCCACTAAATGTGCTCAAAGCGCTTTACAAGGGGTCCCTGACCAACAGCAACATTTAACATGTAGGACGAGACATGCCGCTTGTTAGGTGACATTACAATTTTTCGGACAAAGACAGCGCTGTTAACGGCCAGGTACTCAGTTCACACCTGAGTACGATGAGAGAATGTGAGTAAAGAGCCTTTTCCAAGGACTCAACTATGCGCCGAGCGAGGCTCGAACACAGGACCTTCCGATCCGAAAGCGAGTATCATGCCACTAGAAAACACAGCCGCACATGTACCCGATTTTGGAACGAACCCGAAACCGCAGAGCATCTTGTTGAACGGTGTATTGTGACGAAGATTCCGGGCGGGTTTGCGACGGTGCTCGAATGCGGTAAAGAATTTGTAGATTGGGTCGATCGTCATAACATAGTAGTGTAAGCACCATTAGAAGCATTGTGCTGCTATGTGGTCTAGTGGTATGACACTCGCCTTTGGATCGGAAGAACCTGAGTTCGAGCCTCGTTCGGCGCATAGTTGAATCCTTGGAAAAGGCTCTTTTCTCACATTCTTTCACCGTACTCATGTGTAAAATGAGTACCTGACCGTTAACAGTGTTGTCTCTGTCTGAAAAAAGAATGTATTCTCGCCTAACAGGTGTCATGTCTCGTTCTACATGTTACATGTTGCTGTTGGTCAGGGACCCCTTGTAAAGCCCTTTGAGCACATTAAGTGGATATTGCGCTATATAAAAGATCAAGCTCAACCTCAAGTAGCTGCTGCTGCCTTGTATGTGACGTAATCTTATAGTCAATGTCAGTCTGTCGGTTCATGAAGGCTACGCATAGACGCACTAAATATTCCCCATTGTAACCATGATAATCAACCTATAATTTTGAATAATAGGGCTATAAGACTTGTATAATATATGTAGATGCACGGAGGTAAGCGTTGTGTTAACACTTCGTTTGAGCACTTTAAGCTCACCTAATGGTGTCCAACACCCACCCCCCCCCCTTTCCTTTTCTTACCCCCCCCCCCCCCCCCCCCCCCCCCTTTTTTTTTTTTTTTTTTTTTTTTTTTTTTTTTTTTTTTTTTTGCTGAATACTTTCATATCTCTTATTTTTAATAAGTAGTGTGTAATATGGATATTTGTAGGGATCGGATCTAGTTAGACTGTTCCACATGACAAACATCATGTGAGTTTAGAGGCTTCCGGACAAAACAACGTAAAGATGAAGTCTAAATAATGAGATACAATATACATAGTATGCGCTTGACTAAGAAGCTCACACCATTGCCATCCAGAAGTATAACGGACCAACACACAAAATTATATGTAATCTTGAACGTTTAGGGTCTGGTTAATACAGTTTAGTGAGAATTGCTCATAAACGCGGATGGCAAAAAGCAATAACAAAGACCTGAATGCCGCCATCTTCGTTCTATTTATCTTCGATATTTTAATATGACCCACCGTCTCAAAACGGTAATATGTCGAGATGATTAGGACCAAGAACAGTAAATTTACAATTGAAATGATTAAGATATGAACTTTGGGTCTTGTGTAATGTAAGAAATTGTATTTATTCTCTGTGATAAAGAAGGGAAATCAACCCCAAGTTTCATATTTATGTCTCTGTGCGGCTTAACGTGCTCAAAGCGCGTTACAAGGGTTTCCTGGTCAACAGCAACAATTAACATGCAGGGCGGGATATGACGCCAGTTAGGTGATATTACATTTTATTCGGACAGACATAACGCTGTTAACGGCCAGGTACTCATTTTACACCTGAGAATGGTGAGAGAATGTGTGTAAATTGCGTTTTCCAAGGACTAAAATATGCGCGGAGCGAGGCTCGAACCCAGGACCTTCTGATCCGAAAGCGAGTGTCATACAACTAGACCACATAACCGGAAGCAAGGAACCACGGCAACAACAACAACATCAACAGCAACAACAACAGCATCAACATCAACAACAACAATGGTATCTACGTTTAATTGGTCTACAAACAGATGCCTTGATGAAAGGAATATTTCTCAATTGTATGACATGACCTAGTGAGAAATCAATTCATGAATAATAGCGTTACACATACACACACACACACACGCACACACACACACACACACATATATATATATATATATATATATATATATATATATCATAAATATATATATAAGGAATATTTCTCTATTGTATTGCATGACCTAGTGAGGAATCAATTTATGAATAATAGCGTTACACACACATAAACATATACAAACACGCTTACGAGTATATATATATATATATATATATATATATATATATATATATATATATATATATATATATATATATATTATAGTTATGTGTGTGTGTGGTGTGTGTGTGTGTGTGTGTGTGTGTGTGTTTGTAACGCTATTGTTAATGAATCGACTCCACACTAGGCCATTCAATACAATAGAAAAATATTCCTTTTATCAAGACATCGTTTTGTAGACCAATTAAACGTAGATAACCATTATTACATCGAAGAAAGGAAGTGAAACAGTGAAAAAGAGTTAAGTAATGTTTGCCAAGACCGGGGCACCGTCTGGGGAGAATCTTTCAGAAGTCTATTTAATTTCCCTTCTAAACAACAACGGGAAATGGGGTAAGTCCAAATTTATCCCTTCATGACCGACAGACGTATTTTATTGGTCTGAATGGAACGGATCTAGTCCAATGGGAACGGATTACCAACTATTTTTAGCCGATTTAATTTCTTTTTCAATGAATCGTAGTAATTTTGAGGCCACCAGGGTTCCTGTATTCTTTGATTCTGTCTAATTTGATTTTGTTTTTCAACATTCTAAAGAATCAATGTTTTAAAACAGTTTGATCTGGGCGCAATCAATGTGAGATTATATTGGTTGTCTCAATAAGTTTTTTAAAAATAATATAATGTTGTTTAATGTAAGACTTGTAAGCCAAGACTGAGATAGATAGATAGATAGATAGAGAGAGAGAAAGAGAGAAAGAGAGAGAGAGAGAGAGAGAGAGAGAGAGAGAGAGATAGTACAAAATGTCTCATTAATGTATGCCCGCTACTGAATTTTGAATACATTGAACCAGTTCACATAACATTATTATAAATATTGAACTGAGATGAATGTTTCTAAGGGTTAAACAACTAAACAAACCACACAGAATTCATCAAGTTGAGGGCATCATCTTGTTTATTTCTCAACGTCTTCGTTCACATAGTATTATAAGGTGTCAGTTCTAAAATGTTACCGCGACATTAAGTGTCATGTTTATATTCTGGAATACTTCTGTTTCTCGTTTGTTTGACAATTTAATAACATACCACTTTAAAGTTGACGGGTTACCCCTTCTCCTCTTGGTAGCGTAATATAAAATAAAAAGTAAAAAGTAGCAAGATTTCTTTTTCTTTCTTTTCTTCTGGAAACACTAAAGGCGCTGTAATGGTAAAATGTATTGTAAAATCAAGGAAGTAAACATGACACAAGATACAACACAAAGTAAACGACGTCACGGCCGTTAACCTTCTTCAGGTAAACAGGAAAACGATGTAATGAAACATATTTATTTCCTTTTCCTGTTTACCTGCAGAAGGTTAGAGGCCGTACAGTCGTTTACTTTGATTTCTATCCTTTATAAGAGTAATTTTTAGGGCCTTTATTTTACTATACATTTTATTGACTCATTTAGCACGCCTGGCTGGTAATCCGGAAGGTCTTAAGTTCGATGCCCAGTCGAGGTAGACTGGGTTTTTTGGATGATTTTATTTAGTATATTGATTTTTCTTGCTTGATCTGGAATCTTTCAAACACACTTGTTCAGACAATCATTCATCTTGCTCACTTTACAGCGCTGCACTGTGGCTGACGTGTTGTTTGTTCTGGTCCTCCCGGCGAATAAAAACTTAAAAATTGTTTTCCCTTTGGACAAAATACAGGGATTACCATTTCATTTTCATTTCACATTATATGATTTGGTCAACATTGACACAAAAGAACTGTGAGCTTTAAAAATAATAAATTATTTATGTCGTTTTGCAATATTTCACTTTATGCTTCCATTTATCTTAGTTGTTGAAATGAACAAAACTGGTAATTTTGAGGCCAATAAGGTCTAGGTAATTAAGATAATAAGTTCATTCATCAACTAAATCTGAGTAAATCCCTCTTATCCTTATATATTACTTACATATTGAAAAAAAATGAGGTTTTATATAGCGCAAAATCCACTACACGTGCCCAAAGCCATTTACAAGGGATCCCTGGCCAGCAGCAACATTTAACATGTAGGACGGGACATGACGCATGCTAGGCGATATTACAATTTTTCGCAGAGAGACAAAGATACAGCCAGATACTCATTTTACACCTGAGTACGATGAGAGAATGTGAGTAAAGAGCCTTTTCCAAAGACTCAACTATGCGACGAGCGAGGCTCGAACCGAGGACTTTCCGAGCCGAAAACGAGTGTCATACCACTAGACCACATAGCCATCAACTGATTAACGCTTTCTATATTCTATTAACTACATAGCATAATGAGAGAACGAATAACCAGAGCTTCTCTTTAGTAGCATGTATTATTAATTGCCTGTATATTGCTAAATGTCTTAGTTCTATGGCAAATAATTTTTGCTATATATCCATTAGAATTAAATCCAGATGCCTCATCCAATGCCAGGAGAGCAGTAAATGTGAGAATACACATTTAAAAAGTAGACGAACAAACGGGAAAATGTTTTGTTTTTTATTGTTTTTAAGGGCTTTACGGAAAATAAACAAAACAAAAAGTCTGGACATACCTTGACTTAAAATGGGACTCAGTTTTGCTTGAATCAACTGATCCACAGATTAAGTTGTTGTCGGTATTGTACGTGCGGCGAAGTAGTCTGGTGGTATGACACTCACTTTCGGATCGGAAGGTTCTGGGTTCGAGCCTCGCTCGGCGCATATTTGAGTCCTTGGAGAAGGCTTTTACTCACATTCTCTCACCGTACTCAGATGTAAAATGGTTACCTGTCCGTTAACATATTTGTCTCTGTCCGAAAAAATTGTATTATCGCCTAAAACGGGCGTCATGTCAGGTCCAAAATGTTACATGTTGCTGTTGGCTAGGGACCCCTTGTAAGGCGCTTTTAGCACGTTTAGTGGATATTGCGCTATATATAAAACAAAATATATCTGTATTCAAACAAAATTAACGTCACTCACCCCTCTGTGATTGATTTTTTTAGCCAGCCTTTTTATGAGCAGGGTTCTCGCTAAATTCTATCAATCAGACCATAAACTTTCAAGGTTAAACACAATTCTGTGTGTTGGTAAATTATATCCGGCTGTCGGATGTTATTGGCTTTTTGGATAAACGCATATCATCAATATGTTGGTATAGCATGGATGTATGAAGAAATGGAACCAATCTAATCAAGGCATCTCTTGTACGTTGGTGTAGATAATCACAATATGAAACTAAGTCTAATAAAGGTGACTCCTCTCCTCAAACCGGTATTATGTCGGGATGATTAAGATGCTGAAAATTGAATTTATAGCTAGAAAATCAGAGTTGCGTCGAGTTTTTATGTTTATTGAGGAGAATGAATATCATATTTTATTGTGCCAATTAGCGATCATTCCAATTTTTGACCAGTTTAAATTTAATCTGACTTTATAAGATCATGTTCAACCCGACATAATACCGTTTTGAGACGATGGGTCACAAATTGCTTTTATTAATCCCTTAAATAAATGTGTCTATTAGGAAATTAAGACCGAAATCACCCGGATGCAAAACAAATAGAGCTCTGAAATGCTCTGAAAATGAAAAAGTCTTAAGTCTCAGGTGTTATAGTTTTTGCCATGATGAGGGTCATTTTTAGGCGGCTATGTGATCTTGTGGTATGACACTCGCTTTCGGATCGGAAGGTCCCTGTTTCGAGCCTCACTCGGCAGATAGTTGATTACCAGGTCGTTAACAGCGTTGTCTCTGTCCGAAAAAAAAAATTGTAATATCGCCTAAAAAGCGTCATATCCCGTCGTTCATGTTAAATGTTGCTGTTGGCCAGGGACCCGTTGTAAAGCGCTTTGAACACGTTTAGTGGATATTGCGCTTAATAAAAGCTCAATTTAATTTATTTTTTATCGATCGATATTTGAATGGCAAGTTTTAAAAATTGAGCTTTTATATAGCGCAATATCCACTAAACGTGCTCAAAGCGCTTTACAAGGGGTCCCTGGCCAACAGCAACATTTAACATGTAGGACGGGACATGACGCCTGTTAGGCGATATTACAATTTTTCAGACAAAGACAACGCTGTTAACGGCCAGGTACTCATTTTGCACCTGAGTACGGTGAAAGAATGTCTTTTCCAAGGACTCAACTATGCGCCGAGCGCGAGGCTCGAACCCATGACCTTCCGATCCGAAAGCGAGAGTCATACCACAAGGCCACATAGCCGCACACAAGTTTTCTGGCCAAAATTTTAAATATGTGTTTGTTTTTTTTTCCCGAATACGGCTGCATCGTAACGCCGCAAATTGAGCAACACGGATTAATCTTCTTAAACAGAGAATATCATGATGCCAAAAGTGGGGATCAAACACGGATCATTTGGGTATAGATAGATCGATGTTGACGTCACTCCGGCCTTTGTTATTGTTTTTTTTTTTTTTTTTTTTTTGCCATCTGTGTTTCAGAGTAATTCTCACTAAACTGTATTAACCAGACTATAAACGTTTAAGGTTACACATAGCTTTTTGTGTTGGTCCGTTATACTTCCGGATGGCAATGTCGTGAGCTTCCTAGCCAAGCGCACACTATCTATAAGATCTATGCCGTATCACACCCAGCCGTCTCGTTTTCCACATATACATAACATGTTGAGATCTCTTAGTAACATTAAGTATGTATTTAATTATAGAAGTGCGGTATATCATAAATAGTAACGAATTTATCATGGAGCTGAATTTGACAAACACATTACGTCATAATTTATTCAGTGGAAATGCCCATGTCCATTTGGGAATTAATTAACATCTTTATTGCTAAACGTGACCCTGGCATGATGTGCTGGTTTGGGTGCAAGAAATAACAATGTGAAATTGAATGTAAGCTTCGATTTAATTACAAAAATAGATCAATTCTGATCCCCAAATTACCCTGTTTAGTCTTAATGTGTTAAATGCCGTACTCTGGAAAAAACGTGTATTTCAAAATTTGGCCAGAAAACTCGTTATTCAAAAATCTATCGATTTAAATGACCCTCATTTTGGCAAAAAAAAAAAAAAAAATCTCAAAACTGGGACTTCGCGTAGTTTTGCTTAAA
>NC_088361.1:44398595-44418595 GCF_034508935.2 Berghia stephanieae
TATATATATATATATATATATATATATATATATGTGTGTGTGTGTGTGTGTGTGTGTGTGTGTGTGCGTGTGTGTGTGTGCGTGTGTGTTTATTTAAAATGAAATTTCACGTTTGAAACTGATTAGAAAAACAGAGGACTAATTTAAAACATCGATATTTGAAGTCAAAGGTCTCAAGTCAAACCTGGGCCTTCATGTCAATCTTTATGTCGGAATGAAATTTAAACAAATATTCATATTATTGCACCGAGCCTTTCAAGAGCTAACAGACTTTATCAACCTTTAATAAATGGTCTTTTTAACTTTCATGCATCGATAACATTTTCAAAGGTTATATAAGCAACATTCATTGTTTAATTTGATAATATTATGTAGATACATATTGCCGCTGTTTCGAATTATCTATTAGATATCTAACATGCAAATAATTGTCATAGTTAAGAATCGTCGTACCATTTTCTCTTTCAAACATTCGTTTTAAAATTTACAATAGGCTTCAACAGTCGTGAGGTCACTTCCTCGTAATGACGCATAGTAACTTAATAACTGGTTCTAAACTATCGGAATAATGGCGGACGCCCTTATAAAATACTTCTCCAACGAGCATAAAAGTGTATCCAGAGGAGAAACACATTATAAATCAGATCATGTTTTGACTTTTATACATTTTGATCACATGATATGTGAAAAAAAGTTCTAGCCAGCATGAAGAATGAAAAGTACCGATTTTCTTTGTTTAGAACCAAGCTGCTCGTTGCTGGGCGGACGTGACATCAGACTATTGAATCCAATTTTTGCGTTTGGAGTGTTCAAAGAGATCTTTGATTTTTACCCAAATTTTATGTTAGACTTAATGTTTTATGCATCAATTTCACGAGGGTTCAAATTCGTACCGTTTTGAAACGATTGATCACTTTTTGTGTTTTGTTGGAATACGGCCATATTGTATAAGAATAAGAGGGAATTCCTATGCTCTGATTAAAAAACTACAAAACACGTACTTAAAATTTTGGCCAGAAAACTCGTCCTTCAAATACCAATCGATTAAAATGACCCCCATCTTGTCAAAAAAATTTAAAACCTGGGACTTCGCGAAGATGACAGTTATTTTAATCGGGCAATATAATTTGAAGGACAAGTTTTCTGGCCAAAATGTTAAATACATGTTTTTTCAGTGTATGGTGGTATAGAGTATAGCCTATAGACCACAGACTGAGTCCCTGTTGTATGGAACCAGGCTTGTCTCAAGTTACCGACGTGCTTGTCCAACACGCGTACCTGTGGATATTGTCGCTTTGTTCACGAGTGTCAAATGATTCGACTTTTCTATCCTGGACATTCACTGTTTGATCTGTTAGATTAAGACTTCCATTTACAAAAAAAACGACATCTGTCACCCACCGTCTCAAAGCGGTATTATGTTGGGATGAACTCGGTGGTGCTGGAAATCGATTTTAATGTCTCATTTATAAAAGTTGGTGTTGATTTTATTCTTTCTGATGGAGACTGAAAACAATTTCGTACATTTAAAAAACCTTCAAAGTTTTTATTTCGTAATATTTTGATTGAAAACACTCCGACTGGTCTATGCAATGCATCCTGACATAATACCATTTCGAGAAGATGGTTTACAATCTCTGAAGGAATTTCTATTGGTTGGTATTATTTTGATGATGACTTTTTGATTGAGTTATCAGGTGTATTCTGTTGAAGGATCGTGTTCGAAACGGTACATGCTTCTCAGAGAAAGCCAAGCTTTCGTTCTCGCCTATAAAATATGTAATTGATTGATCCTGCCTTTTTACGGTGTTTTTGTGAATCGTGTAGAGTTACGACTACATCTAGTGTCAGACTTGTCTCAATGCTTTAAACGTTATTTCACACGGTAAACGGTGATTTGATACATATGGTAATTCAAAAGGCCTGTTGGGGTTTGTATCTTGAGTTGTAAAAAAAAACTGAATAGAGGTAAAAACAAACGGTTATTTAATCATTATACAACAAATTTTGGAATTTTAATTCAAACCATAGCTAACTGGACGCAAAATTTCTCATTATGTGATTTAACAACCAATATAGGACTTTTGAATTACCTTGTACAATCGATATAATTTCCCATTCTAATTGACTTAAATATCTGTCTACACACACACACACACACACACACACACACACATATATATATATATATATATATATATATATATATATATTTGACCGTTATTTAGATTGTTATAGCGGCTTACATGCGTCAGGCGTTATGTCCTATATGTTAATTATTGCTATTGTTTGGAACCCTTGCAAACACATTTAAATTTAGTGGACAATTCTCTAAAATATAAATGCGTGTTTATTTGGAAGCATAGCAATCTTCAATGCCCATTATGGAGACTATTCAAAATGTATTTTTTGTATTTTAACACAAAAGCGAGTTGGAAAATACATCGCAATGTACAATGTTACATTGTAAACCTAATAAACTATAAGGCTTAAGTTTGAGACCTGAGATGTCGTTAGTGTAAGCAGCTTAAACGAAATTGATCCATTATGAGAGATATACTGTTTTAAAATGTCTCAGCTTGCTTTGTTGTCTGTCTCTTCAACACTTGCCTATGATACAGTAGCTTCATAATGCTTACAGTAGTGGTATTGAAACGTACCGGTTAAGTTTATCAGCTTTGGGCCATCTGTGAAAATATTATGAGATTCTGATCTTTCAATCCTTCAAACTACGTGTTATTTTCACCTGTTTTATGAAAGCTTTGTGAGAATAAATTCCAGACAAGGTTACTGATGGCGCCCGTAGTACGCCCCACAAACCAGGACGGAACAGTGACTGCTTTTTTGTTTCTATTGTGTATTGTACTGTTGGAGTTTTTAGTAGGAGCTGATAGAAGGAATGCGTCAATAGCACTATCTGATACAAAGTGGTCAACAAAAAATACTGCATATAAAGTAAGTAAATTATTCTTACCAATCTTTGCATGATCATCTGCTTATTTTCTCTTCGTAAATACAAATTTACTCGTAGTTGAACTCTTGATATTGAGAAGGAAAACATAAAATCCAAACAAATAAAAAAGACAAACGATATCTAATAAGAAATGAAAGACCCATGAAAAATGCATCCTTCATCCTTGTCTGTCCTCCGTAGAAATAAATAAAATGTAAATGACTGCTCGACGTTAAAAGCAAAACAAAAAAATCACTGAAGCATTAAGAACAGAAACAAAAACAAAAATGACAACAACAAAAAAAAACAACAAATACACAAACAAACCCAGCAACTAAAAAAAAAGAAAAGAAAAAACAACAAAATAAACCAAATAAACAAACAAACAAGAACCCCCCCCCCCCCCCCCCGCCAAGCAAAACAGAAAAAAAAAATACACGCAAAGTAAACGAAAAAAATACGATAGCATTTGATTTAGCTCTAGGAGAAATACATTTTCCACCAGATCTTGTTTCAAATTCATTTGAGAGGGTTGAAATCATTTTTAAAATATCTTCAATATATTCTGCCAAGTTAATTGAACTTTTTTATGGCATCAGGTTGTCATCAGATAACCAGTTCAATTTCCGTACTCTGGAAATACACATATCAACAAATTTGGCCAGAAAATTCGTCCTTCAAATATCCATCGGTTTATATGACCCTCCTCTTGGCAAGTGTGTGTTGTGTGTTGTGTGTGTGTGTGTGTGTGTGTGTGTGTGTTGTGTGTAAATAGCGCATAGAGCTCATATTGCATAATATATTGGCGCTATACAAGTGTGCAGTGTTATTATTATTATTATTATTATTATTTTATTCATCATAATTGTCATCATAATAGCTGTTGTTATAATCAACGCTACTGTTATCAAAATAACTGAAGTCACAATCATCATAATAATATCATCATTTGTATGGGATATGTCGTATGTATGGGATATTACTTTTAATGTTTTATCCAAACTCCTTTTGTTTGGAGTTTTCTACGGACATTGCAAATGGATTATGCCGACTGAGGAAGTGTAAGGAACACAGAAACGAGTCGTCTCGGCAAAAAAATGTGAGTGAAAATTTACATTATATATATATATATATATATATATATATATATATATATATATATATATATATATCTTACTGAATGTTATTATTTAGCATTAGTGATCGAAGCCAACCTCTGTTACTAAAATCGCAATATGGAATAATAATAATAATAATCCAATAACCGATTATCAATCCATTTAACAGCTTTTATTTCCAGACAACTGACGACTAAATCCCTCTTTATATCAATGAATTATTCACATCTCTTTGACTGGTACTTTTCAAGTCATTGAATAACAATTCAACGTGTATGGAAACCAGTTTGATTGTGTCACTGTATTCCATGTCATCGACTAATCCTTTGCCGTCCTCTTTGCTTTAGTCTGAATTTTAATTCTGTCGATCGATATATAAAAGAAATGAGGTTGTTGGGAAAGGTTGTTTTACTATTAAAGGTGTTTAAATACATATTTTAGAAAAACAAATTAATTCACCAGCTCTAAGCTGCCGTACTCTGAAAAAAACAACAACACATTTTTAAAAATTCAGTCCGAAAACTAGCCCTTCCAATATCGATCGGTTAAAGGTGCGAATGATAGGATGGAATAATTCGATATTTATTATTATTTCCAAGTTGAACCCATTGCTGACATTGCAATACCCTATAAATTTGTGATTTTCAGTTTTTTCTTAAAGGGGGGTGGTGGTGGGGGGGGGGGGGGGGTATCGTGAGCTTATACAGAGTGGAATACCTACAAATGTGCTTAAAGCGTTTTACAAAGAGACGCACGCCAACAGTAACATCTAAAATGTAAGGCGAGTGTCCACAAGACCACAAAGACCTAAGAAATTCATGATTTTTTGTAATATGGAGTTAGTTACATGTTTTTACGACATGTTTCATACAAACTGATGGGCAAGAGTGTATTGGTCAACTCAACGTTACCTTTTCCCTTTGTTAAATCTACTGCACCAACTTCTTATCGACTTTATATACGATCATCACTCGATACCGATGGGACTTTTAGAAATCGCCTCTTTTTTATTTTAACAGGAATTGAATCGTTCAAATATTATCTATTATACAATAGAACAGTAAATCTCTCTCCCCCCCCCCCTTCTCTCTCTCTCTCTCTCTCTCTCTCTCTCGTTCTCTCTCTCCCTCTCTCTGTGAAAGTGTGTGGGTTTGTGTGTGTGTGTGTGTGTGTGTGTGTGTCGTGTACAGGGAAAACCAGACGACTTTCTGCTATGAAAATTTGCCAGTTCGTTAATATTTTTACACGTCCAATGAATGCAAGAAGTCGAGATTTCATTTTGATTTAGGTCGATTTTAACATGGCCATTTTATACCATCACTAAATCTATTTTCTTCGATCCCTTATGATGCCATTTTAAACCAGAATTTAGGAGGGAGAGGAAAGCACAAATGCATAAATGAAGCCTAACGGGCAAATTGTACAATTTGGTATGGGAATATATAAATCGATTTGAAGCGCATATTTATGTGATAGGAGAATCCGTGGAAACGCTCTACTTAAATGTTATGATCCAACGATAACTCTATCAGACAATCACAGAATACATATAGATAGTATGCGCTTGGCTGAGAAACTCACAACATTGCCATCCGGAAGTACAACGGTCCAGCACAAATTTTGATTCAATAGTCTGATGTCATGGCGCCCAGCAACGGCGTGGTTCTAACAAAGAAAATGGGTACTTTTTATTCTTCATGCTGGCTAGAACTTTTCATATGTCATGTGATCAGAATGTATAAAAGTCAAAACATGATCATATTTATAAAGTTTTTCTCCTCTGGATACACTTTTATGCTCGTCGGAGAAATATTTCATAAGTGGTCCGCCATTGTTCCGATAGTTTAGAGCCAGTTACTAAGTTACTATGCGTCAGTACGAGGGAAGTGACGTCATGACTGTAGAAGCCAATTATGTCTTGTAACCTTGAAAGTTTACATATAGTCTGGTTAATACAAGTTAGTGAGAATTACTCATAAACGCAGATGGCAAACAGCAATAACAAAGACCTGAGTGACGTCAAATTCATACTATCTATAAACCTTATTTTATTAACATCATTATATCCAACCCTTGGTTACAGCCCAAGGTAAAAAGAAAATAGTACAGAACCCAAATCCTCTCATTACTCCACCCCCCCCCCCCCCCCCCCCCCCCCCCCCCCCAAATTCAAATGCTGTTCCCGAACGCATGAAATCTCTCCACATCAGCGCATTGAGTCCGTCCATAGGCCATTCATATACTTTCCCTTCTCTCAATCTTCTTTCTCGATTAGACCTCAATCTCTGCTTAGCACTGCTTTTACTCCTATATAAATCCTCCACCCCCGCCCCTCGTCAATCACCCCTACCTTTTTGTCTCAATATTTTTTTTTCTGAAATGCCTCATAGGCATATTTTCATATCTCTCTCTCTCTCTCTCTCTCTCTCTCTCTCTCTCTCTCTCTCTCTCTCTCTCTCTCTCTCTCTGTAGTTTTCCTCTTTCTCATTCACATGATTTTCTATCTTTTTTTTCCTATCCCACGGCCCTCCTTCCCATTACTTCATTCAGCCTTACCCTCCTCCCTCCCCCCCTCCTCCTCCTTTCTCTCTCCATTATCTTTCTGCCCTGCTACACCAAATCACATCTGTCTCCACTAAATGCTCAATTTGTCCCATCTTGTTCCTAGGGCGGACATGGGGCGGACAGCAATATACATGCATTACGCTGAAGAAGCAGGCCTTTGACCTATTTTAATCCTATAAAACAGCCAAGGGAAACTAAATAGAATTTATCCAAACGTAAAAACAAACAAAAAATAAAATGGGATGCGTACTTTTGTGACAAAACATACCGAAAACTGAATTATATAATAGAAAAAATGTTGAAAATAGCAAACAAATAAACATACAGCACAATAGCAAGAAATGAAGTGAGTACGAAAATTCCAGAAAACAACAGAGAATACAAACTTCGCAGCGGCGATGAGGCCGAACCCGCGACCTTACTGGTACGACAACTACGCCTTCTGAGGAGATCGTAATGCTATCGATGAACTCCGGGCCTCTTGTGACTTATGGATATAAAAGACTTTGTAAAATTGTTAAGCAGGCATCATTTTGAATGATTTGACCAAAAATTTCCGCCTTGGTTCCTACTTGCACATAATTTCAACATATCTTTACAGCTTCATATCTGCCAAATGAATGCCCGTAGCTCCTTGACAAAATAAGTATGCAGAAAGGTCTCCATTTGTTTCTTCCTTATGAGACATATTCTGTTGGGCATTTTTATGACTGTTAAAATACAGAACGCATTACCATCTAGGCAAGTCAATAATAGAAATATTGCGCTCAACATCAAAGTAAGAATTGTCGTATACATACTTACATACAGACACAAGGGCGAGGTGTCAGAATGGTTAAGGCATTGCATTCTGATCCGGAAGCTCGCGGGTTTGAGCCCAGCTTCTGTCATTCTTTTTTTGGGCAAGATTATTACCCTCAATTAGCTCATCTTAGACTTTATGGGTTATTTCAGTTCTGTTGACATCAGAGGTTTGTTTGTTGGGTTATCTATATTTCTTTACGGAATGCGTAAGCGACGATACCTAAAGATGAAGGACGTATCTAAAAAAAAATGTATAAAACCAAATATATATATATATATATAATGTAAATTTTCACTCACATTTTTTGCCGAGACGACTCGTTTCTGTGTTTTTCCTTTAATTCACACTTCTATATATATATATATTCTTTATATATATATATATATATATATATATATATATATATATATATATATATATATATATATGTATGTGTGTGTGTGTGTGTGTGTGTGTGTGTCTGCGTGTTTGTGTCTATTATTTGGTCATTCGCCTTGAAAAAAAAAGGAAGAATGGAGTTAATGCTTAAAATAATATCCAAGCTTACCTTATGAGAATTGAGAAAAATAAATTGCGCCACAGAAGAGAGTAGAATTTATGTCTGACTTCAAGAAATTAAAATTTCTTTCCTCTAAACGTTTTGAATTCAAACTCATTTTCCCTCGTTTAGTTAATTGCGATATGATACCATATTCACGAGATCGCTCTCTTATAATATACTAAACTCTGACCCCTCCCAAAAAGAACAAAACAAATCATAAAATCTGCAAAGTTGAGATTTTATATAGCGCATTATCAACTATATATCCTCAAAGCATTTCACAAGTGGTCCCAAGCCAACAGAGACTTAACAGAACGAGAAGTGACGCCTGGTATGACACTCGCTTTCGGATCGGAAGGTCCTGGGTTCGAGCCTCTCTCAGCACATAGTTGAATCCTTGGAGAAGGCTCTTTACTCAAACTCTCTCACCGTACTCAGGTGTAAAATGAGTACCTGGAGGCTAGCAGCGTTGTCTCTCCGAAATTTTTTTAATATCGCCGGATAGGCCGTCCTTCATGCTAAATGTTGTTGTTGGCCCTTGTAAAGCGCTTTGAGCATGTTTAGTGGATATTGCGCTAAATAAAAGCTCAATTTAATTTAAGTAGAGGTTGCCAATGACAATGACGTTGGATCGTTGGTCATTAACTTTAATTAAACCATCGACGCATAATTAACAACATCTGTTTATGGTCGATCTCGTTATTTTTATTTACAAGACAAGATTTATCGAGCCCTGAAAATCTATATTTAGAAGAATATGGTTAAAAGCTTCCGGGGCAAGGTTAAACCTACGTGTCTTTTAGTTTCCGGTAACATCCTTGTGACAGCCGTGCCCTACTTAATGTACACAGTTCGCCATTGAAATTTGTTTTTATTTCGCTTCTTTCTATAGTTACTAGTTTCTTTGTTGTCTTAAAACACACACACTTACACACACATACACACATGCACACACACGCAGAGAGAGAGAGAGAGAGAGAGAAGAGAGAGAGAGAGAGAGAGAGAGAGAGAGAGAGAGAGAGAGAGAGAGAGCTACATTGCTGCTCACACACACACACGTACATAATGTCATCAAACACATGTTGATATTTTATGGGACTAAATTTTCACTTCGTACGTGACAGAACTTCTAAATATTGTCATTGCTATCATAATATAGCAATGCTAATGATAATTTAGTAGCTCTCTATGTAACGCAGCTAGCCTCGTTGGACAACACATACGATGCCCACTTTATTTCTATATTGATTTCTTAAAATTTTGATAAAATTGTTCAAAACTGTGTAGGAATGCGGACAATGATATGAATATGAACCGATCATCAAGGTCTGGTTTTAACGTGTATCTTACAGAAGAAGAAGAAGAAGAAGAAGAAGAAGAAGAAGAAGAAGAAGAAGAAGAAGAAGAAGAAGAAGAAGAAGAAGAAGAAGAAGAAGAGAGGAGGAGAAGGAGGAGGAGGAGGAAGAGGTGGAGAAAGAGGGAAGGAGGAGGTCTCTAGGAATATGGACCATTACTGCGTAAAAACACGGGTAATAAACAAAATTATGTAATGTTACACGCCATTACGGTAAAAATGTGTAATTTGGGTGTGATTAAATAAAAACATCGCCAAAATCAAAGAAATTTGCGATTGCACAATAACCATATAGATATTTCATCTTTTAGATTCACAATGGTTTCTTTTATTTTGTCTCAGACCGCATACAAAGTAGGGGTATCACGCAAATCTGTCAGGTTGGGGATAAGAAGTTGATAAATTAATGGCGCGCGCTTGAGTTTTTGAAACGAGCTAAAAATGATGATCTTTTCAAATTCTATGTCGGCAAAAAATAATCAGTTTATGAATGGATACAGCTTAGTATCATCTATGCGGCACTCTGACAAATCGATCTTTTTTCCTTTGTGACGAGGTAAAGAAATATCTTTCTTAAATACCGCTGTACTCTGAAAAAGCACGCATTAAATTTTTTTTTGCCAAAAGACTCGTCCTTCAAATATCGATCGATTCAAATGACGCTCATCTTGGAAAAAAACAAAACAAAAAAAAGTCTCAGGCCTTGGACTTTGGAAATCCCAGGTTTTTAAGTTTTTGCCAAGATGAGGCTGATTTTAATCAATTGATATACGATGGACGAGTTCTCTGACCAAAATTTGTTATACGTGTTTTTCGTTCTTCTTTCTGATTACACAGAAAAGCTATTGATAATCAAAACACTCCTCAATTAGTAATTAATCATTAACTATTGGCCCCTTAGAAGGATTGGATTTTGGGAATTTTTGACAGCTGAGTGTCACTTAAATCAGGGCTGCCTACTTGAAATTCCAAAAAATCGTAGTTACCAAGGGAAAAAAGAAATGTCATTTTAAATAGCTTTAGAAATAAATAATTTGACCATAGCATGATCCAAAATGCTCCAAGGCCTAAATATTGTTCTAAGCAACTAAACTTTCCTTTTCAACAAGATTAATTGAGCCAAAGAAGCGAATGTTGTTCTGTAGATGGAGCCAAAAAATCGTATTTCTACGAAATTTAGTAATAGAAATGTCGTAATAGGCAGGTCTACGTAAACCTCATGTCTGAAGTCTATACGTTGTCTGAGAAAAATATTGAAAAGTATTTTATCAGTGTCTGTCAGCATCTCTTCTCTTGCTACGATTTAGCAGTTTTCATGAATGGGTCTCCTTTTAAAAAAAAATCAATATGGCACAATATTGGATACAAGATCATCGCATTTGATCCCCCCCCCCTTCTCCCCCACCCCTCCCCTATTCCCGCTATTAACCTGGTAACGGTTACATGTGTAGAAGATGCCTGTAAGATGAAATCTTCCTCTTTATCACTTAATAGAGATCACCGAGAATAAAATACACAAGAGCATTGCAGCATTTTTTATTATCTAGACGTGGGTATGCTAGAATAGAAAGAATGAGTGTCAGTCTGAAATATTATAAATGTTGTAACACAGCATTGAGTGCTGGGATCATTGATTTTTTTTTCTCACCAGAATTAATTCGCTCTTTGTCCCTCAAACGTCTCTTAAATGTGATTCCAAAATGAAGAATCCAGTATTCCCGATGAAGCATGTAACGACCCTATTGATATTCCCCTGCTACGACAAAACACGGACCGTTTGATACTTTATTCAACCGTTATGTGATTAATTATTTTTTTTGAAAATGGTCATCGAAGTGTCCCAAGTCCACTGCCGGGCATATTCAATGCATTGAGAAGGATTTAAGTAGGTACTTGATTGAGGCCACGACCTGTTCTATTGAATAACTGCAATTGAAGATGGTGAATAGAATAGGATTGTGTTTCTAATGCTACTCTAGAAATTGGTCAAAAAGTAGTATTTTAATTAAATCGGCCGTTTTCAAAAAAACGCCAAATTCGAGTCTTCAAATTTTTAAAAAGTCAAGTATTTCCAACATACTCATTATTTTGTGTATGCTTTCTGTGATATGTATGCGACATAAATTGTAATAACAGGGCTTAATTAGTTTCCAGTGGTCACTTATTCACGTATTTGTGAATCACGATCCATATGTGACTCATTCCTGTTACGCTTATAAAATTATATCACATTACATAAGTTAACACATTTTTGGACAATTATTGAAATAAAACATTGAAAAACAATAAACACAGAGCATTGATACTAATTCTGACAATAAAATGACATTTATTGTTTTACAAAAGGCATTCAGAAATCAGTTTTTTTAAACAAAGGATATTATTTGAGCAATCATCATCTCCAAAAAATGATAGGAAAATGACAAAAATAATAATTGTTTACCATAGTCTAGGTATAGAAGTGTTAAACTACCACAAATAATATTTCCTTTCAAGTATTTATATTTATCATGAAAAAATAAATATGAAAAAGTCATTCTTAACAGGAATGAGTTTGTGTAACAGGAATGAGTGGACGTAACAGGAATGAGTTTTCTGTTACAGGAATGAGTAATTACAACATATTTATTCGAAAGGATTATAAATTCAACACGCTTAGTGATTGAAACTCAGAAGGGGAACAAAACGGTTAGGGCGCCAATACATTAATTTGGGGCTTATGTTAGTAGAGACCCACAAAAGAGCACCAACATTGTTTCTTAACTTAACGCAAGGTTGAATCAATTGACTCAAGATAACTCTTTTGTTGCAGTTCGGAATGTTTGGATAAACAGGCTAAAGAGGCACTAGAAAGAGCAAGAAGCTGCCACATATCCATGCATGATTTTGGTGTAGTTAATGACATAACGTCCAGTTTGAACATCTCTTCCAGGGTATCTTTATCACTTATGTGAATATCGGGAATATAATGGTCCAAGTTTGTGACAAAAAATCAACAACTGTCTGGATGTTGTCTTTGAGTGAAGTAAGGTTTGAATCAGACAAATTAAATAATGGTCCTTGCGTAAAACCAGCTCTTGTATCAATCTTATTCGTATTTCGTCTGTTTGTGTGTCTTTGCCAAATGCATACACTGCACCACAGGCAGGCAGGCAATCCCCATCGGCCCTCAGCTTGACTGAAAATAACCGTTTCCCATCACACAGAGATCTAAGTATATCATTTGGAATGAAATGTGTAAACCTGTTGTCAATACCAATGCGAGTTTTGATTACACTTCTGCTGGCCCCAACTATTCCACAAACACGTAATGCTTGATTTTCACATTCATCAACCACTTCAACAAATGATTTGTATTCATTCAATCTTTTGATAAAACCATTGTAATCGATTTCAGTCGGCATCATCTTAATGTCTGTGTCATCTTGGTCATGTTCATCACTTGATTCACTGTTTAAGTCAACCGGTGCAACTTCAGGCATGACTCCATCATTACCTTTGAAAACCTGTTGCTTCAAATCACATTGTAGAAATGAATGAAATTTAATTGATGTGACCGACAACATTTTTGAACATTCTTGACTCCTTTTCTCCAAAGCGCTGAAGCAACCATATTAATGTTTTCACATTTTTTACATGCACATGTTTCTCTGTCCCTTTTTCTTGGAGTAACAACCCAAAATGGCTTAAGTCGGTAGAATGAAGAAAATGACACATATGGGTTTCAAGAGATGTATCACTTGTACAAATGTGACATTGTATCACATAATAGTCTTCTTTATTTGTTGACTTTATTTCTTGTTATTGTGTTTCTCTTTCCTGGAGCTAATTTAGAAGTGTCACCTTTCAGGAAAAAATCTCGTACTATTTGTTTGACAAGATCTGAAAATTTTGGAGGCATTTGACGTCGTTTCCGAAATTTTCCAAGAGTTTATATTTTTGAGAGTCATACCAGCTGCCAAATGTTTCACGGATTTGTACATGTGCCTTCTGTTCCTCAAATGTTTGATGTCTTATAGGAGTGCAAAATGATATTGTAATGTTCTTTTCACTGAATTTTTTACCACCTTTCTTGTTTTTTTTCTGCTATCTTTCAAAAGTTTTCTAGTTTTTGATCGGGTGTCAACGGAAGTTTGTGTTTTTTTAATGACCTGTCCAAGCGCTTTTTGTACTTTTTGGATTTCTTTTTCAAATGAGAAAGAGAGGAGAACAGCCTGTTTTAGTAGCTTGATATCTTTGACGAGAGACATACTGGAGTGGAGATTTTGAGTGTGAGGATGGAGTGTAACTCAGATCAAGATATTTCTGTTTCCGGTTTGTAGTGTGTGTGTGATAATTTTTTATCCAATTCTTTCTCTGTTTGCGTTGTTCTCTTGGTGTCTTATCTTTTATGGACTTTTTCTTTCCACTCGATTTGTCGCTCTGGTATTTGTCTTGTTCTTTTTAAAGACAAACAGCACGTTGAATAGGAACTCCATCTCGTCTTTGACGGTAAAGTCGTTGCTCTTGGCTGACGTCATGGCTTTTTTTGGCCTTTATGAAGAAAACAAAATAAAACAATCGTTACAACAAAGCTATGACACTTGAAAATGAACACTAATATCAAGTTCCATTTCGCCACCCTCATTCCTGTTACAAAACAAGGTATAGCAAGAATTAAAGTCAAGAAACAAAGAAGACTATTATGTGATACAATGTCACATTTGTACAAGCGATACCGGGACGTTAAAATCATAGTAATCATCTAAAATGTATCTGAGCCTAACAGGCAGCAAACTTTGTTTGGACATTAGGCATTTGGTATTGGCAAGGTAACTTTGCACTAAAAATAGTCTTTCAGCAATGGAAGAAATGAATATGTATACAATAAAAATTGTTTTAATGGTAACCATGTGGAGGCGCCGTGGCCGAGTGGTTACCGAAAGGGACTCCCGACTTGGATAACAGGTTCGAAAATCTTCACAACCATAGAGTGGTTTCCTTAATCAAGGAAATTAATTCTGGTTGCTTCACTTTGCTTCACCCAGGTGTATATTATGGTACCAGTGCTGCTGGGGAATGTAATTTGCTATAGACCAACGTCGTATTCATAAGTTAAATGTCTGTTTCATGCTACAGAAACAGGGATACGCTCCGATTCTATGGGCCATTATGCTCCAAAGGACTTAGTTACAATATAACGTGTGTTTCATTTAATGAAAGTTCACATTCCTCATTCCTGTTACTCATTCCTGTTACTCATTCCTGTTATGTTTTCCTCATTCCTGTTACATCCCTCATTCCTGTTACAAAACAAGGTGTAACAGGAATGAGTGTAACAGGGATGAGTTTATCTCCTTTCGATTCATGCTATCCCTAAAATATGCTTTACTCCAACATTAAAGTATGACTATTATTTAGAGCCTTAAAAAACTATATACTTATACCTTTTATTTTTGATTCAATTTCTAATTTAAATAACAAGCCCTGGTAACAGGAATGAGGGTCATGGTCTAATGTTGAACATTACTCACCATTCTTGAAGCGGTTTTGATCTGGAAATCACACTGGATGAAAAAACCATGTGTTTGTAGTTTCGGCCATGATGGAAAAGAGGTATGTACGGCGATAAAAAATTGTTAGTTGCACTTCTATTGTTTAGAGGATTTTAATTGGTTAATTTGCACTGCCGTTACAGGAATGAGTAACCACATTGGGGACAAACTTTAGTAATATATAATAAAATTTTTAAAAGTCTGATTGCTACAAACTTTTATGAGGATGTTAGAAGATGGCAATTTGCATCAGCTGAATTCATATGTGTATACAACAAGACACTCCATTTTGTTAAGAATTCGACTTCTAGCCATCATGCAAAAAAAAAAGGACAGGGTATTTTCCTCTACCCCCGTCAATACAATACGTCATATTTATCCTGAATCTTTCTCGATTTTTGTTTTTTATGTTTCATACAAGTTAGTAATGTGTAGTGAGAGTGTGTTAGCAAGTATTTGCTAACAATATATGCATCAAATATGTCAAAGAGCCAATTATCGTCACAGGACAGGAATTTGGCAGTTTTTTTAAAAAGGCCGAAATATAACGCCCATATGGCACATAATTATGCTCTATGCTTGATGATTTCATTCATCAACAAACAAACAAAAAAGGAAAAAGAATTGAATTTTCCTTTTTAAAAAAAAGAAGTGATAGAATTTATGTTGACGAACAAATATGTCATATTCTGGACTCACAGCCATATTATGGAACTTAATGTCATATTATAGAATAATATTAGGATAATACAATAAATACTGCATCAAAACATATTGATTTTTTACATGACTTTGAAACACTCATTAGCAACAAACACTGCTTTCTGGAAATCTGCATGTTGTTGGAGATGTTAATATTCACATGGACGAGATGAACAACGCAACAACTAGATAATTCTCTGAATAATATAGATAGTAAAATCCCTAAATCTAACTCAAAGTGTGCAGTCACTGACCCATGAAAAGGGGCATATTATTGACCTCTATTTACATATGATGTCTGATGATTATATCAAAGAAATATATGTAATTCAAAATCATTTTTATATCACAACATTGTACTTTTTTACCTCTCACCATCGAAACCGTCCTATGAACAAAAAACAATTAAGTACCGAAAATCCATGTCAATGTGTCATGATAATTTTATCAAAGACCTGAAAAACGCACATCTTGATGACCTTGTAGAGGAAAAAAAACAAATGTAGCAGATAAGCTTTAGCAGACAAGCTAAATGTATTTGAAACAACAATCCTGGACATTCTTGAAAGCATGCGCCACTACAAACACAAATGATGTCACTTCGCCCAAATACGCATTGCTTTTCTGAGGAAATAAGAACGTCAAAAAAGAAAAGAAGAAAATCTGAAAAGATATGGAGGAAAACAAAATCAATCATCAATAAAGAGCTGTAGATTTCCATCAAAAATGTAGTGCATAGTCTGGAAGAAGAGGCCAAATGAAATCAGATCAAGAAAACCGTCTCATCCAAGAAAAATGACACAAAAGAACTTTTTAAAACCGTAAACGGTCTCCTGCTTCAAAGAAATGCTATCCATCTATCACAAATGTATTTCAGTTAGCACAGCATTTTGATAAATATTTCAGAGACAAAATGTGCGAAATACGTTCCACTCTTGACAAGGAACATTGCAACATCATAGACATAACTAAAACCTCTGAGAAAACTGACAGCGCTCTACCACTACTACTACTACTAAGAATGAACTGCTCAAAAGAAGAAAAAAATGTAGTCCAAATTTAACAATCATGAATTGGAGATGGAATAAAAGCTACTCTGAGAGTTGAAGTTATGGAGATGGAATAAAGCAGCACAAAGTTTGTTCAAGTTTTTGACTCCATTATTTCATCTCCAAAACTGATTTTTTTCAAAATCAACGTTTTTAAAAGTTTAAATTATTATTTTAATAAAGGATATGATAGAGTGTTATGATATTAAGGTCCTTGCAAACTCGCATCAAAATCGGACAATAAATAAGTAACCAAACTTTGATCCAAAACTTTAAACTACATTTTCTCAAAACAAGAATATCTGGAGATGGAATAAAGCAGTTCTAAGGCGACGTACCTCTTTCATCTTTTGAACTCACGACGGAAGAGGAAATAATACAACTCGTTCACAATAGCCAAAACAAATCATGCCAACTCGATTCAATACCAACATGGATTATAAAATCGTACATTAAAGAACTTGTGACCTCCATAACATCAATCGTCAACTGCTCTATTGCGAATTCTGACTTCCTCACAAAACTAAAAATGGCTCACGTTACGCCCTTGATAAAGAAGCCATCCCTTGACAAAGGCAATCTAAAAAATTATAGACCCAATATCCAACCTTCATTTTATATCCAAGTTGATCGAAAATATTGTCAGAAAAAGACTGCAAGATCACATGGTAAGGAACAATTTGTCGATCCCTTTCCAATCTGCCTACATATGGGCCACAGCACTGAGGCAGCACAGCTTAGGGTCCACAAAGATATTGAAAAGTCATTGAAAAGCTAGACACGGACGGCAATGTCATCCTGCTCTTGCTTGATCTCAGTGAGTACCTGGCCGTTAACAGCATTGTCTCTGTCAGAAGAAATATTGTTATTTCGCCCAACAGTCAAGGACCCTTTGTAAAGCGAGCACGTTTAGTGGATATTGACCTAAATAAAATCAAGCTTAAAAATGTTTCATTCGTTGTCTTTTTGCGAGAAAGGAGAACCCCTAAACGTCCACATTGGATGTATTTATTGTGAATCAAATTGAAGTTTCCATTCCATTTGACTGTTGTTATTAATGGAATAACAGCGAAATTAGTTTCAAGCATAAAACAGAACTACGATGTTTCAACATGAAAGGTCATCCATAATTGTATACTTAGTAATTCATTTCAGATCTAGACCTAATTTAAGGCTTTTAATATAATAATACATCCTTTTTATCTTTGTTCCTGTTAAAATATGGGTCAGATTAAAGCCGATTTCTGACCGATTGATGATGTAGTAAGCAGAAAATATAGACTGATTTATGACCAAGAACACAAAGTGACATCTGACCCATGACCTGGATAGGAGGGACCTACTATAAATAGCACAAAACAGCTGACGAAGTCATTAGCCTTTAACATTGTCAATTGGTCATTTAATTAGATAATATATTGCTTTCTTGTCAAAGGTGATGAATTTCCAACAATACAAATAAGCATTAGCAAATGAAACAGATTTAACTTATTTGGAAGAGATAAACTTCGCGATATTCTACAAATTTTGAGGAGTTATAAGACTATAAAAATAATTTAATAACTATTTGCCTGTAATGCTTAATTTAATCGATGCATCTGTCTCATGAACAGGTGACCTCTTGTTGCTATGCCAGGCAAGCTATTGGCGTGGAGGCCTTTTTTTACCATCATCTTATTGTATGAGTCCCGGAATATTTATTAATCAACATACATTGCAATAAACACCTTTGAAAATTACATCAGTAATCGCATATCTTATTAAAACTAATCGAGTGAATAGTTAATTGATTTTATTTTTGACTCAAAGATATGAAAATAAAGCATTCTTTGTCTCTGTTATTGACCTATAACTGAATCGGCTACCCATAGTTACTTAAAGTACTTGCCTATCACCAGAAGCAATCAGCCTTATATATCATTGTTAGCAACACTCACATTTTTAACACAGGCGATTGAAAAATGCAGTGTCATCAGGTACTCGTATCCCTATGTAATTCCTTCGTCAGAGGGTTAAAATATGGTGATAAAAATACTCACAGACGATGGGGCTGACTAATTATGCAACTAGGAAGTTTTAAAGGTAGTTATAAATCATCGACTACGAGATAACTCTATCTCAAATACTTTTCATTTTGAATTTTTGGCTCTAGAAATCTGGAAATTATATAAAAACTAACCCCCCCCCCTCCCCCCCCCCCACGAACCTCAAACAAAACGTTCAAGGTGGCGATCATCGCTGATACAAGTTCCAAGTATGCATTACTTCGATATTTCAAAAATCTCTTTGAATTGTATTTCTTTGTAAATAGCAAAATGAGAATTTACGAATGTTTGTCGGACCTTTTCGTTGAGGGGAAATAAATAGTGAAGGAGACGGAAGGGGATTAACCCTCTCCTTACCAGCCATTTTCAAAATTTTCCCCAAAACTTCACACCCAACTAACACAAAAGTATATTTTTATCACTCAAACACAATAGCAGTAAAATTCGTGCGATACATAATTTCTTTAGAAAAACATGCTCTACAACACATTGTTCATTTTCTTTAAATTTTATGATGTACAAAAGAAATTTTAATAAGAAAAATGTTGGTTGTATCGTAACGAATGTGACGATTTTACTATGGGTGGTAAGGAGAGGGTTTAATGGCTGGGAATATTCTGTTTGGATAGTGCTTATTAGCGCTCAAATAGTCAATTGTATTGCCGTTGCATGTGAATCCGCGGTGTTTTATTTCTTTCTAGTTAGGTTCACATGTGATTTATCTCTGTATTTGATTCTTCAAACCAATATTTGACCCACCGGCTCAAACGATCTTGTGTCGGATAGAAATAATGCGTAAAAAAATTAAATCTATAAAGAACAAAAAATTAATATTGAATATGGGTTTTTAAAAAAAAAATCTCTTAATTCATCCCATAGGGTAAATTTGTCTCAAGGGTTTATTCCAAGGGAAGACTGGAATAACCCTGACGTCAGCCGCAGTGCAGCGCCGAAAGTTGAGCTAGTGTGAGGTGACTTCCTCAAGGGCACACAGCGCAGTGACGGGTGATCGAACTCGGTACTTTTCGAGAACGAAGCACAGACCATACCGCTGATCCACGCTGTCCCCTGTTATTGAATTTACAACAATGAATATGGCTTATTAGATTATATATATTTAAAAAAACAAAAGCAAAAATAAAAACCCAACATTTTTGGTATATTATTCCTCCGGACCAAAAACGTTTTGAGGAGAAATGTCACATATATCCATTAAAACTAATTTTTCGTATTCAACAAAATTAGAGTTTTAATTGTTGTTCTTATTTCTCTTCTCCTTTTTCTTCTCTCATCGCCTTTCCTCTACCTCCGGCCTTCGTCCTCTCGTCCTTCTC